>NC_135235.1:584637032-584954532 GCF_051348905.1 Ranitomeya variabilis
CTCACTTCCTTACTGACCAAAATCCCACAATGTCTGTCTGCTATTTCATCTTTCTTTTCTGCTCACTTTCTAAAAACGAACATGGGCAAAACAGAATTCATCATCTTTCTGCCACCACTCTCTACTCCTCCACCAGACCTATCCATCAATGTCAATGGCTGCTCACTTTCCCCAGTCCCGCACGCTCGGTGCCTCAGGGTGATCCTTGACTCTGCCCTCTCTTTCAAGCTACATATCCAAGCCCTTGCCTCCTCCTGCCAATTCAAACTAAAAACCTTTCCCAGATCCGTGCATTCCTTGACCATGAAACCACAAAAACACTAGTGCATACCCTTATCATCTCCCACCTCGACCACTGCAACCTACTCTCCGGCCTCCCCTCTAGCACAACTCCAATCCATCCTAAACTCTGCTGCTTGACTAATCCACCTGGCTCTCTGTTATTCCCCAGCCTCTCCTCTCTGCCAGGCCCTTCACTGGCTTCCTATTGCCCAGAGGCTACAGTTCAAAACACTAACAATGACATATAAAGCCATTCACAACCTGTCTCCTCCATACATGGTCACCCGGTACCTACCTACACATAACCTTCTATCCTCTCATGATCTCCTTCTCCTCTCTCATCTCTTCCTCCCACAACCTCATCCAAGAACTCTCCCGTGCTTCCCCTATACTATGGAAATCTCTACCCCAACACATCAGGCTCTCGCCTACCACAGAAACCTTCAAATGGAACCTGAAGACCCACCTCTTCCGACAAGCCTACAACCTGCAGCGATCCTGTCTGTTGAACTGCCGCATGACCAACTCTACCCTCTCCTATTGTATCCTCACCCATCCTTTGTAGACTGAGCCCTTGCGGGCAGGGTCCTCTCTCCTCCTGTACTTGTGTGTGCCTTGTTTTACTCATGTTTATTGTACGTGTCTATTTGTCTATATTTGCCCCGTTCACATGTAAAGCACCATGGAATAAATGGCGCTATAAAAATATATAATAACAATAAACGATTCCTGTAACTGTCAATGAGACTTCTGCACTAGTGATGAGCGAGTATACTGCTTGCTCGGGTTTTCCCGAGCACGTTCGGGTGATCTCCGAGTATTTGTTAGTGCTCGGAGATTTAGTTTTCTTTACCTCAGCTGCATGATTTATGGCTGCTGGACAGCCTGAATACATGTTGGAATTCCCTAACAAATAGGCATTCCTCATATGTATTCAGCCTGTCTAGTAGCCGTAAATCATGCAGCTGTGGCAACGAAAACTAAATCTCTGAGCACTAACAAATAATCGGAGATCACCCGAGCGTGCTCCGGAAAACCCAGCAAAGAGTATACTCGTTCTTCACTATTCTGCACCTCTCGACATGTATTTTAGCCCACTCAAGAGTAAACTGCTCCAGTTGTCTCGTGTTTGAAGGTTGCCTTTTCCAGATGGCATATTTCAGCTCTTTCCAAAGATGCTCAATAGGATTTAGGTCAGGGCTCATAAAAGGCCACTTCAGAATAGTCAAATGGTTTCCTCTTAGCCATTCTTGGGTGTTTTTAGCTGTGTGTTTTGGGTCATTACCCTGTTGCAAGACCCATGACCTGCAACTGAGACCAAGCTTTCTGACAGTGGGCAGATTTTTCTCTAGAATCCCTTGATAGTCTTGAGATTTCATTGTACCCTGCACAGATTCTAGACACCCTGTGCCAGATGCAGCAAAGCAGCCCCAGAACATAACAGAGCCTCCTCCATGTTTCACAGTAGGGACAGTGTTCTATTCTTGATATCCTTAATTTTTCCGTATGTGAACATAGAGCTGATGTGCCTTGCCAAAAAGTTCAATTTTTGTCCCATCTATCCATAGGACATTCTCCCAGAAGCTTTGTGGCTTGTCAACATGTAGTTTAACAAATTTCAGTCTGGCTATTTTATGTTTTTTTTTTCAACAATGTCATCCTCCTTGGTCGTCTCCCATGAAGTCCACTTTGGCTCATACAATGACTGATTGAGTGATCTGATACTGATATCCCTTGAGCTTGAAGTTCACCTTTAATCGGTTTAGAAGTTTTTCTGGGCTCTTTTGTTACCATTTGTATTATCCATCTCTTTTGATTTGTCATAAATTTTCCTCCTGTGGCCACATCCAGGGAGGTTGGCTACAGTCCCATGGATCTTAAATTTCTGAATATGTGCACCTGTAGTAACAGGAACATCAAGCTGCTTGGAGATGATCTTATAACTTTTACCTTTAACATGTTTATCTATAATTTTCTTTCTAATCTCCTGATACAACTCTTTCCTTCGCTTCCTCTGGTCCATGTTGAGTGTGATACACACAATGTCACCAAACAGCACAGTGAGTATCTGTAGCCTTATATACAGGCCCACTCACTGATTCCAAGATTGTAGACACCTGTGATGCTTGTTAGTGGACACACCTTGATTTAACATGTCCCTTTTGTCACATTATTTTCAGGGGTACCATCATGATGTGTAAATGAAAGAACTGCTGTATGTAAAAGCTCATGTTAAAACCGCATTGTAATCAGATAGCAATCGCAATGCACTCGGATGTAAATCAGATGCTAGGTGTGAAAATCACATTGTACTCGCATGACACGCGTCCGTTTTTTCGGTCCAGATTCTGGAACATTTTTTTTCTCGCATATGGGTTTGAGCCCTTAGGGCAGTGTTCCCCAACTCCGGTCCTCAAGAGCCACCAACAGGTCATGTTTTCAGTATTTCCTTAGTATTGCACAGGTGATAATTACATCACCTGCACAGGCAATAATTCCATCACCTGTGCAATACTAAGGAAATCCTGAAAACATGACCTGTTGGTGGCTCTTTGGGGACCGGAGTTGGGGAACACTGCCCTAAGGGCTCATACCCACTGCCTTAGGGTATGTTTCCACGTGGCGTATTTGCTGTGGATTGGAAGCTGCGTACAGCCGCAGCGTCCAATCCGCATCGTCCAGATGTTACGGCATAGTAGAAGGGATTCTATGAAATCCCATATCCACTATGCGTACAAAGACGCAGGTGGCAAACCTGCGTTTACACACATGCGGCGCGCCTTTATAGACCGCAGCATGTCTATTTAGCTTGCGGAGATGCTCAGTCTTTGCAGTCTTTGTGACTGTTCTATGGATAGGATGCGGTGATTCCACGTCTTCAATGAACACATGCGGAATCATCATGCGTACAAAAGGCGGCAGCACTTTGGACGGAGCGGGAATCCGCTGCGTTCAAATTGCTGCCGGTACGCCACGTGGAAACATAGCCTTAGGTTGTCCGTGAAAAGATAAAAAAGTGCACTTACCCGTGTATGTAAAAAGTCACAACTTTATTCGGACAACATTACAATAACAGCCAGGGAGAGTGTAGAAAAAATGCGGACAACGATCGTTTCGTGCCTCAGCACTTCAATGGGTTGTTGGACCCGTTGAAGTGCTGAGGCACGAAACGATCGTTGTCCGCATTTTTTCTACACTCTCCCTGGCTGTTATTGTAATGTTGTCCGAATAAAGTTGTGACTTTTTACATACACGGGTAAGTGCACTTTTTTATCTTTTCACGGACTGTTATGTATTACTTCGCAAGTCGCACCCCGTTGTATAAAAAGGATATAATATCGGCTCACTGATAAAGGGTGATACAAATAACAGAGTCTAGCCTAAAAAAACAGCAGTGCGGAGGTCTATTGTTTCCTTTGTTCGTTTGAATAGCCTTAGGTTGTGCCACCATAGTTGTAATTAGGGCTACCTGGTTAGGGGCCCACTCAGAAGTTTTGCCCCTCCTGAACCAAAATCCTAGCTACACCTCTGAATACAGAGCTGAACCTTGTCTCATTAAAAAACATTTGAAGCAGCCCTTGTCCTCTAAGGCTATGTTTGCACGGGGCGTATTGGCAGCGCTTTGGACACAGAGGATACCCCGCTCCGCCCAAAGCGCTGTCCACTGTTGTACCTGCAGTGATTCCGGATGTGTTCATTGAACACATGCGGAATCACTGCATCGTATACATAGACTGTGTTATTTGTCTTGCGGAGACGGAGCATCTCTGCAAGATAAATAGACATGCTGCAGTCGGTAAAGATGCACCGCATGTCCGGAAACACAGGGCCGCCGGATGTGGCAGTGCGCACATAGTGGACATGGGATTTCCTAAAATCCCCTCCACTATGCTGTAACATCTGGAAGCTGCGGATTGGACCCTACGGCTGTACCCAGCGTCCAATCCGCAGCAAATCCTGATGTAGTCGGGCACGTGGAAACATAGCCTTATAGTGCTGGCAGAGCTGTGCCTGATTATATCCAACACAGCACAGCAAAGCTGAACCTTGTCTAATTGCAAACACAACATGCACATTTGTAGTTGTCTTCTCACAGCCTCGGAGATTACAACTGAAGCACTGTGAGAGAACTGCAGCTGTAGCTGTCTTTGTAATGAGACAGGCAGATTCTCAGGGAGATCAATGTCCTGGCCATAGTTCTTAACAACTCATTTACATATTAAGAAAAACATGGATTTTTGTGGAATAAGACATTAGAGAGCAGATATAAAGGTACCACTTGATTCAACATTTAATGACCTACATGCTCATATAGACGGCTTAGGAGGGTTGATCTTACTGACAGATTCCCTTAAAGACGGGTGTCTCTCTACTTTTTCCATATACTGTATTTGGAATTTCACAGGGTTCACTTACTTTTTCTTGCAACTCTAGGCTAGAACTAAACAAGTAAGGTGTAGACTGACCATTAAGGTAATAGGGTTATGGCCGAGGTCTTATTGCTATAAATGGCTGATGACTTTTTATTGGCCACATATCTTACATATTTGGTACATTTTAAGCTCTGCCTCTGATCCAGAGAAACACACACTTCTTGATGCCTATTTCATGAGAAAATTCTATAAAAACTAAATAGTTGGGAGGCATTGGCCCATATCCATGACTACCCTGTGACACAGATCACTCTCAGTATTACCATCTAAAATATTACCTGTCTTCTTCTTCGGTGGGGTGTACATTATTTTCTTTACTCGTCTCCTCTTCATCCTGTAGAAAACTTGAAGATGGATCCATACAAAGTTCAGGTGAATCTTCGGATGGTGCGGGCTCTGGACTCTGTCCTGGAATTTTGACATCCATCACAGCTTTTGGCTACTTATTTGCTTTGCCTGTGTCCGAGGACACCCCCAGAGACCCTCTCTGATCCTCAGCTGTTCTGGTGGATTAGAGTATTGTGCAGAGTTGTCACAAGCTTAATTCTGCCTCCTGAAAGAACCATGTGCAAGTTGTAGGGTATGCATAGGTATATGATTTGTTTATATGCAGCTACTACATATAGGAGTAGCAAGCAGATGCCATGCAAACTAAAGGACAAGGATGAGAAAAAGTCAGGAGCATCTGTGGCCTATCTAGCCTTCCTGCACGCATCCAAAAGCTTCTACATCAACATACAGTGGCAAGTAAAAGTTTGGGCACCCCTGGTCAAAATAGCTGTTGTGATAAGGTAAGCAAGTTGAAGTTGAAAGGATCTCTAAAAGGCCTAAACTTAAAGATGACACATTTGCTTTGTACAGTATTTTAGGTTAATTTTTTAATTTTTTACATTCTACAAATTACAAAAAGGAAAATGGGCAGATGTAATAGTTTGGGCACCCTTGGTGATTTTAATTAAGGTCTGAAACCTTGGTCAGCCTGTTGAGGTTATGGCTTGTTCACTATCATCGTTAGGAAAAGCCAGGTGATGCAAATTTCCCAGCTTTATAAAAACCAAGGCTCCGCTAACCTTGTGTCAAAAAACAAAAGCCATGGGTTCTTCTAAGCAGCTGCCTAGCACTCAGAAAAGGGTGGAGGCCCACAATGCAGGAGAAGACTATAAGAAGATCGCAAACCGTTTTCAAGTTGCCCTTTCCTCAATATGAAATGTAATTAAGAAATGGCAGTTAACAGGAACAGTGGAGGTCAAAATAAGGTCTGGAATACCAAGCAAAATTTCAGTGAGAGCTGCTCATGGGATTGCTAGAGAGGCAAATCAGAATCCCTGCTTGACTGCAAAAGAACTTCACAAAGATTTAGCAGACTCTGGAGTTGTGTTACATTGTTCTAATATTCAGAGACGCCTACACACATATAGCCTTCATGGAAGAGTCATCAGAAGAAAACCTCTCCTGAGTCTTCACCATAAAATTCAGCATCAGAAGTATGCAAAAGTACATCTAAACAAGCCTGATGCATTTTGGAAGCAAGTCCTGTGGACCGAGATGAGGTTAAAATAGAACTCTTTGACCACAGTGATCAAAGGTGTGTATGGAGAAAACCACCAACCATTAAGCATGGGGGTGGATCAATCATGCTTTGGGGTTGTGCTGCAGCCAATGGCACAGAGAACATTTCACAGGTAGAGGGAAGAATGGATTCATTGAAATTTCAACAAATTCTTGATGCAAACACAATACTATCTGTAAAAAAAGCTGATGTTGAAAAGATGATGGTTTCTACAAATGGATGATCCGAAACACACATCAAAATCCACAAGAGACTACCTCAAAAGGCGAAAGCTGAAGGTTTTACAGTGGACCTCATGGTCCCTTGATCTGATCATCACTGAAAATCTATGGCAAGACCTCAAAATAGAAGTGCATGTAAGGCTGCCGTCACACTAGCAGTATTTGGTATTTTACATCAGTATTTATTTGTAAGCCAAAACCAGGAGTGGAACAATTAGAGGAAAAGTATAATAGAAACATATGCACCAATTCTGTATTTATCACCCACTCCTGGTTTTGGCTACAAATACTGAGGTAAAATACTGACCAAATACGGATAGTGTGACGGCAGCCTAAGACGACCCAGGAATCTCACAGAACTTGAAGAATTCACCAATGAAGAATGGATGAAAATCCCTCACACAAGAATTGAAAGACTCTTGGCTGGCTACAAGAAGTGTTTACAACCGGTGATACTTGCAAAAGGGGGTGATACTAGGTACTAACTATCCAGGGTGCCCAAACTTTTGCACCAGTCCATTTTATTTTTTGTAATTTTTAAAATTTAAAAGATGAAAATATGTATTTTTTTGCCTGAAATACAAAGGAAATGTGTGAACTTTAGCCCTTTTAGAGATCATTTCACCTTCAACTGGCTTAACTTTCACAATAACCGTAATTAAGACCAGGGGGGCCAAACTTTTACATGCCACTGTAAGTGAGGAGAGTAGTAACATGGTCTCACCAGTTAATGATCAAAAACTCTTTGTGACATTAGAATAATTATTAAACATAGGTAAACCAAACTATATAGCTTAAAGGGAACCTGTCTGCAGTTTTTTGCTGTGTAACCTGGAGGCAGCATGATGTATGGTTAGACAGCCAGCAATGTGTCACTTATTGGCAGCTTAGATATACAGCAGGGAAAACAGATTCTATGTTGTAGTGCTCAGAATGGTGAGCCCTGTATAACCCCACCCACACCACTGATTGGCAACTTCCTGTATATACAGTGCATTGTCAGCGAGTTGCCAATCAGTGGTGTTGATGGGGTTACACAGATTAGCAAGATTGGTCTGCACCTGAGACCTAGTCAGGTAGTAATAATCTCCTGCTGATAAAACACTGAATGTATTGAAACTACATCATACAGACTAATAAGTGACACATCCCTGTAATCAGGCTCTCTTGTCCTATATTATGCCATTCTCAGATTGAAGAGAACCTGGCAAGGTTATACATACATTAAACTAAATGCATTGCCAGATTGGTGCTGGTATACTGATTTAATACATACTTTCAGTAGCCTGACTTTTATAAAATCATCATTAGAAATTTTGGTCTCCGTGCATTGGGGCCTGCCTCTGGGTAGGGTCTTCGGTTCTACCATGGCCCCTTTGCTGTCTATCTTCTTCCTTATTTAAATTCCACATCAGCACCGTCAAAGCTGACGGACGTGCTTGCGCAGATTGATCTGTTGATGGACTTCAATAAAATGACACTGATAACGGCAGATGGGCATATAACGGCATATGTGACGTGGGGCGGTAGCCTCAGGTGAGATACTAGTCTTCAGCGACTCGGCACATAACATGAAAGTGGAGATGTTGCTGGGTGTGCGGACTTGAGCTGTGGGGGCATTACGGCCATGCAGGCCACGTATAACCGATGTTGCTGGTTTGCTAGGACCAGACGTTTCACAGTTCAATGAGGGAGAGTGAGACCACTGTTCAAAAATTAAACTCTTTACTAAACGTAACTTGCTAAGGATTATACAGTATACAGGGGATAGCGGGTGCAAAGTCTTATGAACATTTCCTTTGCAACATGAAGCATTTTCCACATAGTAGCCTTCCTCTGCAGAATACTTCAGGGATCTCTATGTGCAATGTTTCTCTCTAGTTCATCACCACCCAGCTTTATCGCTACAGTCTTGATCAACAAGTCTCCTCTATTTGTTCAGCGGTTCCACGTCCTATTTCTTCCAATATTGGCGCCCTGGATCATCTGCTCTGCGACCCTTCGTTAGTCCCCTGTAATCAGTCCTATTTAAGTCCATTACCGCCCCTTGGCACAAGCCCAAGGCCTCGTGGCTAGGCGTTCTCTCCTAGGACCCGTCTCTGTAAGGCCACTCTGTCACTTATCTACAGTATCTTACTATTCCTCCTGTTTGGTCTCCTCTCACTTAGGGTCACCCTCATAAGTGGCACTGCTCACTCAGCACTCCAGACCCTATCTGCCATCCTAGCAGGAAGCAGTCACTCTTCCTCACACTAGCCCCTCCCACAGTGGGCTAGTCCTAAACATTAGCTCACCCTGTAGTCAACTACACATATTACACTATACAGGCACATATCATAATACAATTCACATGACGCAATATTTACAAAAAACATAAGACACTATTCACATTGCAATACATTGATGCGATTGATGTCTTCATGGGTATGAACGAGACCGCGGCAGTCCACCACCCATACACGCATTTTGGTCTTCTGGCAGTGTTCAGGAAAATGGCAGCACTGGGTGCATGCACAGACTGAGATCTCAGCTGGTCATTGAGCCGAGATCTCAAGCTGCGCAGGCGCCGCCATTTTCCCAAAGACTGCCAGGAGACCAATCTGCATATGTGCCCTTATCAGCGCCATTTTACTGAAGCCCATCTTGAGATGAATCTGCATAAGTGTGCCCGTGGCTAGGACGGAGACGTGTGGAATTTAACCCCTTCCCGACCTTTGACGCCACGTAGGCGTCATGAAAACCCGTGCCAATCCGACCGATGACGCCTATGTGGCGTCATGGAATGATCGCGTCCCTGCAGATCGGGTGAAAGGGTTAACTCCAATTTCACCCGATCTGCAGGGACAGGGGGAGTGGTACTTCAGCCCAGGGGGGGTGGCTTCACCCCCCCATGGCTACGATCGCTCTGATTGGCTGTTGAAAGTGAAACTGCCAATCAGAGCGATTTGTAATATTTCACCTAAAAAACTGGTGAAATATTACAATCCAGCCATGGCCGATGCTGCAATATCATCGGCCATGGCTGGAAACACTGATGTGACCCCCCCACCCCACCGATCGCCCCCCCAAGCCACCGATCTGTGGTCCGCTCCCCTCCGTCTTGTGCTCCGCTCCCCCGTCCTCCTGTCCGCTCCCCACGTGCTCCTATGCCACCCCCCCATGCTCCGACGCCCCCCCGTGCCCCGATCTCCACCCCCTTATACTTACCGAGGCTCCCGGTGTCCATCCGTCTTCTCCATGGGCGCCGCCATCTTCCAAAATGGCGGGCGCATGCGCAGTGCGCCCGCCGAATCTGCCGGGCGGCAGATTCGTTCCAGATATAATTTGGTCACTGTGATAAAACCTATCACAGTGATCAAAATAAAAAAAATAGTAAATGACCCCCCCTTTATCACCCCCATAGGTAGGGACAATAATAAAAAAAAGAAAATATTTTTTTTTCTTTTTCCACTAGGGTTAGGGTTAGAACTAGGGGTAGGGTTAGGGTTAGGGGTAGGGTTAGGGCATGTGCACACAGTGCGGATTTGGCTGCGGATCCGCAGCGGATTGGCCTCGGATCCGCAGCGGATTGGCCGCGGATCCGCAGCGGATTGGCCGCTGCGAATACGTAGCAGTTTTCCATCAGGTTTACAGTACCATGTACACCTATGGAAAACCAAATCCGCTGTGCCCATGGTGCGGAAAATTCCGTGCGGAAATGCTGCGTTGTATTTTCCGCAGCATGTCAATTCTTTGTGCGGATTCCACAGCGTTGTACACCTGTTCCTCAATAGGAATCCGCAGGTGAAATCCGCACAAAAAAACACTGGAAATCCGCTGTAAATCTGCAGGTAAAACGCAGTGCCTTTTGCCTGCAGATTTTTCAAAAATCGTGCGGAAAAATCTCACACGAATCCGCAACGTGGGCACATAGCCTTAGGGTTAGGGTTGGAATTAGAGTTAGGGTTGGAATTAGGGCTAGGGTTGGAAATAGGGTTAAGATTAGGCTTGTGGTTAGGGTTACGGATAGGGTTAGGAGTGTGTTGGGGTTACAGTTGTGGTTAGGGTTGGGATTAGGGTTAGAGTTGGGATTAGGGTTAGGATTAGGGTTGGGATTAGGGTTACGGGTGTGTTGGGGTTAGGGTTGTGGTTAGGGGTGTGTTGGGGTTAGGGTTGTGATTAGGGTTAGGGCTACAGTTGGGATTAGGGTTAGGGGTGTGTTGGGGTTAGTGTTGAAGTTAGAATTGAGGGGTTTCCACTGTTTGGGCAAATCAGGGGTCTCCAAACGCAACATGGCACCACCATTGATTCCAGCCAATCTTGCGTTCAAAAAGTCAAATGGTGCTCCCTCCCTTCCAAGCCCCAATGTGCACCCAAACAGTGGTTTACCCCAACATATGGGGTACCAGCGTACTCAGGACAAACTGGGCAACAACTGTTGAGGTCCAATTTCCCCTGTTACCCTTGCAAAAATAAAAAAATTACTTGCTAAAACATAATTTTTGAGTAAAGAACAATTAATTTTTATTTTCACGGCTCTGCGTTATAAACTTCTGTGAAGCACTTGGGGGTTCAAAGTGCTCATCACACATCTAGATAAGTTCCTTGGGGGGTCTAGTTTCCAAAATGGGGTCACTTGTGGGGTGTTTCTACTGTTTAGGCACATCAGGGGTTCTGCAAATGCAACGTGACGCCCGCAGACCATTCCATCAAAGTCTGCATTTCAAATGTCACTACTTCCCTTCCGAGCCCTGACGTGCGCCCAAACAGTGGTTTACCCCCACATATGGGGTATCAGCGTACTCACAACAAACTGGGCAACAAATATTGGGGTCCAATTTCTCCTGTTACCCTTGTAAAATAAAAAAATTGCTTGCTAAAACATCTTTTTTGAGGAAAGAAAAATAATTTTTTATTTTCACGGCTCTGCGTTGTAAACTTCTGTGAAGCACTTGGGGGTTGAACGTGCTCACCACACATCTAGATAAGTTCCTTGGGGGGTCTAGTTTCCAAAATGGGGTCATTTGTGGGGGTTTCTACTGTTTAGGCACATCAGGGGCTCTGCAAACGTAACATGATGCCTGCAGACCAATCCATCAAAGTCTGCATTCCAAAACGTCACTACTTCCCTTCCGAGCCCCGGCATCTGCCCAAACAGTGGTTTACCCCCACATATGGGGTATCAGCGTACTCAGGAGAAACTGGTCAACAACTTTTGGGTCAAATTTCTCCTGTTACCCTTGGGAAAATTAAAAAATTCTGGGCTAAAAAAATATTTTTGAGGAAAGGAAACACATTTATTATTTTCACGGCTCTGCGTTATAAACTTCTGTGAAGCACTTGGGGGTTCAAAGTGCTCAACACACAACTAGATAAGTTCCCTTGGGGGTCTAGTTTCCAAAATGGGGTCACTTGTGGGGAGTTCCTACTGTTTAGGCACATCCGGGGCTCTGCAAATGCAACCTGACACCCGCAGAGCATTCCATCAAAGTCTGCATTTCAAAACGTCACTACTTCCCTTCCGAACCCCGACGTGTGCCAAAACAGTGGTTTACCCCCACATATGGGGTATCAGCGTACTCAGGAGAAACTGGACAACAACTTTTGGGGTCCAATTTCTCCTGTTACCCTTGGGAAAATAAAAAATTGTGGGCTAAAAAATCATTTTTGAGAAAAGAAAAATTATTTTTTATTTTCATGGCTCTGCGTTATAAACTTCTGTGAAGCACTTGGGGGTTCAAAGTGCTCACCACACATCTAGATTAGTTCCTTGGGAGGTCTAGTTTCCAAAATGGGGTCACTTGTGCGGTAGCTCCAATGTTTAGGCACACAGGGGCTCTCCAAACGCGACATGGTGTCCGCTAATGATTGGAGCTAATTTTCCATTCAAAAAGCCAAATGGCGTGCCTTCCCTTCCGAGCCCTGCCGTGCGCCCAAACAGTGGTTTACCCCCACATATGGGGTATCATCGTACTCAGGACAAACTAGACAACAACATTTGGGGTCCAATTTCTCCTATTACCCTTGGGAAAATAAAAAATTCCGGGCCAAAAATCGTTTTTGAGGAAAGAAAAATTATTTTTTATTTTCACGGCTCTGCGTTGTAAACTTCTGTGAAGCACCTGGGGGTTTTAAGTGCTCACTATGCATCTAGATAAGTTGCTTGGGGGGTTTAGTTTCCAAAATGGGGTCACTTGTAGGGGAGCTCCAATGTTTAGGCACACAGGGGCTCTCCAAACGCGACATGGTGTCCGCTAATGATTGGAGCTAATTTTCCATTCAAAAAGTCAAATGGCGCGCCTCCCCTTCCGAGCCTTCCCGTGCACCCAAACAGTGGTTTACCCCCACATATGAGGTATCAGCGTACTCAGGAGAAATTGCCCAACAAATTTTAGGATCCATTTTATCCTGTTGCCCATGTGAAAATGAAAAAATTGAGGCTAAAGGAAATTTTGTGTGAAAAAAAAGTACTTTTTCATATTTACGGATCAATTTGTGAAGCACCTGAGGGTTTAAAGTGCTCACTATGCTTCTAGATAAGTTCCTTGGGGGGTCTAGTTTCCAAAATGGGGTCACTTGTGGGGGAGCTCCAATGTTTAGGCACACGGGGGCTCTCCAAACGCGACATGGTGTCCGCTAAAGATTGGAGCCAATTTTTCATTCAAAAAGTCAAATGGCGCTCCTTCCCTTCCGAGCCCTGCCGTGCGCCCAAACAGTGGTTTACCTCCACATATCAGGTATCAGCGTACTCAGGACAAATTGGACAACAACGTTTGTGGTCCAGTTTCTCCTTTTACCCTTGGAAAAATAAAAAAATTGTTGCTAAAAGATAATTTTTGTGACTAAAAAGTTAAATGTTCATTTTTTACTTCCATGTTGCTTCTGCTGCTGTGAAACACCTGAAGGGTTAATAAACTTCTTGAATGTGGTTTTGAGCACCTTGAGGGGTGCAGTTTTTAGAATGGTGTCACTTTTGGCTATTTTCAGCCATATAGAACCCTCAAAATGACTTCAAATGTGAGGTGGTCCCTAAAAAAAATGTTTTTGTAAATTTTGTTGTAAAAATGAGAAATCACTGGTCAAATTTTAACCCTTATAACTTCCTAGCAAAAAAAAAATTTGTTTCCAAAATTGTGCTGATGTAAAGTAGACATGTGGGAAATGTTATTTATTAACTATTTTGTGTCACATAACTCTCTGGTTTAACAGAATAAAAATTCAAAATGTGAAAATTGCGAAATTTTCAAAATTTTCGCCAAATTTCCGGTTTTTTTCACAAATAAACTCAGAAATTATCGACCTAAATTTACCTCTAACATGAAGCCCAATATGTCACGAAAAAAAAATCTCAGAATCGCTAGGATCCGTTGAAGCGTTCCTGAGTTATTACCTCATAAAGGGACACTGGTCAGAATTGCAAAAAACGGCCAGGTCATTAAGGCCAAAATAGGCTGGGTCATGAAGGGGTTAAATAAGTAAGATAGACAGACAGCAGCGGGGCCATGACAAAGCTGAAGACCAAGACCAAAACTTCAAAATAATGATTTTATAAAAGCCAGGCTACTGATTTATTCACTGAAAGTATGTATTAAATCAGTATACCAGCACCATTATGACAATGTCTTTAGTTTATTATGTATAACACTGATGACCGGGTCTCTTTAAAGAGCAAAAACTGTTTGAAGAGGTTTTCCACCTCTGACATTACTTTTTATTTAGATGGATGTACTAGAGGTTAAAAATATTATTTTATGCAATTTGATCCAATTAAAAACATTGCACAGTTTGGCATTTATTGGCCTTTTGTTTCCCAGCACATTTAATTTTGATGTGTTCTGGGGTCGCAAATCAGCTGAGAGGAGCTAAAAAAAAAAAAAGATAGGCAAGATTTAGGACCCATGCACACAATCCTTAAAAGTCGGACAAGTGCTATCTGTGGTTTTGTCTCCAAGTTAGGGTATGTTTCCACGTTCAGGAAACGCTGCTTGTTTGACGCTGCGCAGCGCTGCAACGTCAAACAAGCAGCGTCCAGATGTTCCAGCATAGTGGAGGGGATTTGATGAAATCCCGTCTCCACTATGCGTGGAAACCCGCACGCGGCGGCCCTGCGACTACGGACATGCTGCGCGTCTTTTCAGATCGCAGCATGTCCGTACACCTTGCGGGGACGCAGCGTCCCCGCAAGGCATATCACAGGGCCCTATGGGACAGAGCGATCATCCCGGATGTGAAGAGTTAACACATCCGGCATGATCGCGTCCCATTAAGGGGGCGGGGCTTAGCGCCGAGCGGCTTCACCGCTGCGGCGATACCGCCGGCCATCCTGATCGTGGAGTCATACCCTTATTCTATCGGGCTGTGCCCAAGTACGATTTTTTTGCCTCCGATAATCGGATGACACTTGCCCATTGAAGTCTATGGCATTTGGATGTGGTCAGATTTTTATGAACATGTTGAAGGGAGAAAAGGGAGAATTATTATATTTTGAATTCTCCACATTTGAGAAAATCAGATCACATTGTGATCACACTCTGGTGAGAATGATTAGCATGGACGGATTTTCTTGGATAAAAGAAAAATGGTTCTGTGACCCTAGCCTTGGAATGAATCAGAATTAGCTCACTGATTGATTTTCAGATAATCCATTGTGCAACCAGCCATAGACTGCAACACAAAAGCTATAGAAGGCAAAAAAATGCAAAAAAAATTTAATGAAACCCAAATAAACAAAAACCTTCACTTTCAGCAAAAAAAAAAAAAAAAAAAAAAAAAAGCATTTACATAGGAAAAAAAAATAATGTCTGGGAAGGTGGAAAACCCATCCACTGCCCCCCCCAAATGAAGCCTAACAACTAGGCAACGCTTTACTGGCAAGGCTAGCTTTAAAGTTTGAGACGCACTGGTCTAAATTAATCAACAAATAAGATGTGGCTGCAAGAGGATATTTCTTCTTATCATGGTTCATGGGGATGCAACCAGGCAGCCCCCCCATTGAACTTATGCTGGCTATCAGATATAAATCATTCAGCTGCGGCAAGAAAAACTAAATCTCCGAGCACTGAAGAATACTCGGAAGACCCCCGAGCGTGCTCGAGAAATCTCAAGTAACGAGTATATTCGCTCATCACTACCTACTACATATTTTGTCTTTTCATGGAACATTGAGATACCTTAGATACAAACTTAATTTTAAAGCAATCAGCCAACAAGAACCCTCCTCTATACCGATGAGGGGTAAGAATTCTGAAACAGTGCAATCTACTGCTGATCTCTTGTTTGGCTGGTATGAGTTACTTCACATACAGTACATCCTGTCATAGAAGTAAAAAGATAGAAAAGTGATGTGCAAAGAATTTTCCAAGTCTAAAAATTGTCAATTAAATTTATTTACTATACATACACTGAGTTTTATTAAGAGCCCTAACTTCTAATAATGTTGTAAAAATACCATATGTAATTTACACCATTATTTTTCTGTTATCACCCAGTTTACACATTGATCGTCTTATAGAACTTTCCAGTTACACCACGTTAAAAGATTCACTCTTACAATATAATGCAGCTTGCACGTATTCTACAAATATCTCATACCTCTGCAGTCAGATTGTCTACTCAATGTATACTTAAGCTGAAATCTCCATAATGAAATTCCAAAAACACAGACATAACCATACTCTGAGCCTATGTTTAGAACATCAGGATTTTCGCCTTCTTTATGTTGGCATTAGTCCAGACATTCCTCTTTGGACTTGGCATCAATTGTATTGATTCCACATAGAGCTGAGAGATGGGACTCCCTGAACCTTCAAATATGACACCAAGGAAATGAGAGGAATGTCAGAGGGGTTTCCTACTTGAGAAGGGCACAATGACATTTTCTTTTAATCAGCGTCCTTATTTGAGTCATGATTAGAAGTTATTCACCATTTAGAACCATATGTTTAGTACAAGTAACCAAATGAAACGGGACAGCGGTGGGGTTTCACGTCACCCCAGATGTGTCATTTCTAGCAGAAACACAAATTACATGGTTTTTACTATTCATTTTTCAAATGGTGAGAGCTATATTAGCACTTTTCTTGCTAATGTCGTCCTTAAAGGTCAACCAAGGCAAACCTGGCATGATTTATACATGTTGTCATGTCACTAAAGTATAGTTGTCATCATTTAGTAATATTCCACTTACCTTTCGCATTTAATTTTTACATAACTTAGTGTACATACATACTAACAGTTAATCTATTTTATAACTGTCTGAAAACCATATATTTTTCTATCGTATCCATTTATCTATCTGCTCATAACCAGGAATATTAGAACCCCTATCATTATGCATGCATTCCACAGCTTACTATTTCATATGTACCCATCTTACTTGTATAGACAGGATAACACAACCCTTATAATTACACATATGATACTGTTGACAAATCTATTGCATGTTTATCCATCTATATCTAGTTATGTGCCTATTGATACAAATACAGCATTACAACGTGTGGTGTGTCTGTATGAACAGATAGATATCTATCACACAAATACAGGGAAGATATTTCTACTGCATATTTTCCAATGCTAAAAACAACAGGTCCTTCATTATTGATTGGCTCGTCCCATGTTGTTACCTTTATTTAGAGCAGTCCATGTAGGTTTTCCATGGAAGAGGTGCAGGATGCATCGCCCTGGTCCACTATGTTGTTGATCTGATTTTGAGAGGACATTTCTGCGCTTGGAATACAATGCTGTGTGGGTGGGCAGAGTATCCTTTACACTTCGTGTTGCGTTATTACCACAGATTGCACCTGTCACACTTGGATGCAATTCAACGGATACGTCCCATTCTTCCAGCGCCGGAATGTAACGATACACAGACACGGTGTTGTCCTAAAATGCTGTCCTCATCCACCCTGTCGTGTTCCCATGCCAGGCTGTTCTACTGTCCACCCACATGCTGCTGCAATCACCCATTCTCCCTCTGGCAGATTTCATAATAGAGTGACATTTTAAGGGTTAACGCGCTGGCCCAGTACACCGAGTCCTGTCCACAACCCCACTCCTCGGGCCAGCGACCCTGCCCATGGATTACTGGGACAAACTGCAACAGCTGTGTGAGGTCATTAGCGCCCATCAGTCACCTCCAGAGCTTCCTGGCTAGGTGTGGGTTAGATTGGCAGAAGCTGACATCCTGATCTACCCCTGGCTGATGAGCAGTAAAGGGGGTCTGATCACGCTCACTGTGATAGGATATGTTGGCACTATATAAAGGCTGGATATTATTACTGAAATTTCATAAGATGAAGCAAGATGGTGTGTCTCAGCCCATCATATGTGATACTGTCTACCGGAGATGCAAGTACTAAATATTATCTGCAGAGCTGTGTATCTAAACCAAATCATTAATGATCACGCCTGCTGTCTCATTTCAACAATCATTACTATATCATGTTAATACTCCATTAATGTAAAGATGGGAATAAGGCAGGAAGCTCAATGCAGCGTTAACCAGAAAAATGGTTGGGCAACTCTACACTCATTTTTCTCCTATAGATTTTTTTTTTCCTATCGCCACGACAGCACCCACTACGAGAGAGGGGATCCGCCCACCATCAGGACAGGAACCTATAGGTTAAAAAAGGGGCGGTCCCCCTCGCTTCTCCAGTTTGGGTTCCTGTCCGGACGGCGGGAGCCTGCAGGTTAATGCATCTTACCCGGGTCCACCAAGCCTCTGCACGGTTTCCGAGAGAACGGCAAAATCGGGGGCACTGGAAGCAGCGTCTGGGGTGTACTGCGCGCAGACCCCGCCTCGTCTGACAGGAAGGTTGGTGCGAACCCAGGTGCCGGGAAAGTGCCGTCCTGGGTCGCATAAGCGCGGCGCTGCTGAACGCATCCGGGAGGCTGGAGCGCTTGTGACTCGGAAGTAGTTCTAGTACTTCTGGGAGAGGCCAGGAGGAGGCACGCGGCGTTCTTTAAAACAGAGCCGCAACAGGGGTTAGTGTGCGCCGAGATGTCCTCTGTAGGGGACGCCGAGCACCTGCAGGTGCCTGAGCAGCAGAGAAAGAGCAGTGTCAGCCGCTCACGCAGCAGTGATGTGGCGCGTGGGAAGCAGAGTTCAGGCTTCAGGCACCCCAGCGTCACGTGGCACTTCACCTCCTCCGGAGCCGGTACTCTTTCATCAGCTTTGGGTGAGTGTATGATTCCACACCTGGTAGCTGATCATTCCGTTTTCCTATGCTTTGTTATAGGTTAAGAAGCGTCAAAAGCAAAACACAAGCAGTGTGCATTATGCACAGAACCATTGCCAGACAGCTATATTAAGAAGTAGTGTCAGGCTTGTATTTGCTGTACTTTAGATGAGGAAGCTCCCCTCCGTACATCAAATTTAAGGGAGGTTATTAGAGAAGAAATCCGATGTTGCCTTAAAACTAGACGGCACAGAAAAACCAGTGTGGATGTGTTGTCCGATTCTAGCCCCTCTCTGCAGGAGGGTGAATGTTCAGACACTTCATCACCATCCTCCTCGGATGAGGAAGGAAGACCGTGCTTTTCTATGGAAAATCTGGAAACATTAGTTAAGGCGGTTCGGTTAACCATGGGTGTCACAGACAATAGAGAAGAACCTAGATCCACCCAGGAGATTATGTTTGCTGGATTACGTCAGAAGAATCGCAGAACTTTTCCAGTAGTCGATACAGTCAAAGATCTGGTTAGACGAGAATGGGATAAACAAGATAAGGGTTTTTTACCATCAGCCGCAAAAAGAAGATACCCCTTTGATGATGAGCTTTTATCCCAGTGGGTAAAGGTCCCTAAAGTGGATGCAGCGGTAGCTTCCACCTCAAAGTCCGCCTCTCTGCCACTTGAAGACATAGGTCTTCTTAACACTAGAACTACTGAACTCGTGACCCCCACTAGAACTACTGAATGTAGTCATTTTGACTACTGACTTGTTTTAGTTTATTTTTTGAGTTTAATTTGTGGTTATTTATTAATATTTTTAATGTATTATTATTGTGAGATCCAACAGTAATGCTTTGGAATGGTTTTTTTTTTCTGATTTTTCTACAGGAAATAACAAAAGTAAACTAAGTAAAACAATAATAAAAGACGTTTGTTCATTTTTGACTGGACCTATAAAAGTCTTGATGTTTTAGCTAATTTATATTTTTTCGTAGAATTATACGGTATGTGAACATGGTTGATCATAAACAAAAAAAATGAAAAAAAAAACACGTAATTGTTATTGTTTTTGCGTCATAAACCAGTACATTGCATTATTGCTATATTCATGCATATTGCCCATTTGCAGATAAAAAAAATATTCTTTCTAGCTGTAAACTATAACTAATAACATCAAGCTGTATGCAAATATAGTTTTTCCCCCACAAAAATTGCTGCTTCACACTATACAGTACAAAATAATTGAAAAATATGACAATGTTGTATCTGCTATATACTTGTATGAGTTTTTTGAGCTCTTATGTCTGCATGACTGTGTTCTCTTTGTCTCTTCAGCTGAACTGAAAGTAACCTTACTATCCAGACTACTGTCTACTGCTAGGACCAGAGAAAAGCAACACCCTACTTTAGCATAAGAGCCTACAGTATTTCAAACAAGCTCTTTTCAGTTCAGCATTACACAGTATGCATGAGACAGGGATTGGATTATGTAACCCATGCTTTACACTACACCTCTTCTCTCTGAGGTCAGTGCTATGGTAGGTGACATTGGATAAGGCTACTTTCACACTTGCGTCGCAATGCGTCGTTTTGGAGAAAAAAACGCATCCTGCAAAGTTGCCCGCAGGATGCATTTTTTCTCCATAGACTTTCATTAGCGGCGCATTGCGACGGATTGCCACACGTCGCATCCGTCGTGCGACGGATGCGTCGTGTTTTGGCGGACCGTCGGCACCAAAAAACGTTCCATGTAATGAGGAAAAATCCTGACAAAATCCTGACGTGTGCACATAGCCTAAGGGTATGTGTCCACGTTCAGGATTGCATCAGGATTTTTCATCAGTATTTGTAAGCCAAAACCAGGAGTGGGTGATAAATGAAAAAGTGGAGCATATGTTTCTATCATACTTTTCCTCTAATTGTTCCACTCCTGGTTTTGGCTTACAAATACTGATGAAAAATCCTGACCAAATCCTGAACGTGGACACATACCCTAAGGCTATGTGCACACGTCAGGATTTTGTCAGGATTTTTCCTCAGGATTTGTAGCTAAAACCAGGAGTGGAACAATTAGAGGAAAAGTATAATAGAAACATATGCACCACTTCTGCATTTATCACCCACTCCTGGTTTTGGCTACAAAACCTGATGAAAAATCCTGACAAAATCCTGACGTGTGCACATAGCCTTAGGGTACGTTCACACAGGACTTTTTTGCTGCTTTTTTTATGCTAATTTTCAGCTGCTTATAGGTGCGTTTTTAGTGCGTTTTTTGGTGCGTTTTTTTGTGGTATATGGTGAATCAAACATGTTTGATGACTACACCAAAGACACTCAGTTAGTACTCAAGCACGCTCACATAACACGTTATCAGAGCACGTTCACATCACTAGTATTTACCTACTACCTGGTCATTTAATTTGTTAGAAAAGGACATATGTTAAGTTTTTTATTTACCAATCTCCCAGTGGAGCTTAGCATCGCCTTCATCCCAGCGGGGGAACAATTTACGGCAGATTACATGCCATGCATCTGCCTTTTTTTGACGATCACTGTAGTTTGGGCAAGCTAAATCCCAAATTACAGGCATTGTTTCCACCTTGCAAAAATAAATGAAAAAGTAATTACCAAATGCTAGATGAAATGAAGCCAACATTCATGACAAGGAAGATACAGACATACACATGCAGAACACATGAACATGTACATAACAGCACATGAGCATCGCAAAGTGTACCATTGCAAACAATCGGATAGATAGATATATCACAAATTTAAAAAAATATTACCTCCATGATTAGTTGGGAAACATTAATGCCCATCCTCCTATACCAAGACATGGCTAACACCTCACTACCAGAAACTCCCTCACAATAGATCACAATCAGGACACCTCACAATGGCTCCTCACACCTCACAATGGCTCACAATGGCTCTTCACACCTCACTACCAGAAACTCCCTCACAATACATCACTATCAGGACACCTCACAATGGCTCTTCACACCTCACTAACCACACCCCTAAGCTCTTGGCTGTGAGATCCCTTCCTGCTGGCCATGATTTTCTGCACAAAAAAAGCAGCAAATAATGCTACATGCGTTTTTTCAGCGTTTTTTCATCACCCATTCAAGTCAATGGGTGAAAAAACGCTGCAAAAACGCAGCAAAAACGCTGAAAGAAGTGACATGCCCTATGTCCAAAAAAAGCAGCAAAGCAGAAAAAACTGATCAAACAAAAAACCAACGTGTGTGCATGAGATTTCTGAAATCTCATAGGCTTTACTGGTACTGTAAAAAGCAGCTGAAAATTAGCATAAAAAAAAGCAGCAAAAAAGTCCTGTGTGAACGTACCCTTAGACTCCTTGTCTCAGATCCGTGAGGGGGTAGCCTACCTAGCAGACGCGTCGGTAGACTCTTTGAAGTTAGCAGCAAGATCGGCTGGTCTTTCGAATGCTGCCCGTCATGCACTTTGGCTTAAAACCTGGAAAGGGGATGCTCAAAACTAGAGCCAAGTTGTGCACTATTCCATGCAGGGGTGAGTACCTATTTGGCCCCGTACTGGATGATATCCTTGCAAAGGCAGAGGATAGGAAGAAAGGATTTCCCAAGGTGTTTAATCCTACTTTTAGAAACGCCTTCAGAAGACGGATGCCTTTCCGAAGATTTTAATCTGACCACCCGGGCTATAGTCGAGATTGGGAACCAGCGGAACAGAAGAAAAAGGTGTATACTTCAGGAGCTCTCCTTCATCGTCAGGACGTAGACGCAACTATAGATAAAACTGATCTCCCAGTAGGGGGTAGATTAAAATACTTCTTTAACCAATGGACCAAGACAACTTCTAGTAGCTGGATCCCGGGGGTAATTGCATCAGGATTGAAGTTGGAGTTTCAGAAGATACCTCCGAGTCATTTTATATAGACTACTCTTGATTCTCCGGTTCAGCAACAGGCCTAAAGGTACCGTCACATTAAGCGACGCTGCAGCGATATCGACAACGATGCCGATCGCTGCAGCGTCGCTGTGTGGTCGCTGGAGAGCTGTCACACAGACAGCTCTCCAGCGACCAACGATGCCGAAGTCCCCGGGTAACCAGGGTAAACATCGGGTTACTAAGCACAGGGCTGCGCTTAGTAACCCAATGTTTACCCTGGTTACCATTGTAAATGTAAAAAAAAAAAAACCACAGTACATACTCACCTTCTGATGTCTGTCAGGTCCCTGGCCGTCTGCTTCCCGCACTGACTGTGAGCGCCGGCCGTAAAGTAAAAGCAGAGCACAGCGGTGACGTCACCGCTGTGCTCTGCTTTTACTTTACGGCCAGCCGGTGCTCAGTCAGTGGGGGAAGCAGATGGCCAGGAACCTGACGGACATCAGAAGGTGAGTATGTACTGTTTTTTTTTTACATTTACAATGGTAACCAGGGTAAACATCGGGTTACCAAGCGCGGCCCTGCGCTTAGTAACCCGATATTTACCCTGGTTACCATTGTAAAACATTGCTGGCATCGTTGCTTTTGCTGTCAAACACAACGATACACGCCGATCTGACGACCAAATAAAGTTCTGGACTTCTAGCTCCGACCAGCGATATCACAGCAGGATCCAGATCGCTGCTGCGTGTCAAACACAACGATATCGCTATCCAGGACGCTGCAACATCACGGATCGCTATCGTTGCAAAGTCGTTTAGTGTGAAGGTACCTTTAGAAGTAGAGATTCAGCAATTAATTAAAAAGAGAGTTATTGTAGAAGTTCCAAGGGGTCAGGAGAAGGAGGGGTTTTATTCTCCTCTATTTTTGATTTCTAAGCCTGAAGGGTCCTTTAGGACTATCATAAATTTACGAAAATTAACCCCTTCATGACCTTCGGATTTTCCGTTTTCATTTTTGGCTCCCCTCCTTCCCAGAGCCATAACTTTTTTATTTTTCCATCAATATGGGCATGTGAGGGCTTATTTTTTTGCGAAACAAGTTGTACTTTTGAACATCATTGGTTTTAGCATGTCGTGTACTAGAAAACGGGAAAAAAATTCCAAGTGTGGTGAAATTACAAAAACATGTAGTCCCACACTTGTTTTTTGTTTGGCTTTTTTGCTAGGTTCACTAAATGCTAAAACTGACCTGCCATTATGATTCTCCAGGCCATTACGAGTTCATAGACACCTAACATGACTAGGTTATTTTTTATCTACGTGGTGAAAAAAAAAATCCAAACTTTGCTTAAAAAAAAGTAAATAAATAAAAATGCACCATTTTCTGATACCCGTAGCGTCTCCATTTTTCATGATCTGGGGTCGGTTCATGGCTTATTTTTTGCGTGCCGAGCTGGCGTTTTTAATGATACCAGTTCGGTGCAGATACCTTCTTTTGATCGCCCGTTATTGCATTTTAATGCAATGTCGCGGTGACCAAAAAAAAGTAATTCTGGCGTTTCTAATTTTTTTCTCGCTTCGCTGCTTCCGGATCAGGTTAATACTTTTTTTTTTTTTTTATTGATAGTTTGGGCGATTGTGAAAGCGGCGATACCAAATATGTGTAGGTTTGATTTGTTTTTTTTTATTGATTTATTTTGAATGGGGCGAAAGGGGGGTGATTTAAACATTTATATATTTTTTTTTTTTTATCTTTTTCACTTTTGCCATGCTTCAATAGTATCCATAGGAGGCTAGAAGCTGGCACAACTCGATCGCTGCTATGCAGCAGAAATGCAGGTGTGCCATGAGCACTGACCACAGGGTGGCGCTCACAGCTACCGGGGATCAGTAACCATAGAGGTTCTCAAGGACCTCTATAGTTACTATACAGAAGCATCGCTGACCCCCAATCATGTGACGGGGGTCAGCGATGCGCTCATTTCCGGCCGCCCGGAAGTGCCGGTTAAATGCCGCTGTCAGCGTTTGACAGCGGCATTTAACTAGTTAATAGCGGCGGGTGAATCGCTATTTCACCCGCCGCTATTGCGGGCACATGTCAGCTGTTCAAAACAGCTGACATGTCCCGGCTTTGATGCGGGCTCACCGCCGGAGCCCTGCATCAAAGTCAGGGATCTGACCTCGGACGTACTATCCCGTCCGAGGTCAGAAAGGGGTTAAATAAATTTCTCCAATATCACGCTTTTAAGATGGAGTCCATTAAGTCAACAACTAAACTTTTATTTCCCAGGTGTTACATGTCGGTACTGGATCTTAAAGATGCGTACTACCATCTACCAGTTTACAGGGATCACCAGCAGTTCCTCAGGATGGTGGTGCGGTTAAAAGATCGGGCTAGGCATTTTCAGTTTGTGGCAATGCCCTTTGGCCTGTCCATGGCTCCAAGAATATTTACTAAAATTATTGCAGAGTTAATGGCCCATGTCAGGGAAAGGGATACCTTTGTGGTACCCTACTTGGATGATTTCTTAATAGTTGGGAATTCAATCTTCCAATGTAAGGCCTGTGTAAACGCTATAATATCGTCTCTGCAGGAACTCAGTTGGATGATCAACATAAAAAAAGTCAAAACTAGAACCATCCACGTGTCAAGTTTTTCTGGGTATTCTTCTAGACTCAAAAGAGCAGGCATGTTTTCTACCAGAAGACAAGAAAGAAAGGATTGTTTGCAAAGTCAGAGCAGCGAGGAAGAATCCAGATCTAACCTTAAGAGACGCAATGTCCCTGCTAGGGTCATTGACATCATGTATACCGGCTGTACAATGGGCTCAAGCTCATACTGCAGTCCGAGATCCTAGAAGCAGAAAGCAAGCTTCAGGGTTATCTAAATGGGAGACTCAGGCTATCACCAGCCACTCTTTACGATCTAAGATGGTGGCTAGACATACTCCATCTCTCATGAGGGGTTCAATGGAGTGTCAGACCAGACATAGTAGTCACGACTGATGCCAGCCCATTTGGTTGGGGGGCCCACATGGGGGAGATTCTGGCCCAGGGACAATGGTCAGGTCTAGAATCCCAAAGCTCTTCAAATTTAAAAGAACTCTCAGTGGTCAGATATGCGCTCCTTCACTTGCAACCATCCCTGAAGGATTCACATGCATGGGTTCAGACCGACAATATGACAGTGGTGGCCTACCTCAACTATCAGGGAGGGACAAGGTCGCAATCTCTAATGTCCACCGCGGCTCAGATACTTACTTTGGCCGAGGCTCACTTCCTTTCCCTCTCACCAGTTCACATAAAGGGAGAGCACAATGTAGAAGCAGATTATCTGTCGGCATTCCCTTCGGCAGGGGGAATGGTCTCTGGACCGACAAATATTCAGATAGTCGGACTTTGGGGTTTACCAGTCATAGATCTGTTTGCTACGAGGGAAAACAGACAGGTCAGGGAGTTTGCATCACTCCGGGTAATAGACCGACCATGCATAGTAGATTCCCTTCAAGTCCATTGGAGCTTTCCTCTAGCTTATGCGTTTCCCCCGATGTGCTTAATTCCTCTAGTTCTCAGGAAGATCAGGAAGAGGGGGCGAGAATAATTCTAATTGCCCCCTTCTGGCCCAAGAGGCCTTGGTTCTCTCTGCTCAGAGCCATGTCAGTGACCGATCCTTGGGTATTACCAGTTGTTCCGGGGCTCCTTTCTCAAGGTCCATTTCATCATCCCAATATGGAGTCTTCATTTGACGACGTGGAACTTGAGAGGGAGTTATTAAAGCAAAGGAGTTTTTCAGAAGCCTTAATATCTACCTTGCTAAAAAGCAGGAAAGAGGTTACTGCAAGAATTTATTCTAGGGTCTGGAAAAAAATCTCTTACATTCCATCAGCAGCCCCTGACTGACCATGTTCCAATTCCGACCATTCTGGGGTTCCTGCAGAAGGGTTGGGTTTGGCAGTTAATACTCTTAGGGTTCAGGTTTCAGCCTTAGGAGCCCTATATAATAGCAATGTGGCAGGAAATAGACAGATTTCTAGGTTTATTAAAGCAATTGAGCGTAGTAACCCAGTTCATATTGCTAGATTGCCACCTTGGGACCTAAATTTAGTTCTTGATGCACTAACACAACCCCCTTTCGAGCCATTAGAATCTACTTCAATTAAATTCCTAACCCTAAAGGCCCCGTCTCACATAGCGAGATCGCTAGCGAGATCGCTGCTGAGTCACAAGTTTTGTGACGCAACAGCGACCTCCATAGCGATCTCGCTATGTGTGACACGTACCAGCGATCAGGCCCCTGCTGCGAGATCGCTGGTCGTGTCGGAATGGCCTGGACCTTTTTTTGGTCGTTGAGGCCCCGCTGACATCGCTGAATCGGTGTGTGTGACACCGATCCAGCGATGTCTTCACTGGTAACCAGGGTAAACATCGGGTTACTAAGCGCAGGGCCGCGCTTAGTAACCCGATGTTTACCCTGGTTACCAGCGTAAATGTAAAAAAAAACAAACACTACATACTCGCCTTTCGGTGTCCCTTGCCGTCTGCTTCCTGCTCTCACTGACTGCCGGCCGTACAGTGAGAAGTGAGAGCACAGCAGTGACGTCACCGCTGCGCTCTGCTCTCACTGTACGGCGGCTCAGTCAGAGCAGGAAGCAGACGGCAAGGGACCTGGACACCGAAAGGCGAGTATGTAGTGTTTGTTTTTTTTGGTAACCAGGGTAAACATCGGGTTACTAAGCGCGGCCCTGCGCTTAGTAACCCGATGTTTACCCTGGTTACCCGGGTGCTGCAGGGGGACTTCGGCATCGTTGAAGACAGTTTCAACGATGCCGAAGTCGTTCCCCTGATCGTTGGTCGCTGGAGAGAGCTGTCTGTGTGACAGCTCCCCAGCGACCACACAGCGACTTACCAACGATCACGGCCAGGTCGTATCGCTGGTCGTGATCGTTGGTAAATCGCTTAGTGAGACGGGGCCTTAAAGACAGCTCTACTGTTAGCATTAACGTCTGCTAGGAGGGTTAGCGATATCCAAGCGTTATCAGTTGATCCTCCCTATCTAATGATCCTTCAGGACAAGATTGTCTAGAAACCAGATCCTGCATACTTGCCAAAGGTAGCGTCTAGGTTTCATAGGAGTCAGGAGATATATTTACCAACCTTTTATGATAATTCAGTTTCAGAGGAGGAGAAAAGATGTCATACTCTAGATGTTAAAAGAGCAGTATTCGAGTATTTGAATAGGACACAAAGCTGGAGGCAGAGTAGGGCTTTGTTTGTTTCTTTCCAGAATCGGAAGAAAGTTTCGCGTGTCACAATAAGTTCTATCGCTAGATGGATCAGGGATGCGATAGGTCTTGCCTATTCTGCCAAAGGAGAGACACCACCAGACGGCATCAGGGCACACTCCACTCGTGCTATGGCATCATCCTGGGCGGAGAGAGCGGATGTTCCCATTGATATGATATGTAAGGCGGCAACATGGTCATCACCTTTTATAAGCATTATTGCCTTGATCTATCTACCAATTCCAGCCTACACTTTAGGCATACAGTACTTAGTGTTGTGGTCCCTCCGAGATAAATAGTATTTGAAAGTCTCTCGTAGTGGGTGCTGTCATGGCGATAGGAAAACCGCTTTTTAACCCCTTCCCGACCCATGACGCCTATGCGGCGTCATGGAATGATCGCATCCCTGCAGATCGGGTGAAAGGGTTAATTCCTATTTTACCCGATCTGCAGGGAGAGGGGGAGTTGTACTTCAGCCTAGGGGGGGTGGCTTTGCCCCCACGTGGCTACGATCGCTCTGATTGGCTGTTGAAAGTGCAACAGCCAATCAGAGCAATTTGCAATATTTCACCTATGAAAATGGTGAAATATTGCAATCCAGCCATGGCCGATGCTGCAATAGCATCTGCCATGGCTGGAAATCATGTTCTGGCCCCCCCACTGCCCCCGATCTCCTCCCCAGTCCTCCGTTCTGTCCGGTACCCCCCTCCGTCCCCCTGTTCGCTCCCCCGTGCTCCTGTCCGCTCCCCCCGTCCTCCGATCCCCCCCCCCTGTGCTCCGATCCACCCCCCCACCACCCCCTCATACTTACCGATCCTCCCGAAGTCGGTCCGTCTTCTCCCTGGGCGCCGCCATCTTCCAAGATGGCGGGCGCATGCTCAGTACGCCCGCCGAATCTGCAGGCTGGCAGATTCGTTACAAGTACATTTTGATCGCTGTGGTAGGTTCTACCACAGCGATCAAAATAAAAAAATAATAAATAAACCCCCCCCTTTATCACCCCCATAGGTAGGGACAATAATAAAATAAAGAAAATATTTTTTTTTCTTTTTCCACTAGGGTTAGGGTTAGAACTAGGGTTAGAACTAGGGGTAGGGTTATGGCATGTGCACAGAGTGGATCGGCCGCGGATCCGCAGCGGATCGGCCGCGGATCTGCAGCGGATCGGCCGCGGATCCGCAGCGGATTGGCCACTGCGAATTCGAAGCAGTTTTCCATCAGGTTTACAGTACCATGTACACCTAAGGAAAACCAAATCCGCTGTACCCATGGTGCGGAAAATTCCGTGCAGAAACGCTGCATTGTATTTTCCGCAGCATGTCAATTCTTTGTGCGGATTCCGCAGCGTTTTACACCTGTTCCTCAATAGGAATCCGCAGGTGAAATCCGCACAAAAAAACACTGGAAATCTGCTGTAAATCCGCAGGCAAAACGCAGTGCCTTTTACCTGCAGATTTTTCAAAAATCGTGCGGAAAAATCTCACACGAATCCGCAACGTGGGCACATAGCCTTAGGGTTAGGGTTGGAATTAGAGTTAGGGTTGGAATTAGGGCTAGGGTTTGAAATAGGGTTAAGATTAGGCTTGTGGTTAGGGTTACGGATAGGGTTAGGGGTGTGTTGGGGTTACAGTTGTGGTTAGGGTTGGGATTAGGGTTACGGTTGGGATTAGGGTTGGAATTAGGGTTACGGTTGTGTTGCGGTTAGGGTTGTGGTTAGGGGTGTGATTAGGGTTATGGCTACAGTAGGGATTAGGATTAGGGGTGTGTTGGGGTTAGTGTTGAAGTTAGAATTGAGGGGTTTCCACTGTTTAGGCACATCAGGGGTCTCCAAACGCAACATGGCGCCACCATTGATTCCAGCCAATCTTGCGTTCAAAAAGTCAAATGGTGCTCCCGCCCTTCCAAGCCCCGACGTGCGCCCAAACAGTGGTTTACCCCCACATTTGGGGTACCAGCGTACTCAGGACAAACTGGGCAACAACTGTTGGGGTCCAATTTCTCCTGTTACCCTTGCAAAAATAAAAAATTACTTGCTAAAACATAATTTTTGAGGAAAGAACAATTATTTTTTATTTTCACGGCTCTGCGTTATAAACTTCTGTGAAGCACTTGGGGGTTGAAAGTGCTCACCACACATCTAGATAAGTTCCTTCGGGGGTCTAGTTTCCAAAATGGGGTCACTTGTGGGGTGTTTCTACTGTTTAGGCACATCAGGGGCTCTGCAAATGCAATGTGACGCCCGCAGACCATTCCATCAAAGTCTGCATTTCAAATGTCACTACTTCCCTTCCGAGCCCTGACGTGCGCCCAAACAGTGGTTTACCCCCACATATGGGGTATCAGCGTACTCACAACAAACTGGGCAACAAATATTGGGGTCCAAATTCTCCTGTTACCCTTGTGAAAAGAAAAAATTGCTTGCTAAAACATCTTTTTTGAGGAAAGAAAAATGATTTTTTATTTTCACGGCTCTGCGTTGTAAACTTCTGTGAAGCACTTGGGGGTTGAACGTGCTCACCACACATCTAGATAAGTTCCTTGGGGGGTCTAGTTTCCAAAATGGGGTCACTTGTGGGGGGTTTCTACTGTTTAGGCATATCAGGGGCTCTGCAAACGTAACATGATGCCCGCAGACCATTCCATCAAAGTCTGCATTCCAAAACGTCACTACTTCCCTTCCGAGCCCCGGCATGTACCCAAACAGTGGTTTACCCCCACATATGGGGTATCAGCGTACTCAGGAGAAACTGGACAACAACTTTTGGGGTCCAATTTCTCCTATTACCCTTGGGAAAATAAAAAATTGTGGGCTAAAAAATCATTTTTGAGAAAAGAAAAATTATTTTTTATTTTCATGGCTCTGCGTTATAAACTTCTGTGAAGCACTTGGGGGTTCAAAGTGCTCACCACACATCTAGATTAGTTCCTTGGGAGGTCTAGTTTCCAAAATGGGGTTACTTGTGCGGGAGCTCCAATGTTTAGGCACACAGGGGCTCTCCAAACGCGACATGGTGTCCGCTAACGATTGGAGCTAATTTTCCATTCAAAAAGCCAAATGGCGTGCCTTCCCTTCCGAGCCCTGCCGTGCGCCCAAACAGTGGTTTACCCCCACATATGGGGTATCATCGTACTCAGGACAAACTGGACAACAACATTTGGGGTCCAATTTCTCCTATTACCCTTGGGAAAATAAAAAATTCTGGGCTAAAAATCATTTTTGAGGAAAGAAAAATTTTTTTTTTATTTTCACGGCTCTGCGTTATAAACTTCTGTGAAGCACCTGGGGGTTATAAGTGCTCACTATGCATCTAGATAAGTTGCTTGGGGGGTCTAGTTTCCAAAATGGGGTCACTTGTAGGGGAGCTCCAATGTTTAGGCACACAGGGGCTCTCCAAACGCGACATGGTGTCCGCTAACGATTGGAGCTAATTTTCCATTCAAAAAGTCAAATGGCACGCCTCCCCTTCCGAGCCTTGCCGTGCACCCAAACAGTGGTTTACCCCCACATATGAGGTATCGGCATACTCAGGAGAAATTGCCCAACAAATTTTAGGATCCATTTTATCCTGTTGCCCATGTGAAAATGAAAGAATTGAGGCTAAAAGAAATTGTGTGTGAAAAAAATGTACTTTTTCATTTTTGCGGATCAATTTGTGAAGCACCTGGGGGTTTAAAGTGCTCACTATGCCTCTAGATGAGTTCCTTGGGGGGTCTAGTTTCCAAAATGGGGTCAATTGTGGAGGAGCTCCAATGTTTAGGCACACAGGGGCTTTCCAAACGCGACATGGTGTCCGCTAAAGATTGGAGCCAATTTTTCATTGAAAAAGTCAAATGGCGCTCCTTCCCTTCCGAGCCCTGCCGTGCGCCCAAACAGTGGTTTACCCCCACATATGAGGTATCAGCGTACTCAGGACAAATTGGACAACAACGTCCGTGGTCCAGTTTCTCCTTTTACCCTTGGGAAAATAAAAAAAATTTCGCTAAAATATCATTTTTGTGACTAAAAAGTTAAATGTTCATTTTTTACTTCCATGTTGCTTCTGCTGCTGTGAAACACCTGAAGGGTTAATAAACTTCTTGAATGTGGTTTTGAGCATCTTGAGGGGTGCAGTTTTTAGAATGGTGTCACTTTTGGGTATTTTCAGCCATATAGAACCCTCAAACTGACTTCAAATGTGAGGTGGTCCCTAAAAAAAATGGTTTTGTAAATTTTGTTGTAAAAATGAGAAATCACTGGTCAAATTTTAACCCTTATAACTTCCTAGCAAAAAAAAAATTTGTTTCCAAAATTGTGCTGATGTAAAGTAGACATGTGGGAAATGTTATTTATTAACTATTTTGTGTCACATAACTCTCTGGTTTAACAGAATAAAAATTCAAAATGTGAAAATTGCGAAATTTTCAAAATTTTTGCCAAATTTCCATTTTTTTTCAGAAATTATCGACCTAAATTTACCACTAACATGAAGCCCAATATGTCACGAAAAAACAATCTCAGAATCGCTAGGATCCGTTGAAGCGTTCCTGAGTTATTACCTCATAAAGGGACACTGGTCAGAATTGCAAAAAACGGCAAGGTCATGAAGGGGTTAACTTACCGGTAATAGGATTTTACAGAGTCCACGACAGCACCCGTACATTTCCCCCCCCCCGTGTTTAATCACTAATTCGTGCACTCTATTGGAAGGTGTGCTTTGGAGTCACTCTATAGAGGTGATGGTATTTAGTATTGTTTGAGGAGTCGTCGTCATCATCATCATGTACTGATTCATTGGCGGTATCCCTTGTACTCTGGAACACAAACTGGAGAAGCGAAGGGGACCGCCCCTTTTTAACCTGTAGGTTCCTGTCCTGATGGTGGGCTGATCCCCCCTCTCGTAGTGGGTGCTGTCGTGGACTCTGTAAAATCCTATTACTGGTAAGTAAAAACAGTTTTTGTATTTTTTTGTTTGTTTTTTTTTTTTAAACAATTTCATATTTTTGATGCCCCCTCTTTCATTGGCACAGATTTAAGATTTCAATCATGGCAGCTATAATTGAAGCTCAAGCATGGACATTACTTCATTTGCGCATTAGCAATAAAGACCAAACCTGAAGGAGGGTGAAGAATAATGGAGGTGGGAACCAGGAGACCGAGCTCCAGCATTTACCAAGGATTCTGACATCACAACAGTGATTTGATTATTATTCCTGTGCTCTCCGATGCAATATATCTATTTTAGAGAGGACATGTAAAAAAATATAAAGCCGTTACAGAATAACAATAAATCAGATATCAAGAGGAGTAAGGGCCTTGCTTACAATCTATGAGGAAATAGGGGGGACGGTAACAATAGCTTGTATTTTACAGTCCAGCCACAATATACTAAATCGGGTATGCACATAACGCTGCCTGAACCAGTCACCAGCCAGGATCTGTACACTACACATACAGAGGGCCATTAAATGCATGGAGGGTGTGTGAACTGATGCTATGAGGTCATGATTATGAAGAAAATTGTGTATGGAGAAAACCAGGATAGTTAAGATAAGTGAGGCAATAGACCAGTCTAAAGAAAAACATTTTTAGGCCATGCTTAAAACTTCATATTGGGAATTAATAGAATTGTCCTTCATAGTGCATTCCAAAGAATTGGCACAGCACGTGAGAAGTCTTGGAGACTGTAGAGGGAGGTTTGAATTATTGAGGATGTTAATCTTAGGTCATTAGCAGAACAGAGGGGGACGGGTAGGGTAATAGACTGAAACAAGATGTAAGGTGGTGGAGAAACATGGCACATTTTGTTGGAGAGAGTGGTAAGTTTATATTGAACTCTGTATTGGATAGGCAACCAGTGCAATGACTGACACAGAGTAAAGGTATCGGCATAGCAGTTGGTGAGGAATAGGATACTGGCTGCAAAATTCAGGACAGATTGGAGAGCGGCGAGTTTAGAGAGCCCAATTAGTTGAGAGTTGCAATAGTCCAGATGAGAATGAATAAAGGGCAACAGTAAGTTTTTGACAATTTCAAAGAAAGAAAAGGACAAATTCTAGGGATGTTTTGAGGTGTATGACATGAGTGAGCGAGATGTGGGGAGTGAAGGAAAGATCTGACTCAAATATAACACAAAGACAGCGGATATGTTGTAGGGGAGTAATGGTGGAACCACACACGGAAATGGCAAGATCAGATAACAGGTAGGTTAGTGGAGGGAGGAAACACAAGGAGTTCTGTTTTTGACAGATCCAGTTTCAGATAGAGGGAGGACATGATGTTAGAGACAGTGGTAAGACAATCACTGGTGTTTTGTAGTAATGGAGGGGTGATGTCAGGAATAGAGGTGTATAATTAAATGTCCTCAGCATAGAGATGGTACTGGGGAAAAAAAAAAATCTACTGCTGACCATTAGGTGTGAGCAGTATGTGAGCCAAATAAGCCAAGAGACAGACATGAAGGTCCCCAATACTGTGGAGGGGCTTGGCGCACGTTAAAAAAAAAACAAAAAAAAAACCCACATCAATAAAGTAACTGCGTGTCCTCACCTCATTACACAGTGTGTATTCTAATTATTAGACCATGAATGCACAGGAGACGCCACTGCAAGCGCAGCTCTTTATATCACAGCTATGCTCTGATCCATAGAACCCAAAATGAAGAGGAGTCTAATAGTGGTCAGGAGAAATTTGACAGCTGAAGTCATACTGACTTCCCATCTACACATGAGCCCGAGTACTGGACTTATTGTCAATACTTGAGATTATGTAACTGCCTATAACTAAAGGCGTGGGGGAGAAATGTATAGATATAACTTAAGTGGGAAGACATTAAAACAGCAAGCACATATACTCCCCAAATATGTGCAAAAAATAAAATAAACTGCTGGGATGCTTCTTAAAACAGCCAATTCATGTTGCTCATATAGTTAAGGAGCAACCCATCTCCTCTAGTTTGGGCAGCATGACCAACAAAAGGGAGACCTGTCACTCAAGGAGAGAGGGGCAAGGAGGATCCACAGGGTCCAGCCTCTTGGACTCAACACCCACAGAATTTCAGAGAAAAGATGTCTGGCTGAGAGGACAACTAGTGTTATGCTTCTTGAATAATGGGCAGCAAGTATAAAACTTAGCTGTCGGGTTCCCTTTAATAATAAAAAAAAACAACCCAACGAACAACTATTGTACTGTCTGAGCCAAGATCGTAAAGGGAAGCTTTATAGACAGCTGGCAGTGAGGCACCAGATGACAGCACACTAGCTGTATACTCTCTTGCGGTCATAACATGTTGGGAGTTGTTGCTTTACCCAGACTCTTTCCAGCCCCAATTATTGAAGCAGAGACATGTTCTGCTTTATAAATAATCCATATATTTATAGCACTAAGTGTGTGTGGGGGGAAACAAAAAAACATGAACAAGAACAAAACAAACAACTTAAAAACAAAACAAAAATAAAAACACAACCCTGGCAGTTTACTCCACTAAAAAGGTCACACGAGAGCAAATCGGTGCAATTCCAAACACTGCGACCTGAATGAAGATCTGTAAAAGGAGAATTCGATCTGCCTGGTATTAATGTCTGCAATACCACACAGCCAATGGACAAAAATGGTGGGGGTCCAGGGAGGAAGCAGACAAGTCATCAAGGTTGACTAAGCTTTGGTTAATGGTGGTAAAACCGCATGAACAGTCACAGGATGATGTTTATTACAAAAATTACATCGTACACTAATCCCCACTCCTCCCATAAGAAAATAAGCATTAAAACAAGAAAAAAAAAAACAAACCTAAAAAATAGGTTAGAAAGTATTTACAGAGACTTTACATCACCCTCCAGCACATTCCCCATGTATAGTACATAAGTAGGTTTTTTCTTTTTTCGCTCTACCCACAAGTTGCGTTTTTTTTTGTTTGGTTTTTTTTTTACCATTGGCATTCTGGCATGTAAGAATGCAAAATACTTCAAAAATGTGAGCTACCAGGCATGGACATCACTGTAGCAGCTAAAAATTAAAGCGGTCTGAGAACTTAGGAGTTTTGGGCACCGTCAAGGGAACGTCGCTCGTCTTGACATCAACATGCTTGAATTTTTTGACTGGTTGAGCTTTGTGAACCTAAAAAAAAAAAAAAAATAAAGTGATAAAGTTACATCCTGATAGGGAACACTCAATACCTACCAAGTTTCTGTATGCACAGAGTTCCACCTAGTGTTCAGCCATCATTTCATTACTTGCTCAAGTAGAAGCACTGACATTAAGACGTTTTACTGGGGCTAAAGATTGCCTGCAGCAGTATCAGACCAGAGATTGCCTGCAGTGGACACATGTTCCCTGAGACATCAATACTGTAGCAAGTAAACTGTCAGGAATATGCCTGCCTAAGCTACTTTATTTATGAGGCCACATACCAATTCATGTCTTAGTCTGTTGAGCTCTTCCTTTTCCCGCTCCTCTTGCAGCCGACGTTCTTCCTCTTCCATGAGGCATTTCTCAGTCTCCTTTTCTGCCAAGTGCTTTTCAAATTCCTGCCGTTCCCTGGCACGTCTCTCTGTAGCAAGCTCAAAGTTTTCTTGAACTATGGAACCAGAAAGGCTCTCTAAGTTTGGAAACAAAGGAGAGAATTGGTGCAAAAAGGAGAAAGGTGAAGGGAGAAATGCTTGGAGGGTCAGGGGCTTCAGGACACATTCAGTCCCAAGCTTGGCCTGCCAGTGGTGCCCAGTGAAAGTACCAAGAGCTTGGGTGCAACTGTGGAGAAGATATTTAGGACATCTTGATGGCAGTTTCTTTGACATTTTTCCCCTCAATTTGACAAGTCTTAACAATACACTGTATGCACAATTATTAGGGAAGTTGTATTTCTGATCACATGATATTTTTTTTTTTTTTTTTTTACACATGTTGTCCTACTCCAAGCTGCTCAGGCTTGAGAGCCAACTACCAATTAAGTAAATCAGGTGATGTGCATCTCTGTAATGAGGAGGGGTGTTGTCTAATGACATCAAAACCCTATATAAGGTGTGCATATTTATTAGGCAACTTCCTTTCTTTTGGCAAAATGGGTCAGGAGAGAGATTTGACGGGCTCTGAAAAGTCCAAAATTGTGAGATGTCTTGCAGGGGGATGCAGCAGTCTTGAAATTGCCAAACTTTTGAAGCGTGATCACCGAACAATCAAGCTTTTCATGTCAAATAGCCAACAGGGTCGCAAGAAGCTTGTTGGGCAAAACAGGTGCAAAATAACTGCCCATGAATTAAGGAATATCAAGAGAAGCTGCCAAGATGCCATTTGCTACCAGTTTTGCAATATTTCAGAGCTGCAACGTTACTGGAGTAACAAAAAGCACAAGGTGTGCGATACTCAGGGACATGGCCAAGGTAAGGAAGGCTGAAAAACGACCACTTTTGAACAAGAAACATAAGATAAAATGTCAAGTCTAGGCAAAGAAATATCTTAAGACTGACTTTTTAAAGGTTTTATGGACTGATGAAATGAGAGGCACTCTTGATGGGCCAGATGGATGGGCCAGAGGTTGGATTAGTAAAGGGCAGAGAGCTCCACTCCGACTCAGACGTCAGCAAGGTGGAAGTGGGGTACTGGTATGGGCTGGTATCAAAGATGAACTTGTGGGACCTTTTCGGGTTGAGGATGGAGTGAAGATCAACTCCCAGACCTACTGCCAGTTTCTGGAAGACAACTTCTTCCAGAAGTGGTACAGGAAGAAGTCGGTATCGTTCAAGAAAAACATGATTTTCATGCAGGATAATGCTCCATCACATGCCTCCAACTACTCCACAGCGTGGCTGGCCAGTAAAGGTCTCAAAGAAGAAAAAATAATGACATGGCCCCTTGTTCACCTAATCTGAACCCATAGAGAACCTGTGGTACCTCAAAATGTGAGATCTACAGGGAGGGAAAACAGTCCACCTCTCGGAACAGTGTCTGGGAGGCTGTGGTGGCTGCTGCAAGCAATGTTGATCATAAACAGATCCATCCATAGATTCTGTCAGTTGGTTGAAGGTTGCTGAGTGTCATCCTAAAGAAAGGGGGCTATATTGGTCACTAATTTTTTGGGGGTTTTGTTTTTGTATGTCAGAAATGTTTATTTCTAAATTTTGTGCAGTTATATTGGTTTACCTGGTGAAAATATACAAGTGAGATGGGAATATTTGGTTTTTAATAAGTTGCCTAATAATTCTGCACAGTAATAGATACCTGCACAAACAAATATCCTCCTAAGATAGCCAAATCTAAAAAACCCCCACTCCAACTTCCAAAAATATTAAGCTTCGATATTTATGAGTCTTTTGGGTTGATTGAGAACATCGTTGTTGATCAATAATAAAAATAATCCTCTAAAATACAACTTGCCTAATAATGCTGCACACAGTGTAAACTAGACTTCAAGAAAACGTTTGTGTACCCCAATCTGAATAGAATTGTCGTGATGGCCGGGTAACTAATTTTACGGACATTTAAATGAATGGATGAAAGTTCTCCACGAGTTGCTCCCCACGCTGGCTTATAGTTAAGAGCTAGAGCCACCCATTTGATAACGTACATATAGACAGAGGGTTGTGCATTTGCCCATTACCAGTGACCATACCTGACAACATCCGGCTGTCTTTCTTGGGCACAAATGGCTCCTGGTTAGTCACAGTGTTGGGCCGAGCCTTAAAAGCAGTCATTTCCTTTTGCTGCTTCTGCTCTTCTTTTATCTGGAAATGGGAAAGAACATTATGCAAAATCGAAACTAAAACAAGTTTATGGGATACGGAGGAGATCCTCACCTGCTGCTTCCACTTCTGCAACTTCTGCTCCCCACGTTTATCTATCTGCAAATTAAAGGGTTCTTGTGACGTCACCTCCTTCACCTTCTTCTCAGGAAGGGCAATGTGGTCAAATTGAGGCAGGGGCTGAGCTTTGAATTTCGGAATCTTGGTAGATTAAAAGACAAAAAGGCTTAGCACAGGATCAGACCATGGCGCAATGATCTCACAAGGCCCACACTTACATCTGGATTTCTGAGCTGGTCTAGCTTTTTCTCCTTGTCTTCCATCCTTTGCCGGTCACGCTCATTGAATGAAAAAGGGCAAACCTCCACTTGTTTCTGCTCAACCAACTTGGGCTTAAAGGGCACCCCGTAATGCGGCATTGGGTTGGCTTTTATGATAGGTGGAGGTTCATCCTACAAATGGCAACAAGTTTGGTTATTACAAGGCTTACTTATGTGCGTCAATAGATTTTTGCACCGAATATGTCCTGCAGTGCTGTGTACGCCTTTTAGAATTTCTTTTTATAGCAGTTGTTGAATAACAACCTGTGGGCTGATACCACTTGCTTCACTTATGCTGCTTGTGTTGTCTCATTGTCTGTGGTTATTACTATAAACAATTTGATGAAAAAAGAATCTACACGGCTTCTACAAGTAAATGGTTTATGGGCTACACAAGTGATCACTTGCCTTCATCTCCTCCCAGGTTTGTACACGCACTCTGTTCTTAAGTGCAAAAGCTGGAGACTGCGGCACAGTTGGTGGCAGCGCCTTTTTATCGGGAACCCCCTGAAAAAAAATAAAAAAATTGTATTATACGTTTTTTAAAAAAGCAGCTACAAGATAATCAAGCAAAGCCTGGTGGCTGAAGACTACTGACCACTACGTCTGCTAGGATCCTGCTGGGGCAAGGTTTGGAATGGAAGGTGAATGGCTCTTCTTCCTCACCATTTTTCTTCTCCCGCTGCTGAAGTCGCTTTTCAATTTCTAGATTGAAGCCTACGGGTTTGGTGGGTTCTTTGACAGGGGGCTTCTTTGGAAGGAGAGGGCCACCTTCCAAGATCTTTGTATTGAGCTCTTGGGCTTTAAATTTATATCTTCACAAGAAAAATATTATATTAATATATATTAATATTTGATGGCATCCTACAAACCAATTCTACGGATTTCGAATAACGACCGCTTACTAGGACAAGCCATCAATATTAGACTGGGAGATATGGGGAGCCTAGAGTCTTGTCACATTTTCCAAACAGCTATTTGAAGGTGCAATGTTACTGTTGTGCCGTCTACTTAGTTGAAGCAGTGCAGGAGATCGCAGGATTATCATATTGAAATGAATAGGACAATGTTGCAATATCTCATTTCCTGAAGTTTAGATGAATCCCAAATATTTTTCTCGAGTCTCCGTTCGGGTATGAGCACAAGATGCGGATTTTGCTGCGGATCCACAGCTGTTTCCCATGCGTTTACAGTTCAATGTAAACCTATGGGAAACCAAAAACACTGTGCACATGCTGCGGAAAAAACTGCGCGGAAACGCAGCGGTTTACATTCCGCAGCATGTCACTTCTTTCTGCAGATTCCACAGCGGTTTTACAGCTGCCCCTATGAAAAACCGCAGTTGTAAAACCGCAGTGAAAACCGCAGTAAATCCACGATAAATCTGCAGCAAAAACGCAGCGTTTTTGCCCTGCAGATTTATCAAAACTGCTGCGGAAAAATATGCAGTGGCCAGGAATACATGTGCACATACCCTTACCATCCCTTTAGAGAACCATTAACATTAAAAAGCTTTATGATATAAATGCAAGTTTTGACGTATCTTCAAGATGGGTGATAATTATAACCTTCTGATCGTGGAGGATCTGGAGTGCCCCATTTCAATGGAGCGATTGTGTGCATTTAGGACAATTACTCTATTCAAACAGGGCACTGCAGAGGCTCATTCTTGGAATTGCTGGTGGTCCTGGGGAGAAGTAATATGTTACATTTGTTGACCAACTCTCTTCTTAAAGAGTTTGCGTTATGTTTGTAAGTTATGCAAAGATAAGGATAAGAAATAAATTCAAAAATCGTGGTGTGTCCGAAGCTCAGTGAATGCTTGACTGCCATTTGAGTCAGACTCTCTTGGGATTGCTAGGGGTCCCAGCAATCGATCCACAGCTATTGGGAAGTTATCCCACATACATAGGATTGGGAGTAACTTCCAAATCTAGCAGAAAACCATTCACCATCACCCCAACTTGTTTTGATTGACCCCCAGAGCTTTTTTCAGTTTTGAGTTTTTCGCTCCCCTCCTTCCCAGAGCGATAACTTTTTATTTTTCCGTCAATATGGCCATGTGAGGGCTTATTTTTTTTGTGGGACTAGTTGTATGTTTCAACAACACCATTGATTTTACCATGCAGTCTACTAGAAAACGGTGAAAAAATTCCAAGTTCGGTGAAATTGCATAAAAAGTGCAATCCCATGCTTGTTTTTTTGTTTGGCTTTTTTTTGCTAGGTTCACTAAATGCTTAAACTGACCTGCCATTACGAGTTCATAGACACCAAACATATCTAGGCTCTTTTTTATCTAAGTGGTAAAAAAAAAAAATTTACACAATTTTCCGATACCTGTAACGTCTCCATTTTTTGTCATGTTGGGTTGGGTGAGGGCTTACTTTTTTGCATACCGAGCTGACGTTTTTAATGGTACCATTTCGCTGCAGATACGTACTTTTGATCGCCCGTTATTGCATTTTAATACAATGTTGCGGCGACCAAAAAGACGTAATTCTGCGGTTTTGATTTTTTTTTTTTTCTCACTACGCCATTTAGCGATCAGGATAACTCTGTTTTATTGATAAGGCGATTCTGAATGCGGCGATACCAAATATGTGATTTTTTTTTTTTTAAATTGTTTTATTTTTAAAGGGGGGACCACAGGGTGGCGCTCACAGCAATCTGGCATTAACCACCATAGAGGTCTCCAGGAGACCTCTGGTTCTCATGCCGACGCACCGCTTACCCCCGATCACGTGACGGGGGTCAGTGGTGACGCATTTAGGGCCGGATGCGCTTGTTAAATGCCACTGTCAAGAGTTTGACAGCGGCATTTAACTAGTTAATCGGCGTGGGCGGATCGCGATCCCACCCGCGCCTATTGCGGGCACATGTCAGATGTTCAAAACAGCTGACATGTCCTGGCTTTGATGCGGGCTCACTGCCAGAGCCCACATCAGAGGGGGTTCTGCCATCGGACGTATTATTTCGTCCAATGGCAGAAAGGGGTTGATACATATAAAGATATTGGCTATGGCAGGATAAGTTTTAAGTCATTTTTGAAGTGGGCAGGACATCCTCAAGATTACTCACTGCTGCAGTATTGCCAACTCCTCTGCTTCCACTTCTGCAGAACTCTTGCAGGTGACTGGTCTATGTCGCTGCCTGGTTGTTAATAAAGGGGTCCTCGGGTTTGTAATCTTTAATTTCACATTTTTAACAGGTGACGGACCTGAAACAATATTCTCATGAAAGAAGCCACAAAAAATATTATATATATATATATATATATATATATATATAATTAATAGGTTATTCAAAGCAACTTTATCGTCTCATAGTCCACCAACCTTCCATCTCCTTCTGCCGGCTGCGCAGGTGGAATCGTTGCGGTGTCTTTCTGCAGAAAGCCAGGACTTGCTCAGCTGTAGAAATATACTCCCTGGTGGTCTCCTCATGCTTCCTTTTGTTACTTTGAGACAGGTTGAAAGGTTTGGGAATGGTGCGACCGCCTTTTGGTATATGGGCCTAAAACAACAGATATTGTTCCAGTTTTCTAAGTCATAGTGAATATCTGGAGTTTTTGTTCATGAGCGGTTTATTTTGTCGGAAGATATTAGTGATGGGAGTCTGTGGATAGGCACATTCAAAAGGAAGGCATTCATAGAAAAACCAATTTACTAATGATCAGATTCTCTAACCTGAGCAATCATCTCACAGAAAAGTCTCTGAAAAGGAAATTTTGCTTTCCCAACACTGGTAATAGCAGCAGGCAGCCGCTGTTTGCCCATAAAACGGCCACTATATGAGCAATATATAGCACGTAGGGCAAGTGGGGAATAATTCTTCAGACGAGTCATTTCATTTAACGTGAAACATCTGATTAAGCCGGTTTGCTTCTCCTGACCTTATATGCATGCCAAGTCCAATGCCATGGACAAAATAAATGTGTTTGTAAAAAGTGGCCTGTACCCATGTTTCCTGTGAATACTTACTGGAGAAGGAGGGTGTTTGCGGAGCTCGGAGGTAAAGTCCACTTGTTTGTACTGCTCCCCACTTGACTCCTCTTGATGTCGTTTCATACGGTCATCAGTGTGAAAGTGAATGTCTACAGGCTTGGTGGCCTGAACAGGAAACTTCTTCAAGGGCTGACCTATAGGAGTAAGTGAAGAACTTTAATACAATTATTTTGTGCTCTTAGATTTTGTGATGTGGATAACAGAAGGCCCATCTTCGAGCTACTGCAAGTTCATTGCTGTACCCGCTCCAGCCAAGGCTGCCTTCAGAGACTCCTCATTCTTCTTAAGTTTCTGTGCAAGCTCCTGTTGAAGCTGCTGCATCTTCTCCAGTTCTTGTTCCTCTGAGTTCTTTACTCTTAAGGGCATATTTCTCCTCCTACAAGGATGAGAGGAGATCCAAGGTTAGAAAGCAGAGCTTCTTACGAATACTACAATGTCCCGATCCAGACTGAACAGATTGCCCAAATTTAAAAGTTAAGGACTAGAGTAGCTCAATATTATATCTTGAAGATCTGGACAGGTCTCCTCACCCTCATACTACACAATATGAGACAGCTGACCTATCTATACCCATCAATCAAGAGATTGTTCTGACATACTTGAGAACTGTGGGGGTTAATGGCAAATTCCGCTTGGACGATGTGTCAGACACGCTGCTGGAGAGTCCTTTGTTGATGGTGGAGTCTGCAGATTTGCATTTGACAGCATTTCTGGAAGAAAGATCACACGTTATAGGCCCGGGGAGAATTCTCTTACTTGGTCCCAGGTTTCTGATGGTGGCTAGACACTTACAACCTCTGTCGTTTATTGGGCGGGTGCTCCTCCTGTTTAGGAGTGACCTTCTTCCTTTCGGCTCTGATCTTTGCCATTTCCTTATTCCTCTGTTGTGCAGATAGGCGTTTCGATGACCTTCTGAAAAAACATAAAAATATACATTGAGACCGTTAAGGTGATGAAAACACTTGGACACAAGAAGCACCACGTGGCCGCCCCCCAAAACCCCCGCTCGATATCACCGCTGTCTGCATACTCAGAAAGCAAATAGCAGGGTAATATAATGGAGGATGGAGCCACCAGCTGCTCCTTCCACCACTCGTGTTCGACTGAGACAGCAGACTTCAGGGTATTACATCTGCTGTGCGGAGAGTCAGTGCGGAGCGCTTGTGGAATGGGAGCAAGGTATGCATTTTTATTTAATGTGTTATTGTAAATAGGGGATTGTGTGGGGGCTCATACTGTATATACGCAGGTGTCTGTACACTTCTGCTCAATATTAAAAGGGAACCTGCCACGTCCTTTTTATTGCTATTAAACTGCCCCCCAATGTCGTTAGTGATGCACGTCCCAGCATCATAAGCTTTGTGTGCATGCTCCGAAGTGGCTGAGTCAGTAGTGAGCCGGGAAAGACCGTGGCGCCCATAGCAGGCACCCTCACTATCATGTGGTCACTGATCGGATATGAAGCTGGGAGGTGCACCCAGATTCAGCGCACATGCCCAGAACGCAGAGTCATTGCACAGACGTGGGATCTGCTGGGAGACTGCGATGATTTAGAGAGCAGTGAAGTGAAGGAATTATAATGCGATGGATGTGGAGAATGTGAAAAACGCAAGCTAGAGATCTCCACCCCTATACCTGAAACAGAAGGTATGTGGGGCAATAGTCAGAATAAAAAGCTATTTTTTGCTATAAATACTGGGATAAACATGTCGGTGATGCACTGTGCATCACTAACAAGACATAGGGGGCAGTTTAGTAACAAAAAAGGATGCAACAGGTTCCCTTTAAGTAATACAATTATTTTATATTCATTGTAATTAACATGTTAATATTGAGTATAATTAGTGTCAGCCTATTGGTTCAGTCCTCCACAGGATTCACTGTCTAAGGGTATGTGTCCACGTTCAGGATTGCATCAGGATTTTTCATCAATATTTGTAAGCCAAAACCAGGAGTGGGTAATAAATGCAAAAGTGGTGCTTATGTTTCTGTTATACTTTTCCTCTAATTGTTCCAGTCCTGGTTTTGGCTTACAAATACTGATGAAAAATCCTGACCTAATCCTGATGTAATCCTGAATGTGGACACATACCCTTAAGTGGCCCTTCAGAAAAACTGATTGCCCACACTTGGACTAAAAGGTTTAACCCCTTTACCCCCAAGGGTGGTTTGCACGTTAATGACTGAGTCAATTTTTACAATTCTGACCACTGTCCCTTTACGAGGTTATAACTCTGGAACGCTTCACCAGATCCCGGTGATTCTGACATTGTTTTCTCATGACATATTGTACTTCATGATAGTGGTAAAATTTCTTTGATATTACCTGCGTTTATTTGTGAAAAAAACGGAAATTTGGCGAAAATGTTGCAATTTTCCAACTTTGAATTTTTATACAATTAAATCACAGAGATATGTCACACAAAATACTTAATAAGTACCATTTCCCACATGTCTACTTTACATCAGCACAATTTTGGAACCAAAATTTTTTTTGTTAGGGAGTTATAAGGGTTAAAAGTTGACCAGCAATTTCTCATTTTTACAACACCCATTTTTTTTAATTATTTTTAGGGACCACATCTCATTTGAAGTCATTTTGAGGGGTCTATATGATGGGTATTTTCTAAGTGTGACACCATTCTAAAAACTGCACCCCTCAAGGTGCTCAAAACCACATTCAGGAAGTTTATTAACCCTTCAGGTGTTTCACAGGAATTTTTGGAATATTTAAATAAAAATGAACATTTAACTTTTTACACAAAAAATTTACTTCAGCTCCAATTTGTTTTATTTTACCAAGGGTAACAGGAGAAAATGGACCCCAAAAGTTGTTGTACAATTTGTCCCGAGTACGCTGATACCCAATATGTGGGGGTAAACCACTGTGTGGGCGCATGGCAGAGCACGGAAGAGAAGGAGCGCCATTTGACTTTTCAATGCAAAATTGACTGGAATTCAGATGGGACGCCATGTTGCGTTTGGAGAGCCCCTGATGTGCCTAAACATTGAAACCCCCCACAAGTGACACCATTTTGGAAAGCAGACCCCCTATGGAACTTATCTAGATGTGTGGTGAGCACTTTGACCCATTAAGTGATTTACAGAAGTTTATAATGCAGAGCCGTAAAAATAAAAAATATCTTTTCACAAAAATGATTTTTTTCGCCCCCAATTTTTTATTTTCCCAAGGGTAAGAGAAGAAATTGGACCCCAAAAGTTGTTGTCCAATTTGTCCTGAGTACGCTGATACCTCATATGTGGGGGTAAACCACTGTTTGGGCGCATGGCAGAGCTCAGAAGGGAAGGAGCGCCATTTGACTTTTCAATGCAAAATTGACTGGAATTGAGATGGGACGCCATGTTGCGTTTGGAGAGCCACTGATGTGTCCAAACATTGAAACCCCCCCATAAGTGACACCATTTTGGAAAGTAGACCCCATAAGGAACTCATCTAGATGTGTTGTGAGAGTTTTGAACCCCCAAGTGTATCACTACAGTTTATAATGCAGAGCCGTGAAAATAAAAATTATTTTTCCCCCCCCCACAAATTATTTTTTAGCCCCCAGTTTTGTATTTTCCCAAGGGTAACAGGAGAAATTGGACCCCAAAAGTTGTTGTCCAATGTGTCCTGAGTACGCCGATACCCCATATGTTGGGGTAAAGCCCGGTTTGTGCGCACGGGAGAGCTCGAAAGGGAAGAAGGAGTACTGTTTTACTTTTTCCAACGCAGAATTGGCTGGAATTGAGATTGGACGCAATGTCGCGCTTGGAGAGCCCCTGATGTGCCTAAACAGTGGAAACCCCCCAATTATAACTGAAACCCTAATCCAAACACACCCCTAACCCTAATCTCAACTGTAACCCTAACCACACCCCTAACCCTGACACACCCCTAACCCTAATCCCAACCGTAAATGTAATCTAAACCCTAACCCTAACTTTAGCCCCAACCCTAGCCCTAACGGGAAAATGGAAATAAATACATTTTTTTTAATTTCTCGTAACTAAGGGGGTGATGAAGGGGGTTTTGATTAACTATTTATAGCACTTTTCTAGCGGATTTTTGATTGGCAGCCGTCACACACTAAAACAGGATTTTTTGTTGCTTACCGTAAAATCTGTTTCTTGGAGCCTCCATTGGGGGACACAGGAACCATGGGTGTATGCTGCTGCCACTAGGAGGCTGACACTATGCAAATAAAAAAGTTAGCTCCTCCTCTGCAGTGTACATCCCACCGACTGGCATTATATTCTTCAGTTAGTGAGAAAGCAGTAGGAGATAAATAAGATTGAAAACCATAACCACAAACTTGAGAACTGTAAACATGAGAACAGTCAGATCATAAAACAATAGAAACTGAGAAACATTGGGAGGGTGCTGTGTCCCCCAATGGAGGCTCCAAGGAACAGATTTTACGGTAAGCAACCAAAAATCCTGTTTTCTTTATCGCCCCTCATTGGGGGACACAGGAACCATGTGACGTCCCAAAGCAGTCCCTGGGGTGGGAAAAACAGACTTCCATCAGGTCAGAGGACTCACCACTGCCGCCTGCAAGATCCTTCTGCCTAGGCTGGCGTCCGCCGAAGCGTAGGTATGGACCTTGTAAAATTTGGCGAACGTGTGGATGGAAGACCAGGTTGCCGCTTTGCAAAGCTGTAGGACGGAAGCCCTGTGGTGCACCGCCCAGGAGGCGCCGACTGCCCGGGTAGAGTGAGCCTTGATCCCGGGGGCACTCTGTTCTTGACCCGGTAAGCCTCCAGAATAGCCGTTCTGATCCAGCGAGCAATAGTCGCCTTAGAAGCCGGTTGGCCTCTGCGCGAGCGATCAGGAATGACGAAAAGAGAATCCGTCTTCCGGAAAGTCGACGTTATCTGTACCAGTGCACAATGAACAGCGATGTGTACACCGCCCCCAGTTAATCATTCCAGTCTCATAGGTGGTCAGCAGGAGGTAGTATGCCTTTATTAGTTGCAGACGGGGACTGAACCCTGCAAGGCACAGTTTCCCTCTCAAGCTCGCAGGGACCTCCTCCACACCATGCGGTGATTGCAATATGGCGCCGGCACAGGCGGGAAAATCCCTGATCCTTCACCCCACTGCCAGTGATGTGTCCTGTGTGTTCGTCGGGTTGCCAGGGGAGCGGGGCTCCGCCACAGAGGGCGAGTCTGCTCGGTGCTGTCACTGAACGCTCCGTTCACAGGTGCCGCTGTATAGAGCAGAGGGCAGCCGCGGCAGCTTTACATCAGCCCTCCAGAGAGCACCGCCAGGGACGCTGGGTCGGATGGGGCACCGTCGTGGGTAAGCGGGTGAGCGGTAAAGCGAGGCAGGAGAGGCAGTGCGGGGAGGAGGGGGAGCTCGTACCTCTGTGTCCGTTGCAGTTCGGCTCAGTCCCTGTTAGATTGATAAAGATGGCGGCGCCGTTATCCCACTCTCTCTCTCCACATAAAATTCGGGTCCTGTGCCGGGATAGGATCTCCGACCTCTCACAGGTTGCTCCCAGGCCAGACAGAGCTTCTTGTTTGTTGCGGGGGGTTATAATCCACCCGAAATTGAGCCTTATTCGCCGTGGAAAGCAGTAATTGAGCAGGAGCTCCAAAGACATGCGACTGCTCCTCTACTCAGCTAGGCCACGCCCCCAAAAGTCGACGTTATATCCAGGTAGATCCTCACTGCCCTGACGAGGTCCAGCTTGTTCAACGATCGCTCCAGAGGAGCTGGACAAAAGGAAGGTAGAACGATGTCCTTGTTAAGGTGGAAACCACCTTAGGAAGAAAAGAAGGTGGAGGCCTGAGGACCACCTTGTCCTGGTGGATGACCAAGAACGGAGGACGGCAAGACAGGGCCGCCAACTCGGAAACGCGGCGGATAGAAGTGATGGCCACAAGAAAGGCCACCTTCCAAGATAGAACTGACAGGGGGACCTCCCTGAGAGGCTCAAAGGGGAAAACCCTCAGAACGTCCAGTACCAGGTTTAAATCCCATGAATCCATAGGGGCCCTGTACGGAGGGACAGCGTGGGCTACACCTTGAAGGAAGGTCTTGACCTGTGGTCGGGAAGCTAAAGTCTTCTGAAAAAGGATGGAAAGCGCAGAGACCTGGCCCTTCAGGGAACTGAGAGCTAGGCCCGAATCCAGTTCTGCTTGAAGAAAGGCCAAAATGGAAGGCAGGGAAAAGGACATAGAAGAAACACGGTTGGACTCGCACCAACGGAAGTAAGCCTTCCAGGTACGATAGTAGATCCTGGAAGACGAAGGCTTCTGAGCCTGAATCATGGTATGAATCACCTGGTCCGAAAGGCCAGACGCTCTTAGAACTGCGGTCTCAACAGCCACGCCGTTAAACTGAGCGACCGAGAATTCGGGTGGCAGATCGGACCCTGAGACAGCAGATCGGGCCTGTCTGGAAGGCGCCAGGGAGCGTCCGCGAGAAGATTGACGAGCTCCGCGAACCAAGCTCTCCTGGGCCAATCCGGGGCGATCAGAATGACCGGCACCCCTTCCGCTTTGATCTTTTTCAACAGTTTGGGAAGTAATGGAAGGGGGTGGTAAAAGGTAGGGCAGCACGAACTGTGACCAAGGAATGGCCAGAGCGTCGACGCCCACTGCAAGAGGATCGCGAGACCTGGAGACGCCGTGAGGTCCACGTCCGGAGTCCCCCATCGAAGACAAATCTGATGGAAGACCTCCGGATGCAAGGACCATTCTCCTGCCGCGAGACCCTCGCAGCTGAGGAAGTCGGCGGCCCAATTGTCCACGCCAGTGATATGCACAGTGGATATCACCGGAACCGTTGCCTCTGCCCAGAGGAGGATTTTGGATACCTCAGCCAAGGAGCTCCAAGTCCCCCCTTGATGGTTGACATATGCCACCACCGTGGCATTGTCCGTCTGGATTCGGATTGGAAGGCCCCTGAGGATCCCTTCCCAGTGACGAAGGGACAGAAAAATGGCCCGGATCTCGAGGACATTGATCGGCAAGGTTGACTCCTGCGCCGACCAGCGGCCCTGTACAGTCAGGTGGCGAAACACCACACCCCAGCCGAGCAGGCTGGCATCCGTCGTCACCACTTTCCCAGGGCAGGTCCTTCGTTCCAGATCACTGGCGACGAGAGGTGACGTGAGCCACCAGTTGAGAGACCGTTTGACCTGGGGAGAGAGTAGGATCGGGCGGTCCAGGGAGAAGACAGACCTGTTCCACTGAGACAGGATGGCTTGCTGAAGAGGTCGCGAGTGAAATTGGGCGAAGGGAATCGCTTCCAATGTTGCTACCATCCTCCCCAAAACCTTCATGGCCGATCGGAAGGAGGGAGACCGAGGGCCCTGGAGCACGCGTATGTCCCGACGAAGAATGGATCTCTTATCTTCGGCAAGAAAGACCTTGGTCTGACGAGTGTCAAAGAGCATGCCCAGAAAGATGATGCGCTAAGAAGGAATAAGGCAGGACTTCTTCCGGTTTACCAGCCACCCAAAACTGACTAGGGTGTCGAGAACGATGGACAGGCTTTCGTGGGCCTGAGAACAGGACGGAGCCTTGATGAGGAGGTCGTCGAGGTATGGAAATAGAACCAGGCTTCTGACCCTCAAGATGGCCATCAGCGCCGCCATGATCTTCGTGAAAACTCTTGGGGTGGTTGCAAGACCGAACGGCAGGGCGACGAACTGAAAATGTTCCTGAAGCACTGCAAAGCGCAGGTATCGGTGATGTCCTGGAAATATCGGAACATGGAGGTAGGCGTCCTGAAAATCTATGGAACACAGAAATTCCTGAGCCTCCATGGAAGCAATTACTGAACGAAGGGATTCCATCCTGAAGTGCTTCAGACGGACTCTCCTGTTCAGCAATTCGAGATCCGGAATGGGACGCACCCTGCCATCTTTTTTAGGTACCACAAAAAGGTTTGAATAGAAACCTGTGAACCGTTCTTTTTCTGGGACGGGAACAATTACCCCGGCTTTGAGGAGAGAGGTGATGGGCTGCGAAGAAACCCGGAACTAGACCGGGATCTCTTGGAGGTCGGGATTCGAAAAAAAACGATCCCAGGGTCGTGAAACGAACTCTATCTTGTATCCCGAGGATACAACTTCCCTGACCCATGCGTCCTCTACTGAGAAGATCCAGACGTCCCTGAAGAGGAGACGGCCGTCCAGCCTGGGAGGTGGGCTGACGACTAGCTGAGTCATGCCGAGGTGGTTCTTCCAGTCCTGGACCTGGAGGATCTACCCTTGGAGTAGCGAGGACGCCACGAAGGAGTGGGCCTAAAGGATACCGCCGTCTTCTCTTGACGTGCCTGTGGCCTCTGTTGCTGCTGGGAGAAAGAATTTGATGCCACGAAAAGGCCGAAAGGACCGAAATTGACGTCTAGGAGGAGAGCGACGAGGCTTGGCCTGGGGAAGAAGGGAACTTGTGCCCCCTGTAGCGTCCTTAATGATTTTGTCCAGCTTAGAACCAAAGAGACGAGACCCCTGAAAAGGCAGGCTGGTAAGGGACTTTTTGGAAGACAAATCCACCTGCCAGGCCTTAAAGGGCCACTGTCACCCCCTCCAGCCGTTATAAACTAAAAGAGCCACCTTGTGCAGCAGTAATGCTGCAGTCTAACAAGGTGGCTCTTTTAGTTTTTGATTCCGTTATTCCCTCAATAAAGCGTTTTAAAATTTGCCCTAACTACCTGTCTGCAGACCTGGAGGCGGTCCGAAGCCTCCTCTGTGAATCTCCCAACGGCCGTCACTCTTCTCTTCTGGGGATGTGGTCGCCGCCCCCTTCGCGCTGTTTCGTCTTAAATCCGGCGCCTGCGCTGTGCGTGCCTGCCTGTGACAGGCACAGTCTTCATTGTCAGTCATAGGTCGGATGCAGGGTGCCTGACTGCGCCTGTGCGGGCAGTGCGGCCACCCTGTTGCTGAATCCCCGCCCCGCACTGTGTTATTCATTATGCACAGTGCGGGGCTGGGGTTCCTGGGCATGCGCACTGCGCTGTTCAGACGCTCCCCCGGTCCCCCACCTTCCAGCGTTGCCGTAATATACAGGTTTCCTTGCCAGCGTTTGGAATGAAGCAGCCGCAAATAACGCTGGAAGGCGGGGGAGCGTCTGAGCTGGGGGAGCGTCTGAACAGCGCAGTGCACATGCCCAGGAACCCCAGCCCCGCACTGTGCATAATGAACAACAGTGCGGGGCGGGGATTCAGCAACAGGGTGGCCGCACTGCCGGCACAGGCGCAGTCAGGCACCCTGCATCTGACCTATGACGGACAATGAAAACTGCGCCTGTCACAGGCAGGCAGGCACGCACGCACAGCGCAGGCGCCGGATTTAAGACGAAACAGCGCGAAGGGGGCGGCGACCACATCCCCAGAAGAGAAGAGTGACGGCCGTTGGGAGATTCACAGAGGAGGCTTCGGACCGCCTCCAGGTCTGCAGACAGGTAGTTAGGGCAAATTTTAAAACGCTTTATTAAGGGAATAACGGAATCAAAAACTAAAAGAGCCACCTTGTTAGACTGCAGCATTACTGCTGCACAAGGTGGCTCTTTTAGTTTATAACGGCTGGATAGGGTGACAGTGGCCCTTTAAGCCAAACGGTCCGGCGGATGGGCGTTGCTGGACGCCTGAGCCGCACAAGACGCGGCGTCCAGGGAGGCGGAGACCAGATATTCACCCGAGTGAGAAATCTGGTTGGCAAGTTCTGCCAGCTGTCCGGGTGGAGCCCCGTCCAGAATGCCCCGACGGAGTTGTTTGGCCCATTTGAATATGGATTTTGAAACCCAAGTGGAAGCGAAGACCGGGCAAAGACTAGCTGAGCCCGCTTCAAAGGCTTACTTCGCAAAAGATTCTATGACCCTATTGTTAGAATCCTTCAGAGATGCTCCGCCGGACAGTGGAAGAACAGTGTTGGTGGACAGTCTGGAAACTGGAGGGTCCACCGAAGGAGAAGCGGTGAGCTCCAGGGAGAAGGGATATAAAACGCCAAGTCGCTTTCCTCTCTGAAAGCGTCTGGTCGGGTTCTCTCTTTCTCTGGTCATAATCTCCTTGAATTCCGGGTGAGGAGCGAAAAACTTGGAAGGTGTTTTAGCCCGTCTAAACGAAACCGCCTGATCTGCGGGTTCCGTAGAGGACTCATTGATGCCACAGGTTTGATTTATCGCTCCAATGAGATACTGAACATATCCCTCATAGTAGCGATTTGATTCGAATCCAGCTCCGAAACATCCTCCGAGGGCGCATCAGAGAACGCCTCGCCTGACTCAGGGGAGGAGGACCGGGGGGGGAAGTCGACCGTAGAGAAGGACCGTGTGGTGAGATGGAGCGAGAAGAGGACTCAGACCGGCGTTCCTGTCTGGACCTTTTGTGGCTTGCAATGGAGGGCTCGGACAGAGCTTCCTGCGACCCGCTGGCTACTACGGGAGTCTGCAGGGGTAATCGGTCCAGCACTGACACCAGGGTTTGAGACACCCGTGTTAGATCGGCCACCGATTGTGACAGAGAGGAAGCCCAGCCTGGGATGGGGGTATCACTCTCGGGCGGATCGGCCGGGGGATCCTGGGCAGTGGGAACAATCGGGTTGCTGCAGGCCTGACAGAGCGGAGAGGACTGACCTGAGGGAAGTTTGCTGTTACAGGACGAACATGCAAAGTACTTGACTAAGGTAGAAGAGGAAGAAGTAGGAGGATGAGAGCGGCCCCCTTTAGAATTAGACATATTGAAGAGGTCCCTGAAGAAAATGCCAGCGGGTTAGGAGACAGTGGGGCAGAGGGGGGTGTCAGTCTGCAGTGCAGAGCTACTCACGGCCGACGAGAAAACAGATACCAAGTTGCTGCCGGCCTGGATGTCCCGCTTGCATGAATCTCCGGAGAAAAAAAGTGGAGCTCCTGCCCTGCGGCTTCTGGTGCTGCAATCCGCGCAGATGGTGTGCTGTGCCCCCAGAAAAGAGCGCTCTGCGGGGCTCTCTAGCGAAAATGCGGGGCACGTGTGGAATCTCCTGCCCTGAGTCAAGAAGCGGCGTGGAGGAAGGGGAGGAGTCAGCGTCGGTGGGCGGAGAGTGCAGGGCACAGTTTGTCAGGCGGGTGAAAGCCCGCCCGAAGAAAGCGGAAGTGGAGGAGCGCGGTACCGGAAGTAGGCCCCGGCAGAAGCCAGGGCCTAAATTAGAGGCCGGCAATAGTCGGAGGAAGGAGCCGCGGTGCCGGAGCAGTGCGCCGCAGGTAAAAAAAAGAATCGGCGCGGCAGCCTGCCAAGCCGGAGATGATGGGTAGAGCGGCCGCTGTGAAACCCGCAGCGCCAGAGCAGTGCACCGCAGGGAGAAGCGGCGCGGCAACCTGTAGAGGCCCCGCGCCGGAATAGAAGGCAGAGGGGCCGCAGCTGCTGCATGGCTGCTGTGCCCCCTGTGAGACGGTCGAAGGAAGAAACGCGGCTGCCTGCAAAGGCCGCCGCGCATTACAGCAATCAAGGGCCGTGCTCCTGCAAACTGTGTAAGCGACGACCAGGTAATCAGGGAGTCCCTAGCAAGACACCCCCCCCCCCCCCTTGAAAGATCTGGGAATGGAAGGGGAAAAACTCACCTAAACATCCCACGCCGTTACTAACCTGAGGGGAATGAGACGTCCATGGAGCTGGTGATGGACGTCCTCGTCTCCTCCAATCGACAGGCTCTGGTGGGCGAGTGGGTGGGGGACGGGGCTAGGACCGGACTTATGAGCACGCTTGTGTGTCAGGATCTTGGTCCTGGAGAGGGATCTATGAGGATACGGGGTGGCAGTACAGTACACGCCGTACTCATAGTCCGTATGGTGTTACTGTTCACCCTGTATCCCTCCGGAAAAACCTGAAAAGAAATGACGAACATTGAGGTAGATAAGGGTCTAATGAAAGACCCGTGTCCACCTCCTACTGACACTAAGCTAAACTGGAGAGTATAATGCCAGTCGGTGGGGTGAACACTGCAGAGGAGGAGCTAACTTTTTTATTTGCATAGTGTCAGCCTCCTAGTGGCAGCAGCATACACCCATGGTTCCTGTGTCCCCCAATGAGAGGCGATAAAGAAAAGACGCTTTTTATTGCAAAAAATGTTTTTTTGCGTTACCACATTTTGAGTGCTACAATTTTTCCATATTTTGGTCCACAGAGTCATGTGAGGTCTTGTTTTTTGCAGGACGAGTTGACGTCCTTTGCTGTGCACTGTGTCAGATTGGCGATCTGACGTGCAGGCCTCCAGGCTTCCTGGCGCCTGCTCTGAGCAGGCGCTGTGAAGCCACCTCCCTGCAGAACCCGGATGCAGCCCCGCGGCCATTTTGGATCCAGGGCTTGCAGGGAGGAGACGCTCGGTACAAGGTGAGCACATCGCCTTGTACCGATAGTCTCAGGGAAGCACGCAGGGAGCCCCCTCCCTGCGCGATGCTTCCCAGTACCGTCAGAACACTGCGATCATGTTTGATCGCAGTGTGCCGGGGCGGTCCGTGACCGCTCCTGGCACATAGTGCCGGATGTCAGCTGTGATAGTCAGCTGACACCCGGCCGCGCTCCCCCCGTGAGCGCGGCTGATCGCGCTGGACGTACTATTCCGTCCTTGGGAAGTAGGGCCCACCCCACATGGACGGAATAGTACGTCCAATGACAGAAATGGGTTAAATATGCTAACTTCAAGCAAAGGTGCAGAGACAAAGACTGAACAGTTCTGAAACTTTTTAAAGGGAACCCGTCACCCAGAAAAAAAAAAAATATATATATTTTTCTTACTATTATGTCCTCTTTTTCTTGTCTTCCTGCCGCAGCTCCAGCGCAGGCGTACTTTGTCTGTCCTGTTGAGGGCAAAGCAAAGTACTGCAGTGCGCAGACGCTGGGCCTCTCTGACCTTTCCTGGCGCCTGCGCAGTGCAGTACTTTGCTCTGCCCTCAACAGGGCAGATAAGTACGCCTGCGCCGGAGCATGAAGACAAGAGGACGTCATCGTAAGAAGATAGGAGGCCCCGGACCGGACCGCAACACCCATCGGACCCGGACACCAGCGGGATTGCCCCAGGGCGAGTATAATCTAACCTCTTTTTCTCATCTTTCAGGATACATTGACGGCTTATCTACAGTATTACAGAATGCTGTAGAGAAGCCCCTGATGCCGGTGGCAGCAGCTCATCTTCGATTTTTGGGGTGACAGGTTCCCTTTAAAGGGAATCTACCACCAGGTTCTTGCCATGTAAACTGAGAGGAGCCTGATGTAGGGACAGAGACCCAGATTCCAGTGATGTGTTACTTACTGGGCTATTCAGTCATTGTGATACAGATTTACCAGTTCTCTGAATGCTGCGAGCTGTATAACCCACACCACTGATTGGCAGCTTTCTGCCTATGCACATGGAGGTCTACATAGCAGATTTACTAGACCTCAACAGAATTTCCTGCTGAATATTTTGCAAAACAAACAGCAATTAGCCCAGCAAGTGACATACCACTGGAATCCAGGTCTCTGCCTCCATTATGCCATTTTCCAGTTAGGTGACAAATCTGATGACAGATTAATAATATTGACGACGACAACCCACTTACAGTGGAATTCGTACATGACATTGCATTGTGCAGTCCTCGCAAATACACAGCCGATGCGTTCACGCACAACCACAGAACACACTGAATGCATTTTTCCAGTCATTACCTTCTGGTCTGTGGAGTCTTCTGCTGTTTCTTAAAGTCTCTTGGGTAACTGCTGCTGACAGAAGTCTGCTCTAAGAAACAAAAAAGAAAAAAAAAAATGATTATGACTGGCTGGCAACCTCTTTTATCATGTACATTTAGGGCAATCTCAGTAGGGCACAATCTAGCTGCACTTGTGATCTGAAAGGTCATCTACAGTACCCAAAATTCCAAATCAACCTCTCATATAGGATACCTCAACCACATGGTATCTATTGAAGTGTGCGCCAATTAGGTATATATTATTAGAACACTAAACTGCAACGAGCAGGTCCTGTACTGGCCGACTACATTCATAAGGACACTAACTACTACAACTGGAGGTGCTGTCACTATGCGGGCTCTGTACTCATCCAACATAGGGAAAACTAGTTGTCCCCTGTACTACAGCACTTAGGCCGGGATAATAGCCAGTCTGGCAACAAGCTTGCTAACAGTTTTAATTAAAAGCAGTAGAATTGTGGCAAGAAGTAAATGTAGTCAGTAAGACCTTCAGCAGAATAGTGAGTGCACCTCTGGGGTATAATACATGATATAACTTAGGATCACTACAGGATAAGTAATGTAATGTATGTACAGTGACATCACCAGCAGAATACTGAGTGCAGCTCTGGAGTATAATACAGGATGTAACTCAGGATCAGTACAGGATAAGTAATGTAATGTATGTACACAGTGACTGCACCAGCAGAATACTGAGTGCAGCTCTGGGGTATAATACAGGATGTAACTCAGGATCAGTACAGGATAAGTAATGTATGTACACAGTGACTCCACCAGCAGAATAGTGAGTGCAGCTCTGGGGTATAATACAGGATGTAACTCAGGATCAGTACAGGATAAGTAATGTATGTACACAGTGACTCCACCAGCAGAATACTGAGTGCAGCTCTGGGGTATAATACAGGATGTAACTCAGGATCAGTACAGGATAAGTAATGTATGTACACAGTGACTCCACCAGCAGAATAGTGAGTGCAGCTCTGGAGTGAAAAACAGGATGTAATTCAGGATCAGTACAGGATAAGTAATGTATGGACACAGTGACATCACCAGCAGAATACTGAGTGCAGCTCTGGAGTATAATACAGGATGTAATTCAGGATCAGTACAGGATAAGTAATGTAATGTATGTACACAGTGACTCCACCAGCAGAATAGTGAGTGCAGCTCTGGGGTATAATACAGGATGTAACTCGGGATCAGTTCAGGATAAGTAATGTATGTACATGGACTGAATTCTCAGTGTAAATATTTACACTAACTGTAATATGCTCAAAATGCAGACACTTTCCATTATTACCTGCTTCTGCCGAAATTGTGTCCCCAGAGGCAGAAGTCACTGTATTCTGATCTGATGCTGGGGGCACGTTCTCACCATCAGTCACTTGATCTGCAGCAGAAAAATTTGCAGTTAGCAGTCAGTTCAGCTTTAGGAGACAGGCAATTAAAACCGGGACTATTAAACTGGGGAGCAGGCTGGAATTCAGTGGAGCGATTTTCTACACTCACCAAACCAGGAATCTGCATTATAATCATCATCATGGATGGTACCAAAGTTGATATATGTTGAAGGAGCATCATAAGAGTAGCTTTCTGGTAAGCCCGCCATGACCTGCTCCTCCCTCGTTAACACTTCTTCCTGGAATCAGTAGCGCTGTATTAGATTATTACCCTGCATGGTAAAGAGGGGGGGGAAAGATAAAATGCAATACTAAACACCCATATGATGGTCTCTCCATGGAGTAAAAGGGGTCTAGAGTAACAGAAAAGCATCCAGATACTTTCCAATAAGAGATACACCTACAGCCAGTCACTCCCGGTAAATTCTGCATCTCAAACCCACAATGAGCCCCACTCAAGTTACCTTTAAAGTACCTCCCCCCCACATCACCAATTCGCACACATAGCCAGCACTCGACTCCCCTATTCCTTATCCTTTGCTGGTGCACTCATGTATCCCATCTCAACCCTACACGGTCTTCATTTCATTCCTTTTAATAGTAATTTTGTGACTCCCCACATCTACGTCATCCCCAATACGAGTCTGAATACAGCACCACAAGTATGTCCCCAGGTTTATACCACCAGATACCAGCCCAAATGCAGAATTCCATCATTCCACCCTAAAAATCTAGCATAGCACCTGACTCAGAGTAAAACACAATGCAGTACTTCCCCTGATAAGCCTCCAGGATCTTTACTGAACAGATCCATTGCAAGCACCTGATGGACCCATACAGATGCTGCGGCCCTCAGGAGCCCATACTGCCCAGTTTTCAATGTGCAACATTCCCCATACATACACAGCAGATGTGTGCCCTTTATGAATGGAGCCGAGCTTGTGCCATACAGTTTGGATACAGAATAGTCTACTTAGCGCCAACCTCAGCAGTTTAACCTCTTAGATTCTACAGTCTATCGGGGTAGTGGCATGTAAAAGGTTGGACATTGAGGATTGGAAAGTCTCTTTCGATAGCCATCACCCTTCCGCCACAATAGGACTGATGGCTGCCAATGGTATTATGTCGTCTCTTCATAGGAGATCAGCAAGTTAGAGAGATTGTCCACTTTCAGACAATGTTTTGCTCTGGCTGAGGTTTGTTAAACCACAAACTACACTTTACTCACCTTCCAGGGTCCACCGGCAATTCTCAGCCACTGCACCAGGTGTCCGGCATTGGCTGCGGCGCTGACGTCAAGTCAACAGCACGGCAGTCAATAAGCGAGCTCAGCGGCTCTGCCAGTGTAGACGGATGGTCCCCTTCAGAGCTGCGGAGCTCACTGGAAAAAAAAACAAAATTATTATTTATGGTGTATGTATATTTATTTTAAGTTATAGATTTTGGAAGGTGAGAAGAAAGAAAAAAAAAAGCGAAGGAGGGGAACCACTGAGACCCTCTAACCCAAGTGCTCGCATGCAACTGGAGCAGGTCCTACTATGTAAAGCACCGCTGTAGTGTTTTTTTTTTTTGGGGGGGGGGGGGGTTTAGCGCTGGAGTAGTGTTTCTAACCTAAGGTCCCTGCTCCTACTCATAGGGCTCATACTCACTTGGGAGAAACTCAGATGAGTCTTGCACGTCAATATCCGGCACTCAGGGGCGGAGCGTGCAGCTGCATGTATTGCTATGCGGCCGCACGCTCCGATCCGAGTGCCAGGTGCAGTGCCGGGTATTGACGTGCGAGACTCATCTGCGTTTCCCGCAAGTGAGTATGAGCCCTTATACACCGCCGACTTCACTTTTTTTAGGCACCGCTCTGGTCCCGTAGCACCATCTTGTGACCATAACTTTTGACTCGTTGGAAGTCAATAGCAATGGTGACAAGCTCTCAATGCAAATCTATGAGAGCCAGAACGAGGCCAGAACCAAGCTCTTATAGGCTTGCATTGAAAAGTGACCTCCGGCTCATTACAGCAAACACTGGAGCCATCCGGTAGGTCATAAACTGTTGGAGACCAAAAAGAGCGGCAGTGATAGAAGGTGAAGACGGCAGCAGGAGAGTATAATACCCGAGTCAAGAACCTTTGATTAAACAACACCACTCCTGCGTTGCATTTAAAAAAACAAAAAAAAAAAAAACGCTGGAGTGGTGCTTTAAAGGGGTTGTCCACTACTAGAACCCCTTCTCAATCTGAATGTTTGCCCTATTAAAATAAAAATACTTATACTCACCTCCGGTGTCGTTCCTGCGATGTCAGCACTCCCCAGGGCTCACGTGTGGTTTTTAACCCCTTTCCGACATCGGGCGTAATAGTACGCCGATGTCAGACTCCCTGCCTTTGATGTGGGCTCCGGTGGTGAGCCACATCATTCCCGGCACGTCAGCTGACTAGCAATAGCCGCGACTGGAATCACGATCCACTCGCGGTTATTAAACAGTTAAATGCCGCTGTCAAACTGACAGCGGCATTTAAATCGCATTTCCGGCAATCACACCGGAATGGTATCATTAAAAACATCAGCTCAGCTTGCAAAAAATAAGCCCTCACCCAACCCGACATCACGAAAACTGGAGAAACTACAGGTATTGGAAAATGGCACCATATTTTTTTTTTTTTTTTTTTTAACAAAGTTTGGATTTTTTTTCACCACTTAGATAAAAAAAAAAAAAAAAAAAAAGAACCTAGACATGTTTGGTGTCTATGAACTCGTAATGACCTGGAGAATCATAATGGCAGGTTAGTTTTAGCATTTAGTGAAAAGAGTAAAAAAAAAAAAAAAGTGGGATTGCACTTTTTTTGCAATTTCACAGTACTTGGAATTTTTCCCCGCTTTCTAGCACACGACATGGTAAAACCAATGGTGTTGTTCAAAAGTACAACTCGTCCCGCAAAAAATAAGCCCTCACATGGCCATATTGACCGGGGGGGGGGGGGGGGAAAGTTATGGCTGTGGGAAGGAGGGGAACGAAAAACGAAAACTGAAAAAAGCTCCGGGGGTTAAGTCACGGGAGCCCTATGCCCAATCAGCATTGGCATCAATGTCCATGCATTCAGATGTATTGAACATTAACAGGAAGTCAGGACTGCGGCTGCTCTCCGATTTCCTGTTCGTGTTCGATTTGTCCGAATGTGGGCACCGTGACATAGGCGCTGATTGGGCACAGGGCTCCCATGAGATACTAACCGCACATGAGCCCCAGTACCGCAAGTGGAAAACATTCAAATCGAGAAGGGGGTTGTCCTAGTAGTGGACAACCCCCTTTAACTTCGCTCGGCCTTACAGAATCTTTCCCTCACTGTTTTGGGGTCAAGTTTGACACAGAATTTTCCTAGAATCCCTATATCGCTCGTGTTACCTGCATCTTAAAAACATCTCCAGAATCCGACCTTTTCTCACCTTTTAAAGTGCAAAACCTCTTACGGTATGTGTCCACGTTCAGTATTACATCCGGATTAGCTGTGGATTGAACGCTGTGTACAGTCGCAGCATCCAGATGTAACAGCATAGTGGAGGGGATTTTATGAAATCCCGTCTCCACTATGCGTGTGAACACGCACCCGGCGGCCCTGCGTTTCCAGACATGCGGCACGTCTTTTTAGAACGCAGCATGTCTGTTTACCTTGCAGCGACGCTCTGTCTCCGCAAGGTAAATCACAGGGCCCTATGTATGGGGTGCAGTGATTCCGGATGTGTGCAATGAACACATCTGGAATCACCGCGGGTAGAGAAGGGGGCGGTGCTTTGGGTGGAGCAGGTTTTCCGCTCCGTCCAAAGCGCCGCCATTACGGACCGTGGACACGCACCCTTACTGTTGCCCTTCATTCATTCTCATCTGGACCATTGCAACTCTCTACTGATTAGTCTCCCTCTTAGTAAACTCTCCCCTTTCCAATCCATCCTGAATGCTGCAGACAGCATCAAGTCCAGCCGCTTCACCGATGCCTCTACCTTGTGCCAGTCATTTCACTGGTTACCCATCCGCTATAGAATACAATACAAACTTATCAGTGCTACCCACAAAGCTCTCCACAGTTCTGCACCACTATACATCTCCTCCCTCATTTCTGTCCATTACCCTACCCTGGTACTCCATTCTGCATCTGATCCAAGACCAACATCCTCCATAATCCGAACCTACAAATTCCATCCAAGACTTCTCTTGTGCTGCAGCAGTTTACTGGAATGCACTACCCCAGACAAGCCGACTGATACACAGCTCCACATTCTTATGCATGCTCTAAAAACAAATCTCTTTAAAGGGAACCTGTCAAGTCCCCCATGTCCTACAACCTATGCATGAGTAAATTCCCTAACTGACCAGCCCTGTATAACTTTTTAGGTAAAAATTAGGTTTTAAAAAAGCATTTATTGTCCTGGTTTCCTATGCTAATGACGACTGACTAGTCGATGGGGCATTAGTTGCCCCAGACTAGTCAGCTCTCTTCATGTTGGCATGCACTTGTGGGTGTCATCACTGCTCATGCAAACCTGTCACATGCGCCACTGAAGCCAGGTGTGCGCTTTCCGGCTTTAGTGGTGCGCACTGCCCATGACCGGTGGCCATTTCTGAAGCCAGGAAGCATACACCCAGCATGACAGGAAATTCAGGAGATGGCCGCCGGTCATTCGCAGTGCGCCTCTGAAGCTGGGAAGCGTACACTTGGCTGCAGAGGAGCTGCTGAAACGTGCGCGAGATTTACAGGGGGTGGCGATAACCACAAATCCTGCAAATTATGCCCCGAGGAGAGTGATGACATGGAAAAAGGGCTGAATAGTAAGGGGCAACTAATGCCCCCATCGACTAGTCAAAGCCCTCAGCATAGGGAAAGGGCACAATACAAATGTTTTTTTCCAACCCAATTTGTACAGAAAAACATTATACCGGGCAGGTTCGGCAGGAAATGTACTCATACATAGGTGAACGCCGCTGGGTTGGGAGGCAGGGGGGAGCGGACATGTTTCCTTTAAACAGGCCCTTCGCCTCATTTATCCATCTCTTCCCTTTCCCTAAATTTCCAGTCCTACTCACCTATCTCCACATCCTCCTTGCACTTAGATACTGGCCGGATCATGTAGCTTATTAACAGCGCCGTGTTTATTGCAATGATGGCCGGACCACGCAGGACAAGCACTTTTTACCTATTATGTCCCCCCTTTCCGTAGACTGTAGCTTGTGAGCGGGACCCTCTCCACTCTCAATTGTAAAGTGCTGCAGATTATTATTATTGTGACCCCCTTTAACAATCACTCCCCTCCTCCCATGACACCATTCCATCCCCCCTACCCACCAGGACTACTCAATAACCCGCAGACGGCCCCACATGGTCATCATACTTACATCTTGTGCCCCCCCAAAAGCCCATGTAATAACTCCCACAACCCCTCAGTTCGCCCCCTCACCCTATTCATACATATCAGCTATTCAGTCACCCCCAAAGTAGAGCGACGATGCCTTCTCCTCAGAAGCTAGAGCCCCCCTTACATCAGCGCCTTCCCATAACGTCGCACCCTGCGTCTGTAACAAAGGCTCGTCCTCCCTGAAAGCCCCGGTACTGCCCCAGTGCCGTTACACGCTCCTCAGGCCCTGTTACCCACCGGCTCCGGCGCTTGCCCGGTCTCAGCAGCTCCACAACGCCCCAGCTGCCGTCGGTGACGAGCCCGCACGTTATCAATTTGAAACTACTCGCACATTCCAAACTGACCAATCAAAGCGTCCTGCGTCGTGCCGTTCTGATTGGATTGTCAAACAGGGAGTCAAGTTGCTGTGGAATCCTGGGAAATGTAGTAATTGGGTAAATGTACAGTAGCTGCTGAGACCCAGGAAGAAACTACACGTCCCATAATGCACTGTGATCGTGTCGCGGCGCTCTAGTAGTATGAGGCTACTACGCATTATGTAAAAGATGCAAATGTACACAGGACACAAGCACACCTCAGCTGCTGCAGAACCTCTACAGAAAGAGCATTTGAGTATTTACGGCAGATCTTTCTACACCAAAAAAACAGACTTTAGGCAGGAAAAACGAATGAAATACACTGTTTTGTGCATAGCTAAGAGCGTTTTACTTGTGTGAAAGAAGTAACGTGGGATAAATGCTTTGACGGTTCAAATCCGCCAGAAAAAAACCATGTGCAGATTTCAGAAACCTCATTCACTTTGCCGGTACTGGACAGTGCAGCGGTTTCAGAAAATAGCACTGAAAAAAAAAAAGGACCAAAATTGCAGCTTGTGAACAAGCCCCAAGGAGGAGAATCATCCCAATGGCTTCGGATGTGTGTCCCATAAGGTTCTGCAGCATCAGGTGTGTGTATTATGAAGTTCTGTAGCAGCTGAGGGAACTAAGATGTTCTGCAGCAGCCAAAGTGCAAGTTCTGAGGTTTTCCAACAGCTATGCTGTGCGTTATGAGGTTCTGCAGCAGCTAAGGTGCAGGTTCTCCGGCTTTTAAGCAGCTGTGGTGTTCGTTATGAGGTTCTGCAGCAGCCAGTGTGCGACTACTGTGGTCCTTCAACAGCTGTCGTGTGTATTATGTGGTTCTGCAGCAGCTGAGGTGCAAGTTTTGAGGTTCTGCAGCAGCAGTTGTGTTTGTTATGAGGTTCTGCAGCAGCTGAGGTGCAAGTTTTCAGGTTTTGCAGCAGCTGTTGTGTTTGTTATAAGGTTCTTCAGCAGCTGATGTGTTTGTTAGGAGGTTCTGCAGTAGCTGTGGTGTCTGTTAAGGTTTTGCAGCATCCAAGGTGCAAGTGTTGAGGTTCTGCGGCAGCTGTGGTGTTTGTTATGAAGTTCTGCAGTAGCTGTGGTGTTTTTCTTTATAAACAAAGTTCTGCAGCAGCTGTGATGTGTTATGATGTTCTGCAGCAGCTGTGGTGCGCGTTATGAGGTTCTGCCATAGTTGTGTGCTTTATGAAGTTCTGCAGCAGCTGTGGTGTGTGTTATGAGGTTCTGCAGCAGCTCAGGTGCAAGTTTTCAGGTTCTGCAGCAGCTGACGTGTTTGTTATGAGGTTCTGTAGTACCTGTGGTGTCTGTTATAAGGCTTTGCAGCATCCAAGGTGCAAGTTCTGAGGTTCTGCAGCAGCTGTGGTGTTCGGTATGAAGTTCTGCAGTAGCTGTGGTGTTTTTTATAAACAAAGTTCTGCAGCAGCTGTGGTGTGCGTTATGAGGTTCTGCAGCAGCTGTGGTGCGCGTTATGAGGTTCTGCAGTAGTTGTGTTCATTATGAGATTCTGCAGTAGCTGTGGTGTGTGTTATGAGGTTCTGTAGCAGCTGTGGTGTGCGTTATGAGGTTCTGCAGTAGTTGTGTTCATTATGAGAGTCTGCAGCAGCTGTGGTGTGTGTTATGAGGTTCTGCAGTAGCTGTGGTGTGTGTTAAGAGGTTCTGCAGCAGCCGTTTTGTGCGACATGAGGTTCTGCTGTTCAAGAGAATTAACTTCCTGCAATAGTGATCTTTTTCCGACAACTTGTGCATTAAGAGATAAGCGGTGCCCGTCCACGCCACTCTCTGCATAATTCCCGACATTGGATGCTTGGACAATTATTTGCTGGGGTCTATTACTATGTTCTGTACACACAGGGGGGCGACGAGCGTGTGTCTGCACTGTCGCTCTGTATGTGCTATGTAACCAATCAGATTTCATGTTTAACTTTTCTAGTGCAGGCTACAAGATCAAAACTGACTTCTGATTGGTTGCTACAGCTGTCAGTCTGTATATACCCTGCACATAACTCGGTCCTTACATCTGGTGAGCGGCATATTAGACGGTAGCAGTTTTTTCTTCTATTTCTTGTCCAGTAATTTTCCTCATTATTATCCATGGCTGATAACGTATCACCTGTATTTGGGATATTTTTCCCTTTTTTTTAATTGATTCTTAGACTAATTTCCGATGAGAGCCGGGTGTGGTTCTTGTGCTGAGTACGGAGGACAGATAAGTGACTCAGCCGATCCGCTACGTCTGCCGTCCTCCCTCACTTTCGTACGTACTCTCTAATGTTTCTAGTGCTCTCACAATGTGTCCTTCCTGAGAACAGTAATGGAGGGTGTATCCAGACTGTCCTACACCTCTTGTATTATGTCATATTATGGCTAGATCCTGACCTGTGCCGCCTACGATTTACGTGAACCCATGTTAGATCACCAAAATACGGTCATGCAATAATCTAGAGGCCCTCATACGTATGGCCCGAGCCGGGTCATAGACTGGCCACAGGTCTCCTGACCCAAAAATGGCAGTCTCATACTGCAGATATCTATGAAGCTGTTGAGTTTGGGTCGGGAGACCCACGGCTGGTCCGTTCATCACGGTCCGTTACATAGACAATTCTTCACAGACATGGAAGCTTGATATATGTGCAGACCAACCATCTGATGTGTATGGTGGGGACTCCCAACTCTCCCCCAACAGATGAAGTCAGGAAATAGAATTGCAATTTCCAGGCCCAATCCTTTTCTTTTCATGGATGATACACGTCTGGCATGGGCTATCCCCATTAAAAACATTTGTGCTCTCAACCGATCCAATTGATCATGTTGTGGGAAGGTTGGGAGAGGTAGCTGTCTGCCGTCTGAGCGTTCATCCTATCTCGTGTATGGCTCTATTTCAGTCCACAAAAACAACAGTGGGTTTGGTGTGTGCAGCCAGAGGACGACTGTCCCAATGAGGCGTCAGTAAGATGGACATCGTCATGGTCACATTAAAGGAAGGAGCTTTCTGGTGATTTTTTAACTGTCCCCCTTTGTCGGCAATCATGTATGTAATGAGCACAGTGACATTCTCACCAGTCGCTGTCGTTTTCAGCAGAACTCCGTTGCGCTCCGGCGTCACACGACCACATTTTTGAACTGCCGAAACGCACATTGTCTGCTGTGTGGAGCAGAGGTCACTTTTTGCATTTTATCAATGGAAGTTTATGGAACCCAGTAAGTCTTATAAATTTACATTGAGAAAGTGGCCCCCACTTCACCGTGTGATTCGGCAGGTCTAAAGTGCGGTCACATAACCCCAGAGCGGCGCTGAAAATGGAGCATGTTACTGTGCTCATTTTTCATACACACGTGATTGCTAACAAAGTGGAAAATAATTTTTAAAAAATACCGGAGTGCTCCTTTAAAGAAAAGAGATCCCTATAATTTAGGGCATGAATAAAAGGCTGTCACCCAAAAATTGCTCTCTCCTTCCTCCCAACTGTGCGGACGATTTAAAGACATTTTTTTTAGATTTTTATGTTGTAGCATTGTAATTTACTGTTGTCAATTTATGCATGTCTTTCCAGGAGGAATAACAGAGGGGTCATGAGCAGAGTCCGCACCATACCAGGCAGATGCCATCAACTGCGACAACCAGAGCTTGCACCGATCCCTATAGTTTAACCACTTAAATACCACTGTTAACGTCTGACAGCACCGTTTAAGTGACTGAATTTTGCACCCACCCCTGGCGATAATAATCACGGGGATCTGATGGCTCACCATGGCTGCCTGGGAAATGCTGATGGCTGCCATGTTGCTGCCATCTTGGTCCATAGGAGACCAGTGATTTTACTACATACTGCAATATTTAGTATAAGTGGATTGCAGGTCCATATCCCCTGAGGCAGGGGTGGACAATTAATTTACCTGAGGGGCCACATGAGAGAATGTGACTGTTGCGGAGGGCCGAACCACTAGGCTGAAATGAATTCTTGGTTGAGATTCGTACCCATATGGTTTGTGCTGAAGTTTGTATCCTCCATATTTAAGTTTGTGAATAAAGAAAACTTATTTTCACGGATTCGGTGAAGCTGGACATTTTCTTCTTTTGGATTCTACACACATGGACACAGCGGGTCCGTGCTCCTGAAATTCAGCTTATGCATCACGGGTGAGCTGGTTTATAGTCCTTCTTTTGAAATTAATTTTGCTCAATATTAATATTAACATATTCATTATGTTAATATTAATTGTATTACTTAATATTGAGCAGAATTAAGTATGCAGACATCCTCCTATATACCATTTGAGCCTGCACACAGCCCCTTCTGTATATATTTAAGCCCACACACAGTCCCCTATATACCGTAAAAGTCCCCGCATAGCCTCCCCATGATCAGCATAAAACCCATATAGCCTCCCCATGTCAAGCATGAGACCTCAAATAGCCTCCCCATGTCCAGCATGAGACCTCAAATAGCCTCCCCATGTCCAGCATGACACCCCACATAGCCTCTCCATGTCCAGCATGAGACCCCACATAGCCTCTCCATGTCCAGTATGAGAACCCATATAGCCTCTCCATGAGAGCCCATAGACTCCCCATGTACAGCATGAGAGCCCCATACAGCCTCCAAATGTCCAGAATTAATTTCCCATACAGCCTCCCATTATCCAACATGAGTCCTCCTACAGCCTCCTCTTGTCCAGTATAAGAAACCCGTAGACTCCCCATGTCCAGCATGAGAGCCCCAGAGCCTCCTCTTCTCCAGCATTGGACCCCCACATCCTCCTCTTGTTCAGCATAAGAACCCCATAGCCTCCCCATGTCCAGCAAGAGACCCCAATAGCCTCCCATGTCAAGCATGAGAGCACCATAGCCTCCCCATGTCCAGCAAGAGAACTCGATAGCCTTCTCTCGTCCAGCATGAGACCCCCACAGCCTCCTCTTGTCCAGCATGAGAGCCCCATAGCCTCCCCATGTCCTGCATGAAAGCCCCATACAGACTCTCCATGTCCAGCATGAGACCCCATAGCCCCCCATGTCCAGCATGAGAAAATCATAGCCTCCCCATGTCCAGCATGAAAACACCATAGCCTACCCATGCCCAGCATGAGACCCCCATACAACCTCCCAGGCAGGGCCGGGCTGGCCATCGGGCACTTCTGGCAAATGCCAGGAGGGCCGATGCCAGGAGTGGGCCGCTGCCGCTATCAGAGGTGCCAGGGCCGACTCCGCCCGCCAGCGCCAACTCACCCCACCCCGCATTCAACTATACCGGCATCTACGAATGCAATGATGGAGGAGAGAGCATCCGCTGTCGCTCCCTCTCCCATCATTCCCCGCTTTGCCTCGTGCTGACACTGCGGGTGCGCGATGACGTCATATCATCGCGCACCTGCTGTGTGGCCGGGCAGACTGTAGCTGCTGAGACCGGAGCCGGGAGCAGCGCGGGGCACGAGGAGAGGTGAGGAGAGTGTTTTTGTTTTTTTTATATATCAGTGAGTGATAACTTGATTGTGGGGCAACTGGGGGGGGGGCTGTATTACAGTCTATGGGGGCTGTGCTATATTACATTCTATGGGGGGGCTTTATTACATTCTATGGGGGCTGGCTGCATTACATTCTATGGGGCTGGCTGCATTACATTCTATGGGGGCTGGCTACATTACATTCTATGGGGGCTGGCTGTATTACATTCTATGGGGGCTGGCTGCATTACATTGCTGTATTACATTCTATTGGGGGGCTTTATTACATTCTATGGGGGCTGGCTGCATTACATTCTATGGGGGCTGGCTGCATTACATTCTATGGGGGCTGGCTGCGTTACATTTTATGGGGGCTGGCTGCGTTACATTCTATGGGGGCTGGCTGCATTACTTTCTATGGGGGCTGGCTGCATTACATTCTATGGGGCCTGGCTGCATTACATTGCTGTGTTACATTCTATTGGGGGGGCTTTATTATATTCTATGGGGGCTGGCTGCATTACATTCTATGGGGGCTGTGCTGTATTACATTCTATGGGGGCTGTGCTGTATTACATTCTATGGGGGCTGGGCTGTATTACATTCTATGGGGGCTGGGCTGTATTACATTCTATGGAGGCTGGGCTGTATTACATTCTATGGAGGGCTGTATTACATTCTATGGGGCGACTGTATTACATTCTATGGGGGGCTACATTATATTCCATGGGGGGTTGTATTCTATTTTGTGGGGAGGTCAGCTGTATTACATTCTGTGGGGTGCTGTATTATATTCTATGGGGGGCTGTATTACATTCTATGGGGGACTTTATTACAATCTATGGGGGGCTGTATTACATTCTCTGGGGGCTACATTATATTCTATGGGGGGGCTGCATTATGCTCTATGAGGGGGCTACCATATATATGCAGGGGCTGCATTATACTATATGAAGGGGCTGCATTATATTCTCTGGGGGGTTACATTATACTCAGGGGGCTACAATATATTCTGTGGGGTGGCTGCATTATACTCTGGAGTGGCATCATTATACTATATGTGGGCTGCATTATACTGTATCGAGGACTATGGGGAATACATTATACTATATGAAGAACTATGGGGTGTATTATACTATGGGAAGTAAATTGTACTACATGGATGACAATGGCAGTGCATTATACTATATGGAGCACTATGAGGAGTGTATTATACTATTTGGAGGACTGTGGCAGTACATTATACTATATGGAGGACTGAGGAGTGTATTATACTATATGGAGGACTGAGCAGCGTATTTTAATATATGGAGGACTATGAGGAATGTAGTATACTATATGGAGGACTGAGGAGTGTATTATACTATATGGAGGACTGAGGTGCACATTATAATATATGGAGGACTATGGGGTGTATTATACTAAACAAGCGAAATGCTGCCTATTCATCGAGTGATTGGATTGTTTATGTGGGAACAGAAATCCTTGTTCTCAGCAGCACATCGCCGGTGTAAACTGTAGATGTGCTGCTGATAACATGATACAGTATGGGGACAGATTGATCTAATTGTGATTGTTCTGTTCCCTTCATTCTTTCTCAGTTGGTGTAAAGAGGCTGGGAAACAAGCGAACGACATCAGTATTGTCGACAGGGGTGGATTAAGGGTAGCCAGGGCCCCGGGCTGTTCAGACACTGTGGGCCCCCCGGTCATGTGACGGGGTCATGCGACGGGGTCATCATATACCTGAACCAGATTATGCCAGAAAAATAGTTGCTATGTGAAACTATAGCCTGTCAAACATCCATTGATCTAGTCAATTTACCCTTCAGTTAGGAAGAAGAAGAAAAACAAAAACACAATACTATCACCATAAGTGCCAGTATTCACAGGAGATCTGTACTTAGTATGCAGTGTCTGTGTAGAGGTTATACAGTGATCACTGGTGACATTATACACAGGAGCTCTGTATATAGTGTGCAGGTAATACAGTGATCACCGGTGGCATTATACACAGGACCTCTGTATATAGTATACAGTGTATAGTGTCAGTGTATAGGTAACACTTACTCACCAGTGACGTCTCTAGGTGAAGTCCTTCATCTTTCATCCAGCACAGACCGCCATCACTTCATCTAGCCAGGACTCGTCTCTGCAGGAAATAACACAGTTATCTCGAGCTCCGCTTGCAGAACACATTACTTAATTTTTCCCAACTTCTACATTACACCACATGAAGAAAAAGAGGCAACATAGTGTCACTCTACACAGTAACAGGACCCCCCCCCCCCCCCCATTTAAAACAGTGTCCTCAAAAAATAAAATAAATACATCACTGCAGTAATAATATCCCTTAATTAGCCCCTATGGTAATAATAATATCCCCCATCCTGGCCCCGTGTATCTCATTCCTGGCGTCAGCCATATGTTCTTCCATCCTTCCCTCATGAGTATCCAATCCTGCCCCATATGATCTCCCCATCCTGCCCCATCAGTCTCCATCGTATCCATCCTGCCCCATGATCCTGCACGATCTGGCTCCAATCCTGCCCCAAGTCTTTCATTCTGCCCCGTGTCTCCAATCATGCCCCGTATCTACATTCTGCCCATGTCTCCAATCCTGCCCCCAATGTGTACAGCATCCTGCCCCCAATGTCCAGCATCTCTGCCCCCAATGTGTCCAGCATCTCAGCCCCCAGTGTCTAGCATCTCTGCCCCCAATGTGTCCAGCATCCTGCCCCCAGTGTGTCCAGCATTCTGCCCCAGTGTGTCCAGCAATCTGCCCCCAGTGTGTCCAGCAATCTGCCCCAGTGTCTCCAGCATATTGCCCCCAGTGTTGCCAGCATATTGCCCCCAGTGTGCCCAGCATTCTGCCCCCAGTGTGTCCATCATTCTGCCCCGAGTGTCTCCAGCATATTGCCCCCAGTGTCTCCAGCATATTGCCCCAGTGTCTCCAGCATATTGTCCTCAATGTGTCCAGCATTCTGCCCCAGTGTGTTCAGCATTCTGCCCCCAGTATGTCCAGCATATTGTCCCCAGTGTGTTCAGCAATCTGCCCCAGTGTGTCCAGCATTCTGCCCCAGTGTGTCCAGCATATTGCCCCCAGTATGTCCAGCATATTGCCCCCAGTGTCTCCAGCATATTGGCCCCAGTGTGTCCAGCAATCTGCCCCAGTGTCTCCAGCATTCTGCCCCAGTGTGTCCAGCATATTGCCCCCAGTGTGTCCAGCATCTCTGCCCCCAGTGTGTCCAGCATATTGCCCCCAGTGTGTTCAGCATCTCTGCCCCCAGTGCGTCCAGCATCTCTGCCCCCAGTGTCCAGCATTCTGGCCCGGGCCCCCCGGACTGCCGTTCGCAATTAAAAAACAAAACAAAAAAAACAGAGTTCTCCTCACCTGTCCGGGCTCCTTCGGCGAAGCAGCTCCCTCCAACAGCGCGCACTCGCCGGCGACTGACAATGACATCAGACGCCGGCGACGTGTGCGCTGCGGCTGACGTCAGCTGCCAGCCTCTGATTGGCTGGCGGCTGTTAACTATTGAAGTGCGGGTGCACGCCCGCACATCAATAGTGTTTAACTGCCGCAGCGCCGGTAGGGGTCCGGTGAGCAGATGAGACGGGCTCCCTCTGCCCACCGGGCCCATACACCAGTCAGGGCAGTAATGCCCTGATGGCGGCGGTCAATCTGAGCGGTAGCCCAGGGCCCCCCCACACCACTGGGCCCTGGGCTACTGCCCAGATTGACCCTACTATAATCCGCCCCTGATTGTCGGCCTGAGATCAGTGCATGTAAATACAGCAGAAATGCTTCGCAGGGAGATGAGGCAAGGATGATGACAGTTGTAGTTAGCACCCGGCGCCTGGGAATAGCGTTAACTCTACTGCTTTTCCCAGCCGCCAGAGCATTTAATACTGGTATGTGTAATGATTTTCAGGGTTGATGTCAGCTGTGTAATGTCAGCTGCTATCAATCCCTGGTGTAAGTAATGGAGAGGTGTCTATCAGACGCCCCCACTACTAGCCCAGACCTGGCGAGACCCAGCGACTCTGAAGAGCGGTGACGGTAGTAACAGTACCGCTCTTCACAGTCTCCGAGCTCAGCGCGAGACCCGGAATATCTGAAGAGCGGTGACGTTACTGTTGTCACCGCTCTTCAGAGTCACCGGGTCTCGTGCTGCGCAGCGGAACCAAAAGTGGCTGTAGGCAAAGTTTATGGAGCATCAGAATGAGGTTCCATAGCCTTTGGTTGTCTCAATATCTTCATTATCTACGAGATCCAGTTATGTAGGTAAAGTAGCAGCTTTTCTTGGTACTGCAACTAAAAGCAATAAATAAGACTGAGCTGTAATGCTGGATACAGCTGTAATTATATATGTTATATAGTCGTGTTACACTCCCCTTACTTCTTGTAACCTGCAAGTGTACAAAGATATTATACAGTCACCATGTGACAAGTGGGCCTGTGTAACTTCAAATGCCAGGGCTGAATTTTAGTCCCAGTCCGGCCCTGCCTCTCAGCTGGAATTGTGGACCACTTTTCTTTAGCAAACTGCTCCAGGTCTCTCTTATTGAAGAGTGCCTTCTCCCGACAGCAATTTTAAGATCTTTCCACAGGTTTTCAATGAAATTTACATACAGACACATTTGCTGACCGCTTCAGAACTCTCCAGCACTTTGCTTCCATCCATTTCTGGATGCTTCTTGAAGTATCTTTGGGGTAATTGTTCTGCTGGAAGACCTATGACCTAGGAGGCAAACCCAGTTTTCTGACACTGGGCTCTATATTGTGACCCAATGACGACTCTGCTGTCTTGCCCTGTTTCCCCCGGGTTACTGCTGATGGTGTAGACCCTTAGCTCCTGAATCCACCCTCAGTCTGTACGCTTCCCCAGCCTAGGGAAGAGGGGAATAGTAGTGTACCGTAATATACTAACCAGACTAACAAGGTAATACAAGCAGGGGTAACGAAAAATACCAAACATACAAATATACACACATTAACAACTGAAGAATGCATCGGGGACTGGAGGATGGGGTTAAACCAAAGTAGGAGAAGAAAGGGAATTATCACACTTTCAAAACCTAGCAACAGTCACAGATAAATCCAGCAAATGCCTTTCTTCAGTAGCCGCCATCTACAACCTCCAGCTATGCAGCAAAAGCTAACTCTGACAATGAGTGCTAGCCAGGACCCAGATTAGATAGGAGAGGGGAGAGGCTAATAGTGCACAGCTTAGAGCCTTAGCTCCAGGAGCTCTCAACTGAGCAGATTTACCCCTGAACTGCCCAAATAAATTTACACCGTTTAATAAGAAGGTGAAGTGCTTCTAATCAGTGCAGGAGTAGGAGAATTCAGAGGCTGCAGTCTTCTGGCTCCTCTCTGTTGCGGAAAACCTGTGACAAAAATGATTTTTTTTTTCAAACAGCTCTATCTGCAGTCTAGCTTTTTTTATGTCTCATGTCAGCAGTGGGGAACTCCTGGTTCTCCTACCATAGCATTTAATTTCATTCAAATGTCGACAGATAGCTCGCGCAGACATTGATGCACGCTGAGCCTACAGGACAGCTTGAATTTCTTTGGAACTTGATTGAGGCTGCTTATCCACCATCCCAACTATACTGCATTGCAACTTTCATCAATTTTTCTCTGTGGTCCACGTTAGCTACTACAGTGCCATAGGTTGTAAACTGCTTGTGTCACTCTGCAGCACTGCAGGTAAATGCAGAGTAACACTAACTCCACTAGATGGCAGCAGAGTGGAGAGTGCTGAATATCCTGCTAAGAGCAAACCAGCAGTACTGCAGCGAGGCTACCACTAGGTGACAGCAGAATAGTCAGAGAGCCAGGTCGATACCAGAGAGTAGCGCATTACAAAGGGAAAAATCCAAAACACAAAGTCAGAGGAGCGCAAAAGGTCAGTACCGGTCTGAAGCAGGGTTTTCAGAAGGAAGAGACAGAATCAGGTCAGAGCCAAAGCAGAGTCGAGTACCTGGGAATCAAAATACACAGGGACACACGGAGCCAGGACGGGTAGGGGAACGGTAAACAGACACGGGTCGGGTCAGCTAAACGCAGCAGGACAAGGCAAGAAATATAACTGACATTGCATTCAGGATGCAGCGCAAAGCTTTAGCAGACCGGACACAGAAATGAGGCAGAAAAGTTAACCCCTGACATGACCAGTCCGGGAAAGAAGAGACAAGACCAAAACCCAGTCTGGATCATGACAGTACCCTCCTCTTAAGGGAGAGCCACAGGATCTCCAGGTTTTCCAGGATAACGTGTATAAAAGAGCGAAAACCAACAGATCAGCATGGACAGATCGCGCTGGGATCCAAGATCGATCCCCAGGACCAATACGTTCAACTTCACATTCAGTTTGACCATCCACAGAAACAGAAGACTGAGGAGGTGGAGACTCAGCAGAGGAAGGTAGAAACGATTTAAGAAGGGACTTATGAAACACATTGGGAATACGAAGCAACGGAGGTAAGCGTAAGTGAAAGGCAACTGGGTTGACAGCCTCAATGATCTCGTAAGGACCAATAAACTTTGGACCCAGCTTGACTTTGGACCCACTCTTTATCTCCCACCAGAAACTTAGGTCCTACAGATCATCGCCCAGAGCCACCGCAATGGTCTTCTGAACCTCCCTCCAAACCTCCCCCAATGGTTGAACCACCGAATCAGCCCCTGGACAGCCCGAATCCAGCCTGGAAAATTCACCAAAATGGGGGTGAAAACCGTAGTTACAGAACAATGGAGAGGTGCCAGTGGACTGATTGACACAATTATTAAATGCAAACTCAGCCACGGGCAGCAAGACACCACAAAATCTGTTCTACTGACTAATTGGTCCTCTCCATCTGACCATTGGTATGCAGAGGAGAAAGTCAAGCTAATACCCAATCTCTTGCAAAACGCCCTCCAAAATTTAGAAACGAATTGCACCCCTCTGTCAGACACCAAGATCAGAGGCACGCCATGCAACCATACAATGTGCTCAATAGACAATTTAGATAGTATTTCAGCGTTAGGTAGACCTGACAAGGGAACAAAATGCGCCTGTTTGCTAATTCTGTTAACCACTACCCAGACCACTGTCTTACCATTGGAAAGAGGGACATCAGTGATAAAATCCATGGACAAATGAGTCCAGGGTCTATCCGGAATTGGCAATGGCACCAATTCCCCGGCCGGTCGGTTATGGGAGACTTTAGCACGAGCACAAGTATCACAAGCAGACACAAACACAGCGATATCAGAAGACATGGAGGGCCACCAAAATAGTCTAGCAACGGCTCTCCGGGTGGCCGAGACTCCAGGGTACCCACTGAGAGCAGTCATGGAAATCTCGGAGCACCATCAACCGATACTAAACTGGGACGAAGAGCTTGTTATCAGGCGAAGACGGAGAAGCAAGAGACTGAGCCTCACAAATTTCAAGCTCCAATGCGGAGGACACCCCAGCAACAACCACCCCCTGCTGAAGTATGATGGAGGGAGGTTTGGGAGGTGATACCAGATCCAAGCTGCGAGATAAGGCATCAGCTTTGACATTCTTGGACCCTGGCCGAAAGGTGATAGAAAAATTAAAACGTGAAAAAAAAGCGCCCACCTCGCCTGTCTGGGAGTTAAACGTTTAGCAGACCCAATGTAAAACAGGTTCTTTTGGTCCATAATCACCGTTATTCGATGAAGAGCCCCCTCCAAAAAATGCCTCCATTCTTCAAAAGCCAATTTTATGGCCAACAACTCCAGATTACCAACATCGTAATTTCTCTCAGTAGGAGAAAATTTCTTGGAGAAAAAGGCACAAGGTCTGAAATTAGTCAAAGTAACGCGTCCCTGGGACAGCACCGCCTCCACTCCCACCTCCGATGCGTCCACCTCTACAATGAATGGTTCTGACGGATCGGGCTGGACCAACACAGGAGCAGACATAAAACATTTTTTCAATGTAGAAAATGCTTCAACTGCCGGAGACGAACAGATTTTGATATCAGCCCCCTTATGAGTGAGATCAGTGAGAAGCTTGATCACCTGAGAAAACCTCTTAATAAATTTGCAATAATAATTGGTAAAACCCAAAAAACGCTGAAGACCATTGAGGTCCCTGGGTTGCACTGAATTAACAATGGCGTGTACCTTTCCTGGGTCCATACGAAATCCATTGCCAGAGAGGATATACCCCAGAAAGGAAAGCTCTTGGACACAAAATGAACACTTCTCAGGTTTAGCGAACAGATAGTTCTCCCTTAACCTATGAAGAACTGCGCGTAAATGAACCATGTGAAATTCTGTGTCAGATGAAAAATTAAGAATGTCATCCAGATGTACAACCATAAAGCGCCCAATGAAGTCAGAAAATACATCATTAATGAAGTTTTGAAAAACTGCAGGCGCGTTCATGAGACCAAAGGGCATGACTAAAATTTCAAACAAACCTTCAGAAGTGATAAATGCCATTTTCCACTCATCCCCTTCCCGAATACGGATAAGATTATATGCTCAACTGAGATTAAACTTGGAAAACAACTTAGGGTACCGTCACACAGTGCCATTTTCATCGCTACGACGGCACGATTCGTGACGTCGCAGCGTCGTATGATTATCGCTCCAGCGTCGTAGACTGCGGTCACACTTTGCAATCACGGCGCTGGAGCGATGCCGAAGTCCCCGGGTAACCACCATAGCCGGAAAGCAGAGCGGTGACGTCACCGCTGTGCTCGCTTTCCGGCCGGCAGGCGCTCACAGTGCAGAGAAGCTGAGACGCCGGAGGACAGACACCGGAATGTGAGTATGTAGTGTTTGTTTTTTTTACGTTTACGCTGGTAACCAGGGTAAACATCGGGTTACTAAGCGCGGCCCTGCGCTTAGTTACCCGATGTTTACCCTGGTTACAAGCGAACACATCGCTGGATCGGTGTCACACACAACGATCCAGCGATGTCAGCGGGTGATCAAGCGACGAAAGAAAGTTCCAAACGATCTGCTACGACGTACGATTCTCAGCGTGATGTCTGATCGCAGTAGCGTGTCAGACACAACGATATCGTAACGATATCGCTAGAACGTCACGAATCGTGCCGTCGTAGCGATGAAAATGGCACTGTGTGACGGTACCCTTAGCCCCAGATAATTGGTTGTAAAGATCTGGAATAAGCGGGAGAGGGTAGGTATTTCTCACCGTAATTTTATTTACGGTAGTTCCCGAAAATCGAGGCAAGGGTGTAAACCACTATGTTTTTTTAACAAAAAGAATTCAGCAGCCACAGGTGAGACAGAGGAACGGATGTGACCTTTGCGTAAACTTTCTGAGATATAATCTTTCATAGCGGTGCGTTCCGGGCTGGAAAGATTGTACAAACGGGCCTTGTGCAATTTAGCACCCGGAATCAGATTAATAGTACAATCATAAGGGCAATGTAGTGGCAAGACCTCAGCCTCTTTTTTGGAAAACACATCCCCAAAATCTTTCGGGTACCCGTGAATACCCTCCAGATAAACAGAAGACCCCAGGACAGCAAAAAAGGAAACCATTACAATTAGGACCCCATTTCACAATATCACGGGATTCCCAGTCAATAACAGGATTATGCAACTGTAACCAGGGGAATCCCAACACCAGTCCCGCTGGAAGATTATCCAGAACATAACATGAAATTCATTCCTGGTGCAAGGAACCCACCTTGAGGAGAAACTCATCAGAAACAAACTTAACAATATTTTGAGCCTGTGGTGTCTTATCAATGGCAATTATATGGATTGGGGTTTTAAGCCTAACTGTCCCTATCTTACTCTTGGACACCAAGCTCGAGTCAATGAAGTTCATGGATGACCCACAGTTTACAAAAGCTGAAGTGGGTGTGAAACTATCTCCACAACAAAGTTCCACCTCTAACAAAATCTTTTAAAATGAGGAAAAAGGTACCTGAAAGTCTGGGTGACCTCCTCGACAATCACCCAGACTTGGAAGCTTGTTAGTCGGTGGGCAAGAGGGGCAGTCCCTCTTCCAATGTCCCAGATTTCCACAATAGAAACATAGTCTCCCTTCACGTCGCCGCTTCCTCTCCTTCTCCTTGAGATTAATGGCCCCAACCTCCATAGGTTCCATATATGGCATCACCTCGGACTTAGCACGGTATACTGGAACCTCTCGCTGGATTATTCCAATCCATACGAATGGCCTGAGTCATGGCCTCCTCCAAAGAACTGGGTGGCGGATGGAGAGCCAGAGCGTCCTTAAGATGATCTGACAGTCCTCTCCTGAACTGGCATCTTAAAGCAGAGTTGTTCCAGGACACTTAGGTGGACCATCATCTAAACTCTGAACAATATCATTCAGCAGTGAGTTTATCCTGGGAGAGACCTATGATAGTGTCCTCTGCCACCCTGACCCGGTCTGGTTTGTCGTAAATCAGTCCTAAAGCCTCAAAGAACCTATCCACAAACACACATTCAGGGGCAGTAACGGGTAAAGAAAAAGCCCAAGTTTGAGGACCCTCCCAGAGTAAAGAAATACAGTGCTTTGGGAAAGTATTCGTCTCCCTGGAACTTTTCAACCTTTTCCCACATATCATGCTTCAAACATCAAAATACCAAATGTAAATTTTTGGTGAAGAATCAACAACAAGTGGAACACAATTGTGAAGTTGGACGAAATTTATTGGTTATTTTAAATTTTTGTGGAAATTCAAAAACTGAACAGTGGGGCGTGCAATATTATTCGGCCCCTTTACTTTCAGTGCAGCAAACTCACTCCAGAAGTTCATTGTGGATCTCTGAATGATCCAATGTTATCCTAAATGCCTAATGATGCTAAATATAATCCACCTGTGTGTAATCAAGTCGCCGTATAAATGCACCTGCTCTTTGATAGTCTCAGGGTTCTGTTTGAAGCACAGAGAGAATCATGAAGACCAAGGAACACAACAGGCCGGTCCGTGATACTGTTGTGGAGATGTTTAAAGCCGGATTTGAATACAAAATGATTTCCAAAACTTTAAACATCCCAAGGAGCACTGTACAAGCGATCATATTGAAATGGAAGGAGTATCATACCACTGCAAATCTACCAAGACCCGGCCGACCCTCTAAACTTTCATCTCAAACAAGGAGAAGACTGATCAGAGATGCAGCCAAGAGGCCCATGATCACTCTGGATGAACTGCAGAGATCTACAGCTGAGGTGGAACAGTCTGTCCATAGGACAACAATAAGTCTTACACTGCCCAAATCTGTCCTTTATGGAAGAGTGGCAAGAAGTAAACCATTTCTCAAAAATATATACATAGAAAGCGTTGTTTAAAGTTTGCAACAAGCCACCTGAGAGACACACCAAACATGTGGAAGAAGGTGCTCTGGTCAGATGAAACCAAAATCAAACTTTTTGTCAACAATGCCAAACGATATGTTTGGCGTAAAGGCAACACAGCTCATCACCCTGAACACACCATCCCCACTGTCAATGATGGTGGTGGCAGCATCATGATTTGGGCCTGCTTTTCTTCAGCAGGGAAAAGGAAGATGGTTAAAATTGATGGGAAGATGGATGGAGCCAAATACAGGACCATTCTTGAAGAAAACCTGTTGGAGTCTGCAAAAGACCTGAGACTGGGACAGAGATTTCTCTTCCAACAAGACAATGATCCCAAATCTAAATCAAAATCTACAATAATAATAATAATAATAATAATTTTTTATTTATATAGCGCCAATGTAGCGCCCCCACTGCCGCAGGGCCGAGGGGTACCCGATACCGGGCCTCTGAGTCTCTGCTCTGGGGTTGTCACGGTGGCTAGGCCCGGTCCGTGACCCTGCTGAGGGGCGTACAGTGAATGATAGATGTGGATGGTGGTGGTGGTGCGGTGCAGTAAATAACGAGGACACCAAGCTGCAGTCTCTTTACCTCTTTACTGAAGATCTCTGGGTCCTCAATCCGGAATACGGTTAACCAGGCTGCGCAAGTCCGGCCGGTCCAATGGCACCTCCAGAGTTCTCCTTGCAGGTGGAAATCTGTGCCTTCCTGCTAGCGCTATGTGTTGCGATCCTTCCCTGCTGTGCTTACGGAAAGTCCCCACAACTGTTGTGTCCGTTTCTTAAGTTCCCTCACAACTCGATTAGATGATGTTCTGCTAATCTTCCGTCCCTCCCTGATGTTACGGTTAGGACGGCACCCGTATGACGGGTAGGCTCGGAGCTCTTCCGGGACCCTAGAGTCGCCCCTCTCCGGCCGCCGGTTGTGCGCCTCAGTAGGATGTTGCCTCGGTCTCACAGCACGACTCCTACTGGTATTCTCCTTCTTGCTTTGATCTCGTTTCTCACTCAGCACAATCTATCTCGCTTCCAATCCCTCCTTGGGCACCGCCGCTATGCTGAGCAGGCACGGTCCCGTTACGTTCTCTCAAGTTGCCAGGCCTCTGTCAGGATCCCACCCCTGACAGGGACCCTACCGAATCTTCTCCCACAACACCCTCTGCCACAAGGTGTTGCCTGGTTCCAACCCAGTCAGCTTTCTGTTCTAACTTCCTGCCTGACCCCCAGTTTTACCAGTATGTGAGGAGTGGCCTAATGAATAGAACCCTTAGCTCCCCCTGGAGGCCCGGCTGTGAAATGTATTGGTGTCTGTGATACCTGGTCAGATGAACTCCTTCAGTGCCATCAGACGTACCATAGCTCCCCTTAGTGGCGGAGCCACAGTACTACAACGACCAGGACTCTGGGGCGCTGCACTCCCCCCCGGTTAAATCCAGTACTCCTGGACTGGTAAGAAAACAACAATACAGGTTAGCAAAAAGACATACAATTTTGAAAATGCAATAACAATAAGTAATCTTGAACAGAGCTTCCCTTTATGGGAGGTGAGGACACTTGAACGTTACAAACATGGTTAAACATTATAAATTACAGGCTATAAATAACTCCTGTTACCCAACCGGGTATTCTACTTAGTGCAAACTTTTGAATATTAAGTTAACATTGCCTTTAAGGACGTATACTCCCTATCCACTAAAGACTTTACTTATAAAACATTATAATATTAATTAACTCTTTCTCTTTCATTCTCCTTCGTTAGATTTGCAGGACCGCCTGTCCTAACTGCTCCAGGCCTACTGCCTCTCCTTTCTTTACAGGACCGCCCCTTTCAGCCCGGGCCTTCTGCCTTTTCAACTACTATACACAGTATAGAACATAACATTTACTTTCAGTTTGAAATCACTGAGCCATCCTTACATAGCTCTCAAGAGGACTCACTGACTAACCCCGTACGGGTTCACTCTCTGTCCTCATTTTTCTATCAACATTATCAATCATTTCTTACAATCAACTGGTTGGATACATATAACTTTTTCATGTAAGCATCATCATCACTTTCTTTTTGTCAAGACATTATTGCTATCTATCAGTCTTAAAGCAATACCATTCTTTAAGTGTAACAAGTGAACATCCCCTTTAAGAGGGGACCAAGTCTTTATGAGGTAGCACATCTTCTCAAGCTACCAGTCCATACTCAGCAAAGGCTCCGGTTCGGTATCTTCGCAAAGAGTCCTTCTTTAAGTAAAACCAGTAGGGAACACCTTTAAGAAGGTGCAAACTATTTACAAGCAGTTTGTATCATGCACTGTTCATGATTGCGGCAGTTCTTGATAACAAAGAAGCAAATAGAAAATAACCAAAAAGCAATAGGGATCCCGGGTCAACAAAGGGATCCCTTTAAGAGTTAACCCTAGACGGGTTTAGCAGCAAAAAGCAGGGAAACAAACAGTTTAAGGAACTATGTACATGTTCAGAATACTAAAACATTTATTTGAACCAGTCAGGAGGCAGCACCGGCGGAGGCAACCCCTGTGGGTATTGCGAACCGCCCGGTACTGCATAAGGGGGTCTGCTATCCCAGCAGGGGGTCTGCGTACCCACAGTCTTCAGTTCCGGGGCAGTAGTCACGCGGGTCACCTGAGGAGGCATCTGCGTGGCCACGACAGCGGTGGAGGTTATAACGCGGCAAGTCGTAGTCTTCACGATCGTGCCCGTTGGGGTGACCATGGTGGTCTCGGTGGTGATCGTGGGTCGACCACAAGGGGGCACCTTGGCTACGGGAGAGATCTTCTCCGGCACCTTAGTCGAGGGTTCCACCAGCTTCTTCTTGTGGACATTTAACGCGAACCATCCCTTCTCCCCAAAGTGCCGGGTGTAGGTAACTTCATCCCCTGGGTGGAGGTCCCGGTCCGGGTGACCCTCCCTCAAATGAGATTCAACATCCCTCCGATTAACAAACACTTCCGCATACAGGCCCGGTTCTTTAATGAAGCCCCAGCCTCCGCGGAGCTTGAAGGTGGTGATAACGCCCTGCCTGCGCGGGGCCTGGTGAGTGGTGGGGTCCTTGCGGGCCCGATCCTTGACCGCCAAATCTTTCTGGTGGTAGGCCTCTAGCCCGGCCAGGTATTCTTTCTGTTTCTCCTGCCATTGCTGCTCTAGCTGGACCTGGTATTCCTCCCAGCTTAGGGCCTGTACCATCTCTCCCTCCTGGGTCTTCACCCCGGGGAACCCCATAAGATTGGACCCTGGGTTTTCCCAGCGGCACACTGTGCGCTCTGCACGGACTTCACACAGCAGAGCAGTGGGTCGAAGCGGGGCTTTCAGGCGGTGTTCCATACCCGTGGGCTCCTCCCATGGCAACAGGCGCTGAAGTCTATGGGTCCCAGGGAGAGGGGGTGCCGTAACGGGGCCTACTAGTAAGCCCTCGGCCGGCGGGACAGGGTCGGCGGACTCACCAGCCGATGCAGGCTCCTCCTCCGCGGCGGGTTCCTCTGGCGATGTCAGTAAGGACCCCGGCAGCAGTATCGGATCTGATGCTAGGAGACTGTGGTCCGGCGCCGCCTGGTGTGGAGCCTGGGCCTTCACATTCAGCTGAAGGAGCTGGTCGAGCAAGTTCTCCATCTCGACCTGCAGGAGTTCGGTGCTGTCCCCGGAGAACGGGCTGCTGGGCTCATCCGGGTAGTTGGGGGAGAATTCCGCTTCAACCCCACTTTCGGGTTCAGAGCTGCTGGCCATGGCGTCCTCCACGTGGGTCGCTTCCTGGTCTTTTTCCCGCTCTCTCCTTCATGGGCGGTGTCGTTTTCTCGGTCTCCGCCCTCCATTGAGGATCAGGAGGCGGATCTCCACTGCTGACGGACACGTCCTCACAGTGCAGTAATATTTAGAATGGGCGGCCATTGTCTTTCGCGCTCTTCAGCTTGTTCACGCCCCTCTTCTTCTCCTGCGCTCTCCTCAGCGCTGTAATGGCGGCGAATTTTGGCGGTAAATGGCGCAGCACAGTCTTTGCAATAAATCACAGTTCAAGCACAATAAATCACAGTTCCAAGGCGCACATGACCTGATTCTTCAGGCTTAAGTAGATCCTGTTCGTGACGCCAAGTTGTAGCGCCCCCACTGCTGCAGGGCCGAGGGGTACCCGATACCGGGCCTCTGAGTCTCTGCTCTGGGGTTGTCACGGTGGCTAGGCCCGGTCCGTGACCCTGCTGAGGGGTGTACAGTGAATGATAGATGTGGATGGTGGTGGTGGTGCGGTGCAGTAAATAACGAGGACACCAAGTTGCAGTCTCTTTACCTCTTTACTGAAGATCTCTGGGTCCTCAATCCGGAATACGGTTAACCAGGCTGCGCAAGTCCGGCCGGTCCAATGGCACCTCCAGAGTTCTCCTTGCAGGTGGAAATCTGTGCCTTCCTGCTAGCGCTATGTGTTGCGATCCTTCCCTGCTGTGCTTACGGAAAGTTCCCACAACTGTTGTGTCCGTTTCTTAAGTTCCCTCACAACTCGATTAGATGATGTTCTGCTAATCTTCCGTCCCTCCCTGATGTTACGGTTAGGACGGCATACGTATGACGGGTAGGCTCGGAGCTCTTCCGGGACCCTAGAGTCGCCCCTCTCCACAAGTTGCCCCCCAAGACTGCATAGGTGATTTAGGTGAGACAACCCGCCTATGACTGACTGTCCTGCCGTTGGTTTGAAGTATTGCTTGAAGCTAGGTGTATGAATACTTCCTCGGCGTTCCGGCCGCCGGTTGTGCGCCTCAGTAGGATGTTGCCTCGGTCTCACAGCACGACTCCTACTGGTATTCTCCTTCTTGCTTTGATCTCGTTTCTCACTCAGCACAATCTATCTCGCTTCCAATCCCTCCTTGGGCACCGCCGCTATGCTGAGCAGGCACGGTCCCGTTACGTTCTCTCAAGTTGCCAGGCCTCTGTCAGGATCCCACCCCTGACAGGGACCCTACCGAATCTTCTCCCACAACACCCTCTGCCACAAGGTGTTGCCTGGTTCCAACCCAGTCAGCTTTCTGTTCTAACTTCCTGCCTGACCCCCAGTTTTACCAGTATGTGAGGAGTGGCCTAATGAATAGAACCCTTAGCTCCCCCTGGAGGCCCGGCTGTGAAATGTATTGGTGTCTGTGATACCTGGTCAGATGAACTCCTTCAGTGCCATCAGACGTACCATAGCTCCCCTTAGTGGCGGAGCCACAGTACTGCAACGACCAGGACTCTGGGGCGCTGCACCAACATATTCCGCAGCACTTTACAATTAAGCGGGGACATGTACAGACAATAAATTCAGTACAAGTTAAGACAATTTAAACAGTGACATTAGGGGGACCCTGCTCGCAAGCTTACAATCTACAAGGAAATGGGGGGACACAATAGGTGAAAAGTGCTTGTTATTTCAGGTCTGGCAATTATAATAAATAGGGATTTTCATATAAAGCTGCATGATCCGGTCATCAGCCCGTGTGTTTAAGTGCAATAGTTAAGAATCAAGTGCAGTTATCATGTGCATGGAGGGTGTGGAGACAGATGAGTAGTAGGGTGCAGATTCAGAACAATAATTGGAAGAAGGTAACAGGCAGGGCCGGCGTTAGGGGCAGGCAGACCAGGCAGCTGCCTGGGGCCCCCGCTCCCCCAGGGGCCCCCAGCTAGCGGCAAGTCACGCGTCTGCCGGTACAGTTCAAAGCAATGATGGAGGAGAGAGCGTCATCTGACGCTCCCTCTCCCATCATTTCCTGCTCTGCCACTGACACAGCGGGTGCGTGTCATCGCGTACTCACTGTGTGACAGGCAGTGCGGTGGCAGCCGCCGACACAGGAGCAGGGAGCAGCGCGGGCTCGGGGAGAGGTAAGGAGCTTGTGTTTTTTGTTTTTTTTACTGGACTGTGTGGCCTTTCTCTGGAGGAGAGAGGAGCGGAGGGAAGGGGGGATGTGGGCAGTGCTGTATACTACTGTGGGCTGTGCTGTATACTACTGTGGGCTGTGCTATATACTACTGTGGGCTGTGCTGTATACTACTGTGGGCTGTGATGTATACTACTGTGGGCTGTGCTGTATACTACTGTGGGCTTTGCTGTATACTACTGTGTGGGCAGTGCTGTATACTACTCTATGGGCTGTGCTGTATACTACTGTATTGGCTGTGCTGTATACTACTGTGTGGGCAGTGCTATATACTACTCTGTGGGCTGTGCTGTATACTACTGTGTGGGCAATGCTTTATACTACTGTTTGGGCTGTGCTATATACTACTGTGTGGGCTGTGCTATATACTAAGCGGCTGTGCTATATACTACTATGTGGGCTGTGCTATATACTACTGTGTGGGCTGTGCTATATACTACTATGTGGGCTGTGCTATATACTACTATGTGGGCTGTGCTATATACTATGGGGGTATATTATATTCTCTGGGGGAGGCTGTGTTATATATTATGTGGCTGTGTTATATATTTGGGGGGTACATTGTACATTATATTCTATGGCGGAGGCTGTGTTATATACTATGGGGGGGCTGCATTATATTCTGTGGGGGGCTTTATTAGATTTTATGAGGGATGATTGCATCATACCCTTCGATGGGGCTACATTATATTCTATGGGGAGGTGGGCTGTATTATATCTTGTTCAGGGCTACATTATATTCTATGGGGGGCTGTATTATATTTATATTCTATGAGGGGTGATTGTATCATACTCTATGGGGGGGCTACATTATACTATATGGGGGGGCTGCATTATATTCAATGGGGAGGTTACATTATACTCTGTGGGGTGGCTGCATTATACTCTGTGGGGTGGTGGCTGCATTATAGTATATGTGGGCTGAATTATACTGTATTGAGGCCTATGGGGAATACATTATACTATATGAAGAACTATGGGGTGCATTATACTATGGGAAGTGAATTGTACTACATGGATGACTATGGCGGTGCATTATACTATATGGAGCACTGTGAGGAGTATATTATGCTATATGGAGGACTGAGGAGTATATTTTAATATATGGAGGACTATGAGGAGTGTATTATACTATATGGAGGACTATGGGAAGTGTATAATACTATATGGAGGACTATGAGGAGTGTATTATACTATATGGAGGACTATTGGGCACATTATATTATATGGAGGACTATGGGGTGTGCATTTTACAATATGGAGGACTGTGGTGCACATTATAATATATGGAGGACTATGGGGTGTATTATACTAAACAAGCAAAATGCTGCATATTCATTGGGTGATTGGATTGTTTTTTTGTTTTTTTTTAATTCGTTTAAGTGATTGGATTCTTTATGCCGGAATAAAAATCATTGTCCTCAGCAGCACATCGCCGGTGTAAACTGTAGATGTGCTGCTGATAACATGATACTGTATGGTGATCTGTTAGTGATCTATTAGTGATCGTTCTGTCCCCTTCATTCTTTCTCAGATGGTATAAAGAGGCCGGGAAACAAGCATCCAACGACTTCAGTATTGTCGATCACACTCGTTTAGCGGCCTGAGATCAGCGCATGTAAATACAGCAGAAATGCTTCTGTATGATGTGCAATATATTAGCATTTGGGGACCCATTTTAAACTTTGCCTAGGGCCCCACTTTGCCTAAAACCGGCCCTGGTAACATGGCAAAGTTAGTTTACTGAGTAGTTGATGGAATGGTTCACAAATAAACGTTTCCACGTGTTAGAATGGCCAAGTCAAAGTCCAGACCTCAATCCAATCGAGAATCTGTGGAAAGAGCTGAAAACTGCTGTTCACAAACGATCTCCATCAAACCTCACTGAGCTCGAGCTGTTTGCCAAGGAAGAATGGGCAAGAATTTCAGTCTCTCGATGTACAAAACTGATAGAGACATACCCCAAGGGACTTGCAGCTGTAATGGCAGCAAAAGGTGGCGCAACAAAGTATTAAGTTAAAGGGGCCGAATAATATTGTATGCCCCACTTTTCAGTTTTTGAATTTCCACAAAAATTTTAAATAACCAATACATTTCGTTCAACTTCACAATTGTGTTCCACTTGTTGTTGATTCTTCACCAAAAATTAACATTTGGTATCTTTATGTTTGAAGCATGATATGTGGGAAAAGGTTGAAAAGTTCCAGGGAGCCGAATACTTTAGCAAGGCACTGTAATTATCCCCACCTGTTGACTCTCATCTCCTGAGGATCTGGCTTCTTTTACTCTTGCCGTGTTTATGCGGCCTGTTTTTGCGGCCCCAATAAATTTCAATGGGGCCGTAAAAACGGGCCGCCAAAAATTGTAGGAGCGCCGTACGCCGTATGGACGTGAGGGCCGTATTTACGGTTGTGAAAAAATATCAAGTTGCGCAATATTGAAAATCAATGGGGCCGCAAAAACAATGCTTCCGTGACTTCCGCCTTTGCGGAACGCCCTTTTTTTTTCCCAATACTATTTCCATAGTATTGGAAACCCGAAAAACGATGGTCCGCAAGTTTTTTGCAGTCCGTTTTTGTGGCAGACTGTGAAAATTGCGGCGATAAGGCCCGCAAAAAAACCCGGTACGTGTAAAAGAAGCCTTATGGAGAAAAGTAACTTACAACTCTCTTTGAATGTACGGAACTTCTCATTTTCTTTGGAGAAAGTATCTGGGAGCCTGCTTGTGGGTTCATGAGAGTGTAAAGAGATATCAATTGGGTCGGAGTACCAACAGGCTGATTGTGTCATAGAACCCTAAAAAAATTAACCGTTTCAGTCAGTTCCCTCTGGAGTTAATTATGGGAAGTGGCTAGGGTTCTATATTCCACAGACAAATTCTGCATCATTTGGCTCAAATTTGACATCTGATCCGCAAGAGTACAAAGCGGATCCATAGAGAGAGGGAAAAGAAAAAAAAATGTTTCTGGTCAATTATAATGTCACACTGTATCATGTTATGTGAATAAATTGTTGTATTCAAATGACGAGACACGATAGGGAAGAATCGGGGGAACACAAAGGCCAACACAGGAAGGTATAGGGAGGGGAATGTTGCATATTCTGAGTGTGATATCAATGGCTCAAAATCACTAGAATGGCAATGTTAGCCAAGTGCTAAATTGAGGTCTGTATTTAGAGGTCTGGTCAGGGGTCTGTACAGCGTCGGACTGGAGCACCTTGGGCCCACCAGAGAAAATCATTCTTGGGGCCCACTATGTAGCTACATAGAAATAAATACAAGACCACCAATTGTGCGGTAAAACACGCTAATTTCAGGGTATAATATAAGGTAGTACACGTCTTAATTATGTAGCAGGGGTTGGGGTAGCCCCCTCAAAGAAAATAAAGTAGCCCCCTCATAGGGTACAATGTATCCCCCTCACAGAATATAATGCAGTTCCCTATAGAATATAATGTAGCCCCCCCATAGAATATAATGCAACCAGCCTCAGAGTATAATGCAGCCCCCATAGGGTATAATGTAGCCCCCTTAGTGTATAGTGCAACCCCCCTCATAAGGTATAATGCAGCCCCTTCATGTAATATAATGTAGCCCCCTCATAGGGTATCACACTGCCCCCTCTCATAGATTATCATGCAGCTCACCCTCATAGGGCATCATACAGCTCCCCACATAGGGCATCATGCAGCTAACTCCCCCCATAGGGCATCATGCAGCTCACTCCCCCCATAGGGCATCATGCAGCTCACCCTCCCCATAGGGTATCAGGCAGCTCACCCTCCCCATAGGGCATCATGCAGCTCACTCCCCCCATAGGGCATCATGCAGCTCATTCCCCCCATAGGGTATCATGCAGCTCACCCTCCCCATAGGGTATCAGGCAGCTCACCCTCCCCATAGGGCATCATGCAGCTCAACCTCCCCATAGGGTATTAGGCAGCTCACCCTCCCCAATAGGGCATCATGCAGCTCACTCCCCCCATAGGGTATCATGCAGCTCACTCCCCCATAGGGCATCATGCAGCTCACTCCCCCCATAGGGCATCATGCAGATCACTCCCCCATAGGGAATCATGCAGCTCACTCCCCCCATAGGGCATCATGCAGCTCATTCCCCCCTTGCCCCATAGGGCATCATGCAGCTCATCCCCCCTTGCCCCATAGGCCATCATGCAGCTCACCCCCCCTTGCCCCATAGGGCATCATGCAGCTCACCCCCCCTTGCCCCATAGGGCATTATGCAGCTCACCTTCCCTTGCCCCATAGGGCATCATGCAGCCCACACCCCCTCCTTGCCCCATAGGGCATCATGCAGCTCACCCCCCCTTGCCCCATAGGGCATCATGCAGCTCACGCCCCCTCCTTGCCCCATAGGGCATCATGCAGCTCACCCCCCTTGCCCCATAGGGCATCATGCAGCTCACCCCCCCTTGCCCCATAGGGCATCATGCAGCTCGCCCCCCCTTGCCCCATAGGGCATCATGCAGCTCACACACCCTCCTTGCCCCATAGGGCATCATGCAGCTCACCCCCCTTGCCCCACAGGGCATCATGCAGCTCACCCCCCTTGCCCCATAGGGCATCATGCAGCTCACACCCCCTCCTTGCCCCATAGGGCATTATGCAGCTCACCCCCCCTTGCCCCATAGGGCATCATGCAGCTCACCCCCCCCTCTTCCCCATGGGACATCATGCAGCTCACACCCCCTCCTTGCCCCATAGGGCATTATGCAGCTCACCCCCCCCCTTGCCCCATAGGGCATCATGCAGCTCACCCCCCCCCTTCCCCATGGGACATCATGCAGCTCACACCCCCTCCTTGCCCCATAGGGCATCATGCAGCTCACCCCCCTTGCCCCAGAGGGCATCATGCACCTCACACCCCCTCCTTGCCCTATAGGGCATCATGCAGCTCACCCCCCCATACAACCAGCCAGGACTCAATAATGAAAAAAACACAAAAAAAAGCACAATACTCACCTCTCCTCCTCCCTCCCACGCTGACTCCAGCAGCGGCTCTGCACCGATGTCAGGAGCTGTGCTGCTGTCGGCCTCACACACAGCAGGTGCGCGATGAAGTGACATCATCGCGCACCTGCTGTGTGTCAGCGGCGAGGGGAATCATGGGAGAGGGAGCGTCATCAAAAGCTCTCTCCACATTAACGAGTGCTGGGGGGCGGCATTGGCGCCGGGACCCCTGGCTTACGGCCCCATAGCGGCCGTGTGAGCTGGGGGCCCCTGAGAGAGCGGCGGGGGGCCCTGGTCTGCGGGCTCTGATAGCGGGCAGAGTTTAGCTGCAATTTGCGGCAAACACTGCCCGCTATTATAGTGAAATGAATTCACTCCTCTCCACGCCCAAAAGTTTTTGGTGCATTTTGTACAGCAATTAATATTTTTTTTAATTATGACACAGACTCCTTTTTTGACTCTTAAATAACCAAAAACATGTATACTCACCTCAACGCCCAATCCACAAAAGCTAATGTCCCCTGTAAATAAATTAAAATAATAAGCAACCATATTCCTCACCTGTCTGAAGTGAACAGATAATCCATAATGTCCCACGATGATCCTGATGACTTTGAGAGCAGTCACTGATGTGACTGCTCTCAAGGACAAGCGCACACTGACACATGAGGTAATCGCTCCTGCAGTGTGCAGCGCAGAGGTGCAGTGAGAATGTTCACTGGAGTTAATCAGCTGATGAATCCTGATGAACTCACTGACGGCACCGCTGCTGCGTGAGTATGCATGCAGCGGTGGTGCTGTGAGGTCACAGGTGCTCATCAGCTGATGAACTCTGGTGAACTTTCTCACCGCAGCTTAGCACTACACACTGCAGGGTGATTACACACTCCTGTCAGTGTGCAGCCATACGCCGGGTAGAGCAGGCACATCAGCTGATGTGACTGCTCTACAAGTGATCCGATTCATCGGCAAGTTACTTGCCACTTCAGGAACTTTTCTCTAATTCATCTTACCCATACATCCTCATATTCCCCTAATGAATCCTCTATATAGAGCAGGAAACGCTTCAGTGTTTCCTATGGTGCAGGAGCAGAGAATAAACATAGGGGCAGGGGTATAGTACCTACAGATTAATATTCTAGGCTTTTATATAGTGATATCAATAAATGTTATATTTTATTATAAGACTATGCACTCTCCTTGCTGAATTTGACTGCTGACCACTAACAGCTAAATAACTAACTTTCACTGTATGAGTGGTCGTAACCATGGATACCTAAGCTATTGCAATACCCTGCACATGTGGTAAGTGCCATAGCAAATCAGAAGAACTACATTACATTTCTAATTGGAAGTATTTGCTAATATTATTATTATATCTACTAGTTATTGGAATTGGGGATGGGAATACCCCTTTAAGGGCTCCGACCTAGGGGGTCAATATATGTTTAGGGGTCTGATCTGAGGTCTACATTTATTTATGGGAAAAAAAAAAAACGCAGCAAAAACACGATCAACAACACCCGTTTTTATCAAAAGTGAATAACTTTATTGTTTACAATAGGTAAGAGCATAAGAGGAGCACAGTTCATACCAAATGCACATGTCAGAAACGCAAGGGTGCACAAAGTGGGTAATGATATATAAGTTCAGCAAAATTTATCAAACATAGTCCATCTGGTCCTAATGACACAGATGACTCCACATGGGACTCATATGGTTAAATAACGCTAACTAATACACCATGCACAGGCATAACCAACCTAAACGACTTGTTTACAAATCCAAATCATATTCAATAATAGCGCAAGATATAGTTACCTGAATGGGTACGAAGATCAAACACACCACCAAGTGCACCCGCCCTGGGGCGGGTGCACTTGGTGGTGTGTTTGATCTTCGTACCCATTCAGGTAACTATATCTTGCGCTATTATTGAATACTAGCTATTGAACCCGTTCTACGCCCGGGTGGCGAGCATTTATATTGGTATATGGTCTCCATCCTGGTATGTGCTGCTCCCATCTTGCTCTCCCATCCTGTCATGTGCTGCTCCATCCTGCGCCCCCATCCTGTCATGTGCTGCTCCACCGTGTCATGTGCTGCTCCATCCTGCATCCCCATCCTGTCATGTGCTGCTCCACCGTGTCATGTGCTGCTCCATCCTGCGCCCCATCCTGTCATGTGCTGCTCCACCGTGTCATGTGCTGCTCCATCCTGCATCCCCATCCTGTCATGTGCTCTCATCCTGCGCCCCCATCCTATCACGTGCTGCTCCATCCTGCGCCCCCATCATTGCGGGCGGCTGTGCGGAGTGCGGGTGGCTGTGCTGAGTGCGGGCGGCTGTGCTGAGTGCGGGCGGCTGTGCTGAGTGCGGGCGGCTGTGCTGAGTGCGGGCGGCTGTGGGTGGCTGTGCTGGGTGCGGTGGCTGTGCTGGGCGGCTGTGCTGGGTGCGGCGGCTGTGCTGGGTGCGGCGGCTGTGCTGGGTGCGGCGGCTGTGCTGGGTGCGGCGGCTGTGGGTGGCTGTGCGTGGCTGTGCTGGGTGCAGCGGCTGTGCGTGGCTCTAGGCGGCTGTGCGTGGCTGTGGGCGGCTGTGCGTGGCTGTGCTGGGTGCGGCGGCTGTGGACGGCTGTGCTGGGTGCGGTGGCTGTGCTGGGTGCGGCGGCTGTGCGTGGCTGTGCTGGGTGCAGCGGCTGTGCTGGGTGCGGCGGCTGTGCTGGGTGCGGCGGCTGTGCGTGGCTGTAAGCGGCTGTGCGTGGCTGTAGGCGGCTGTACGTGGCTGTGGGCAGCTGTGCGTGGCTGTGGGCGGCTGTGTTGGGTGCGGTGGCTGTGCTGAGTGCGGGCGGCTGTATGTGGCGCGGCTGTGCGTGGCTGTGCTGGGTGTGGGTGGCTGTGCTGGGTGCGGCGGCTGTGGACGGCTGTGCTGGGTGCGGCGGCTGTGCTGGGTGCGACGGCTGTGCGTGGCTGTAGGCGGCTGTGTGTGGCTGTAGGCGGCTGTGCGTGGCTGTGCTGGGTGCGGCGGCTGTGGACGGCTGTGCTGGGTGCGGTGGCTGTGCTGGGTGTGGCGGCTGTGTGTGGCTGTGGGCGGCTGTGCGTAGCTGTGGGCGGCTGTGCGTGGCTGTGCTGGGTGCGGCGGCTGTGCTCGGTGCGGCGGCTGTGCTGGGTGTGGCGGCTGTGCGTGGCTGTGCTGGGTGCGGTGGCTGTGGTGGGTGCGGCGGCTGTGGGTGGCTGTGCTGGGTGCGGCGGCTGTACTGGGTGCGGCGGCTGTGGGCGGCTGTGTGTGGCTGTGGGCGGCTGTGCATGTCTGTGGGCGGCTGTGCTGGGTGCGGCGGCTGTGGACGGCTGTGCTGAGTGCGGCGGCTGTGCTGGGTGCGGCGGCTGTGGGCGGCTGTGCGTGGCTGTGCTGGGTGCGGCGGCTGTGCTGGGTGCGGCGGCTGTGCTGGGTGCGGCGGCTGTGCGTGGCTGTGGGCGGCTGTGCTGGGTGCGGCGGCTGTGCTGGGTGCGGCGGCTGTGCTGGGTGCGGCAGCTGTGCGTGGCTGTGCTGGGTGCGGCGGCTGTGCTGGGTGCGGTGGCTGTAGGCGCCTGTGAGTGGCTGTGGGCGGCTGTGCGTGGCTGTGCTGGGTGCAGCGGCTGTGCGTGGCTGTAGGCGGCTGTGCTGGGTGCGGCGGCTGTGCGTGGCTGTGCTGGGTGCGGTGGCTGTGGTGGGTGCGGCAGCTGTGGGTGGCTGTGCTGTGCTGGGTGCGGCGGCTGTACTGGGTGCGGCGGCTGTGTGTGGCTGTGGGTGGCTGTGGGCGGCTGTGCGTGGCTGTGCTGGGTGCGGCGGCTGTGCTGGGTGCGGTGGCTGTGGTGGGTGCGGCGGCTGTGGGTGGCTGTGCGTGGCTGTGCTGGGTGTGGCGGCTGTGCGTGGCTGTGCTGGGTGCGGTGGCTGTGGTGGGTGCGGCGGCTGTGGGTGGCTGTGCTGGGTGCGGCGGCTGTACTGGGTGCGGCGGCTGTGGGCGGCTGTGTGTGGCTGTGGGCGGCTGTGCATGGCTGTGGGCGGCTGTGCTGGGTGCGGCGGCTGTGGACGGCTGTGCTGAGTGCGGCGGCTGTGCTGGGTGCGGCGGCTGTGGGCGGCTGTGCGTGGCTGTGCTGGGTGCGGCGGCTGTGCTGGGTGCGGTGGCTGTGCTGGGTGCGGCGGCTGTGCATGGCTGTGGGCGGCTGTGCTGGGTGCGGCGGCTGTGCTGGGTGCGGCGGCTGTGCTGGGTGCGGCAGCTGTGCGTGGCTGTGCTGGGTGCGGCGGCTGTGCTGGGTGCGGTGGCTGTAGGCGCCTGTGAGTGGCTGTGGGCGGCTGTGCGTGGCTGTGCGTGGCTGTAGGCGGCTGTGCTGGGTGCGGCGGCTGTGCGTGGCTGTGCTGGGTGCGGTGGCTGTGGTGGGTGCGGCGGCTGTGGGTGGCTGTGTGTGGCTGTGCTGGGTGCGGTGGCTGTACTGGGTGCGGCGGCTGTGTGTGGCTGTGGGTGGCTGTGGGCGGCTGTGCGTGGCTGTGCTGGGTGCGGCGGCTGTGCTGGGTGCGGTGGCTGTGCGTGGCTGTGGTGGGTGCGGTGGCTGTGGACGTAAGTGGCGTAAGTAACAAATAGCTGTGGCATGAAGTGCCACAGCCTCATGGCACAGCAATTTGTTACTTGCGGAGGGTGAGTATACTTACCTGTCCCGTTCCACCGACGCCATTCCGGGCCATGAATAATATCCCCCTGCTCCCGGAATCGGCGCCTGCGCAGTCCGCGCTTTCCGGCGCCATTTTCTTGAAGACACATTGCAGTGTGTCTTCAAGAAAATGGCGCCGGAAACCGCGGACTGCGCAGGCGCCTTTTCCGGCACCAGGAGGACAGATTTTCTGTGTCCTCCTGGTGCCGGAAAAGGCGCCTGCGCAGTCCGCGCTTTCCGGCGCCATTTTCTTGAAGACACACTGCAATGTGTCTTCAAGAAAATGGCGCCGGAAAGCGCGAACTGCGCAGGCGCCGATTCCGGGAGCAGGGGGATATTATTCATGGCCCGGAATGGCGTCGGTGGAACGGGACAGGTAAGTATACTCACCCTCCGCCTCCTGGCTCGTCCCTGTTTCTCTGTTGGAGATCGTGGTGTGCGTTCAGCGCTTACGCATACCGCGATCTCCTGGGAGCGTCGCTCTGTGGGGTCCAGACTGCGCCGGCGCTTGCGCTTGCGCAGTCTATAAAGGCTTCGGACAGAGTGACGCTCCCAGCGTTATATTATAGATGATTTGGATTTGTAAACAAGTCGTTTAGGTTGGTTATGCCTGTGCATGGTGTATTAGTTAGCGTTATTTAACCATATGAGTCCCATGTGGAGTCATCTGTGTCATTAGGACCAGATGGACTATGTTTGATAAATTTTGCTGAACTTATATATCATCACCCACTTTGTGCACCCTTGCGTTTCTGACATGTGCATTTGGTATGAACTGTGCTCCTCTTATGCTCTTACCTATTGTAAACAATAAAGTTATTCACTTTTGATAAAAACGGGTGTTGTTGATCGTGTTTTTGCTGCGTTTTTTTGTTAATTATTTGTGATTACCCTATATAAATCCTCAGATATGACCTATGATTTAATACGGAAATTTTACTATATGAGTTTAATGAATTGATAGGTATATATGTCATGAAGGTGTTATTCTCATTTATTTATGGGACTGAATCTGGATTTTTGTAGAGGACTGTATTTAGGGGTCTGGTCTTGATTTAGGGCTCTGTTCTGGGGTCTGGACTAAAGTCTGGATTTAGGGGTCTTGTCTAGGGTCTGGATTTAGGGGTCTTGTCTAGGGTCTGGATTTAGGGGTCTTGTCTAGGGTCTGGATTTAGGGTTTTTATCTAGGGTCTGGATTTACTTAGGGGTCTGGCTCAGGGTCAGGTAGCTGTTACACATGGCCTCAGATTAACAACTTATTGTAAATCCCCAGCAATGCCTCAGTATATCTGTGATGTCTATCAATACTATTTTCAAACGATGCTGAAATTGGTTTCTTATTTGAGGTCAGGGCCGCCATCAGGGCATTACAGCCGTGACTGGCGTATGGGGCCCGGTGGGCAGAGGGGGCCCGCATTGGGCCCCGTCTCATCTGCTCACCGGGCCCATACCGGCAGCCGCAGGCTAAACCGGGCCCTTAGCAGCGGCGCTGCAGCTGTTTAACGCTATTGACGTGCGGGCCCGCGCGCCAGCCGCCAGCCAATCTGAGGCATGTTATTGTCAGTCGCCGGCGAGTGCGCTGCGCGCTTCAGCAGTGTGGAGAGAGCAGTAGCGCGGTCAAGTGAGAAGAACTTCTTTTTTTTTTTATTGAGAGCGGCGATCCGGGGGGCCCAGGGCAGAACGCTGGACACAGGGGCAGAAAGCTGGACACAGGGGCAGCACGCTGGACACAGGGGCACAAAGCTGGACACAGGGGCAGAATGCTGGACACAGAGGCAGAACGCTGGACACAGAGGCAGAACGCTGGACACAGGGGCAGAAAGCTGGACACAGGGGCAGAATGCTGGACACAGGGGCAGAAAGCTGCACACAGGGGCAGAAGGCTGGACACAGGGGCAGAATGCTGGACACAGGGGCAGAAAGCTGGACACAGGGGCAGAAGGCTGGACACAGGGGCAGAATGCTGGACACAGGGGCAGAAAGCTGGACACAGGGGCAGAAGGCTGGACACAGGGGCAGAATGCTGGACACAGGGGCAGAAAGCTGGACACAGGGGCAGAAGGCTGGACACAGGGGCAGAAAGCTGGACACAGGGGCAGAAAGCTGGACACAGGGGCAGAAAGCTGGACACTGGGGCAGAATGCTGGACACAGGGGCAGAATGCTGGACACGGGCAGAAGGCTGGACACACAGGCAGAAGGCTGGACACAGGGGCAGAAGGCTGGACACAGGGGCAGAATGCTGGACACAGGGGCAGAAGGCTGGACACAGGGGCAGAAGGCTGGACACAGGGGCAGAATGGAGATATGGGGCATGATTGGAGACACAGGGGGCAGGATGAAAGACATGGCGGCATGACTGGAGACACTGGGGCATGACTGGAGACAGATGGGGCAGGATTGGAAACAGATGGGGCAGAATGGAGACACAGGGGGCATGATTGCAGACATGGGGGCATGATTGGAGATGGGGCAGAATGGTGATACGGGCATGATTGCAGACATGGGGGCATGATTGGAAACAGGTGGGGCAGGATCATGGGGCAGGATGGATACGATGGAGACAGATGGGGCAGGATGGGGAGATCATATGGGGCAGAATGGATACTCATTAGGGCAGGATGCGAGAACATATGGCTGATGCCAGGAATGAGACACACGGGGGCTAGGATGGCGAATATTATTACCATAGGGGCTAATTAAGGGATATTATTACTGCAGTAATGTATTTATTTTATTTTTTGAGTATACTGTTTTAAATGGGGGGGCGGTCCTGTTACTTTGTAGAGTGATACTATGTTACCTTCTTCATGTGGTGTAATGTAGAAGTTGGGAAAATTAAGTAATGTGTTCTGCAAGTGGAACTCGAGATAACTGTGTTATTCCCTGCAGAAACGAGTCCTGGCTGGATGAAGTGATGGCGATCTGTTCTGGATGAAAAATGAAAGACTTCACCTAGAGACGTCACTGGTGAGTCAGTGTGTTACCTATACACTGACACTACACTGTACACTATATACAGAGCTCCTGTGTATAATGTCACCGGTGATCACTGTATTACCTGTACACAGACACTGCATACTAAGTACAGATCTCCTGTGAATACTGGCACTGATGGTGATAGTATTGTGGGGTGTTTTTTTTTTATTAATGATCAGTATTGTAGTATTCAGTCACTATGTGGTGGTAATATGTGGTCTGGTCATGGTGCTGTGGTATTTGTTCCTTGTATGTGGTATTATAGGTCATTTTAAAAATTGAAAAATAAATAAAAATAAACCTAAAATGTATTGCATATTTTAACAAATATTTAATAGGTTACAGTAGAGTAGGGCCTGGCCAAAAGTGTCTACCTTGTCATTTTGGTGGCTTAAAAGATCTTTTGGCCAAAACAAAAGCTGCCGGCTTTATGTGTGATCTGGTGATGGGAACTGTCAATGTGTGATAGGTGAGAAGTGGAGATTTTCCAAGAGAGAGCGGTGGGACTGTGGACAGTTCGAGGGGTGGAGCGTGGAGGCGGGGCTGGGGTGGAGCCTGGGCGGAGTCTCAAGGGGGCCCCGAAAATTTTGCCAGTAAGGGGCCCCAAAATTTCTAGTGGCAGCCCTGTCTGAGGTGCCCTGATGTGAAAACATCTAAAATCAGCTACAAAACATATAAAACTGGCACCGACAGGTGTTATTGAAAGCAGGGCCGTATTTGCCACTAGGCACTTGAGGGCACGTGCCTAGGGCGGGGCGACGCGGGGGGGGGCGGCACCTGAGCAGGTATGTGTTTTGTTTTTTTATTTAATAGAGTCCGGTCCGGCCGGGGTCACCCCCCCCCCCGCCCGCCGCTGCCTCCTTGCCACCTTGAAGATATCATGATACAATCATACTCACCTCACCTGCTCCAACGATGCCTGGTCTGCTCTCAGTGACTGCACGCCCTCGCCTCATCCTGTGTGAGCGGTCACATGGTACCGCTGATTAAGGTTCATGAATATGCATGCATATTCATGAACTTAATGAGCGGTACCACCTGACCGCGGCGCTCACACAGGACGAGGTTGCTGCGCCGCCGCTGGGAGTCGGGACAGAGGTGGAGCCGGCCGGGATTCCGTTCTTCTGCGCGGTGTGAGGTGAGTATGATGATGACAGCCGTCAGCCAGGGAGGACGGGGGGAGCCGGGGAGGATGAAGCAGGACCGTGGATGGGGGGCGGCGGGGCAGCCGATGAGCCACGAATTGGGGGGGCGGGGGGGGGATGGGAGATGACGAATCTGAGCCGCCCGCACCCATGCATACAGAGGGAGAGGGAGATGAGCCACGCATGGGGGGGGGATGGGAGATGAGCCAGCCACCCATGTATACAGGGAGGGAGGGGGGATGAGTCACGCATACAGCCAGGGAGGGGGAGATGAGCCACGCATACAGCCTACAGGGGGGGATGGGAGATGAGCCAGCCACCCATGCATACAGGGAGGGAGAGGGGGATGAGCCACGCATACAGCCAGGGAGGGGGAGATGAGCCACGCATACAGCCAGGGAGGGGGAGATGAGCCACGCATGGGGGGGATGGGAGATGAGCCAGCCACCCATGCGTACAGGGAGGGAGGGGGAGATGAGCCACGCATACAGCCAGGGAGGGGGAGATGAGCCACGCATACAGCCTACAGGGGGGGATGGGAGATGATGAGCCTTAGCCACCCATGCATACAGGGAGGGGGAGATGAGCCACGCATGCAGGGGGGGATGGGAGATGAGCCTGAGCCACCCATGCATACAGGGAGGGGAAGATGAGCCATGCATACAGGGGGGGATGGGAGATGAGCCTGAGCCACCCATGCATACAGGGAGGGGGAGATGAGCCACGCATACAGGGGGGGGAGATGGGAGATGAGCCAGCCACCCATGTATACAGGGAGGGAGGGGGGGATGAGCCACGCATACAGCCAGGGAGGGGGAGATGAGCCACGCATACAGCCTACAGGGGGGGATGGGAGATGAGCCAGCCACCCATGCATACAGGGAGGGAGGGGGGGATGAGCCACGCATACAGCCAGGGAGGGGAGATGAGCCACGCATACAGCCAGGGAGGGGGAGATGAGCCACGCATACAGGGGGGGGAGATGGGAGATGAGCCAGCCACCCATGTATACAGGGAGGGAGGGGGGGATGAGCCACGCATACAGCCAGGGAGGGGGAGATGAGCCACGCATACAGCCTACAGGGGGGGATGGGAGATGAGCCAGCCACCCATGCATACAGGGAGGGAGGGGGAGATGAGCCACGCATACAGCCAGGGAGGGGGAGATGAGCCACGCATACAGCCTACAGGCGGGGATGGGAGATGACGAGTCTTAGCCACCCATGCATACAGGGAGGGGGAGATGAGCCACGCATACAGGGGGGGATGGGAGATGAGCCAGAGCCACCCATGCATACAGGGAGGGAGGGGGAGATGAGCCACGCATACAGGGGGGGATGGGAGATGAGCCTGAGCCACCCATGCATACAGGGAGGGGGAGATGAGCCACGCATACAGGGGGGATGGGAGATGCGCCTGAGCCACCCATGCATACAGGGAGGGGGAGATGAGCCACGCATACAGGGGGGGGATGGGAGATGAGCCAGAGCCGCCGGCACTCATGCATACAGAGGGAGGGGGAGATGAGCCACGCATACAGCCTACAGGGGGGGATGGGAGATGAGCCAGCCACCCATGCATACAGGGAGGGAGGGGGGGATGAGCCACGCATACAGCCAGGGAGGGGGAGATGAGCCACGCATACAGCCAGGGAGGGGGAGATGAGCCACGCATGGGGGGATGGGAGATGAGCCAGCCACCCATGCATACAGGGAGGGAGGAGGAGAGGGATGGGAGATGACGAGCCTTAGCCACCCATGCATACAGGCAGGGGGAGATGAGCAACGCATACAGGGGGGGATGGGAGATGAGCCAGAGCCACCCATGCATACAGGGAGGGAGGGGGAGATGAGCCACGCATACAGGGGGGATGGGAGATGAGCCTGAGCCACCCATGCATACAGGGAGGGGGAGATGAGCCACGCATACAGGGGGGGATGGGAGATGAGCCTGAGCCACCCATGCATACAGGGAGGGGGAGATGAGCCACGCATACAGGGGGGGATGGGAGATGAGCCAGAGCCACCCATGCATACAGGGAGGGAGGGGGAGATGAGCCAGCGCACACAGGGGGGGGATGGGAGATGAGCCTGAGCCACCCATGCATACAGGGAGGGGGAGATGAGCCACGCATACAGGGGGGGGGATGGGAGATGAGCCAGAGCCACCCATGCATACAGGGAGGGAGGGGGAGATGAGCCACGCATACAGGGGGGGGGATGGGAGATGAGCCTGAGCCACCCATGCATACAGGGAGGGGGAGATGAGCCACACATACAGGATGGGAGGGGGGGTGGGCCATTATACAGTATGCATGTAGCATCATATGTGGCCCTTATAAAGTATGGAGCATCATGTGGGGCCATTATACAGTATTGAACATCATGTGGGGCCATTATACAGTATTGAGCATCATATGGGGTCATTATACAGTATGGAGCATCATGTGTGGTCATTATACAGTATGGAGCACTGTGTGGCCATTATACAGTATGGCGCATCATGTGTGGCCATTATACAGTATGGAGCATCATGTGTGGTCATTATACAGTATGGAGCATCATGTGTGGCCATTATATAGTATTGAGCATCATGTACGGTCATTATACAGTATGGAGCACTGTGTGGTCATTATACAGTATGGAGCATCATGTGTGGCCATTATAAAGTACGGAGCATCGTGTGTGGCCATTATACAGTATTGAGCATCATGTGGGGTCATTATACACCCATGCATACAGGGAGGGGGAGATGAGCCACGCATACAGGGGGGGATGGGAGATGAGCCTGAGCCACCCATGCATACATGTATGCGCCGCCTACACCCCAGCACCTTAAGGTAATGTCCTGACCCACCAATGGAGTTATAGCCCTCAGTTCCATGTTGCACATGGCCCGGGCATTTTCCATACTATTGGCTCACATAATGTATTTCCCCCTAGAGGTCTCCAACCCATGGCCCCTTTTGCCATTCATGCAAGCTACTCTTTGCTACCGCCGCATACAGCCTGTGTGGAGCCTTGCATATAAAGGTATTGTCTCCTAACACCTTTCTCTATGCACTATTGCTTTATATACGTTCTAACCGAATGCCACCTGACTTATACCATTTTGCCTGCAGAAGTCCCCTGTCTTCAGCTTCATTGTAGCTGCAGCTACCCATCTACTAATATTGCCAGAGGAACTCCACAAATAGCCCCATACTACCAGTAGTCCTAGGTAATATCCTGTATAACCGTTCCCTGTATAACACCTTTCTACTACCCGTATATATTCTAACCTGGTGCATTTATAATAGGCAGTACCTACGTTACGTTAGACCCATCTGTTGTCCATATACCACACGAGGCTAATCCTCTTACTACCCACAGAGCCTGCCAGGTAATACTATATAGCATTGTTCAACACACCCGCTTCAGGTTATGGCTATTTATATACACCCTAATTCTGTGCACTCTGTATAGGATTCGCTTTACGGCACAACAGGAATATCGCATTCTTTGAGCTACAAACATACCTTTAGTACTCCCACCAACTCTGAAAGGTAAAATAATCTTCCGATACCATCATTGAATATGCCCTTCCATGTGTCTTGTTCCATCACACATTCCTATTCCATGTATCCCTAACAGACTATACTTGCGGTACCATAAGGAAAGGCCACCTGCCTATTATTAATATCATTTTGTAAGGTAAATCCTCCTTATATTCTGGAATAGGTTGCATCTCATCTACGGTCCTTACTAACACCTTTTATTCTTTATAGATACTCTTTATGCTACGAGGATACTATTTATGCTATACTACTATTCACCTTGCTAAGGTAAACGTCACTTCGGCCTCTTCTCGAACTCTCCGTCCTCTGAACTTTACGGAATCACCTCAACCACGCGGAATGACACCTTCACCTATAGAATGGCGATTCTTTCTCACCTGAGACAGGATCAAATACCTGTACTATGCTATGTCCTATATGTATATATTGTGTTTTTTTTCTCTCTCTCGGGTTGTTATGTGCTACCATCTTGTATGTAAATTATGTATATATTTGATGTACAGTCACTTACACTTGTTCTATTCTTTCCAGCGACCATTTGATAAAGACTCGGGAGGAGTCGAAACGTTGTCAGTTTGACTTCTGGTCGCATTCTGCATTGTTGAATGATATGTTTATAGCACTTCAATAAATTTCAAGTTTTCAATAATGATACACTTAGAGTGTGCGGTGTATTAAATTTAGTCTTATTATACAGTATGGAGCACTGTGTGGCCATATTTGTTTTTGGTTATAATTATTGTATATGAAACAGTGTGATCAGCAGTGCTAAATGGGTGTGGTAGGGACGTGGATATGGATGTGGCTAGTTGTGAAATGGGTGTGGTCAGAGGTGTGGCCTAAAATTTGCCACGGCGCATGTAGTGCGCCGCAACCTTTATGCCTCTTTCCCTTCAAGAGTTGGGAGGTATGGTACCGCATTTGCCAGATCACAGCAAGTGCCGCAAGTCCCATAGAGAATGAATGAAGCCAAACGCAGTGTTGCCATAAGTGATCCGTTACGCGGCAGATGCGAAAAAACTGCCCGATCTGCTGCAAAAGGCGACTTTCACAACAGCGATTGTTGCCAAAGTCACTGGCGATAGTGTCATACTCACCAAAGGGGGAGGCAACACTAAAAGTGCCTAGGGCAGCAGAAACTCTAAATACGGCCCTGATTGAAAGAGCTAAATGACTTTGATCACTGATATCACACGGCCATTACTCAGCTAGTGGCGGCCCGCATCAAATTCAGGTAACTCCAATCTGGTCAAAATGAGTCCCGGGTATCAGAACTGGCATAAAAGTGGGCAATTCACCAATTTTCACAGTTTTGAATAAGGATTCGGTGTTTTCAGGGATTAAATGACCTTGGGCCACTGATCTCACACCAGATTTATATACATAGTGATGCGTCTCATCAAATTCAGGCCACTCCAGCCTGGCCCAAACAGGTTCTGGGCATCAGAACTGGCATCACAGTGGGCAATCAGCCAGTTAGCTTTGTGCCAGGCTGGAGTGACCTGAAGGTGCTGAGGTCACCACGATCTGTGCGTCTGCAGTGTGACATCAGTGGCACAAGGTCATTTAACCCTTTCAATGACACCCTTTGGGACCCGTTTTATATTTTGCGCAGCTGCTGTTAGGTGTTGTCACACCAGGGCACCACCTCTATGCACTGTATTTGATTATTGTGAACCTTTTTGTTATTAATCCTGTAAAAAAACAGAAAGAAAAATTGCTGAATAAGAAACCAACTTCAGCCCCAAATTTAAAAAAAAAAAAGTATTCGACGAAAAGACATGGCCGTCGCTGAGCATGACGCAGCCCTTTCATCATCCCTTAACCTCAGGAAGCAATGCATGTCGGGAAATGTAGTCCACTGACGCTGCGCATGCTCTGAGCTGTCGGGCGCTGCCAGGACAACGGTCCGCTCACTGCCGCGCCCCCTGATTGGCTGTACACGGTCACTAAGGGAAGGGGCGGAGCCTCAGTGGACGGCGCGTCTCTGGGGGTTGTGAGGGGGACAGAGAGGTGTAGGTGTCCCCGGAGGGACGGACGGAGAGCCCAGCGGGGCCCCTGCTGTGTGAGTATCCCGGGCCCGCCTCCTTCCCTGTGTCCGGGGTGGGGACATATTTATAATGGGTGTGTGTCCTGTCAGAGATTTATAGCTGTTTATCCCAGGCTGTGCTGTGTGCGGTATGTACCCTTCTTCCTACCTGTGGCGTGCATGGCATTGGCCATATTGTGGGGGCCCCTATTTCTTATGCCCCCTTAATCTGCATTTGGCTCCTCAGCGTACATTCCCATAAAGCATTGCAAATTATCGCTCCCCCATTCATTTAAGGGGATGGTGCCTCTTCTCATAAGGGGGTGTTCCCCTTTAAATTCCCCATAGTGGCCTATGGGGTAAGGTAACGCCCCCTGCGCCACACATCTGGATCATATTTCATTGCCCCATGCCCAGTGTCAAGTGCCCACGATTTCACCAGTTCCATTTAATGTTTTGGGGGTCTTCCGTAAGAACAGCTGTTGGCAGGTGTGGAGCTACAAGTCCCAGCATGCCTACAGCTCCCTCCTGCACACTATACTTCTGCGCTGACTCATGGCTGGTTGTTGTAGGGTTTGTCCAATCTGTATCCCCTGTCCATTGATATCTCTAGAGCCCTTGATCATGTGCTCTCTGGCCGGTGTGTAATACGGTTATTACACTACAGCTCACTATATTGCAGTATTTCCTTCCATCATCACAAGATGTCCACTCTCTGAATCACTTTCCTGGAATATGACCTAAAACAACACAGCAAATCTACTCAGCACCCTTCTGTGTGTGAACGATACCCCGATTGTCTGAGCTTTTCTCACACCGCGCGAAGCTCACTACAGATGAAGAACTCCTCCGCTATCAGAGTGTAACGTTATATTCTGTACATAGGGGGCAGTATTATAGTAGTTATATTCTGTACATAGGGGGCAGTATTATAGTAGTTATATTCTGTACATAGGGGGCAGTATTATAGTAGTTATATTCTTGTACATAGGAGCAGTATTATAGTAGTTATATTCTTGTACATAGGAGCAGTATTATAGTAGTTATATTCTTGTACATAGGGGCAGTATTATAGTAGTTATATTCTGTACATAGGGGGCAGTATTATAGTAGTTATATTCTTGTATATAGGGGGCAGTATTATAGTAGTCATATCCTTGTACATAGGATCAGTATTATAGTAGTTATATTCTTGTACATAGGATCAGTATTATAGTAGTTATATTCTTGTACATAGGATCAGTATTATAGTAGTTATATTCTTGTATATAGGGGGCAGTATTATAGTAGTCATATCCTTGTACATAGGAGGCAGTATTATAGTAGTTATATTCTTGTATATAGGGGGCAGTATTGTAGTTATATTCTTGTACATAGGATCAGTATTATAGTAGTTATATTCTTGTACATAGGATCAGTATTATAGTAGTTATATTCTTGTACATAGGATCAGTATTATAGTAGTTATATTCTTGTACATAGGAGCAGTATTATAGTAGTTATATTCTTGTACATAGGGGCAGTATTATAGTAGTTATATTCTTGTATATAGGGGGAAGTATTGCAGTTATATTCTTGTACATAGGATCAGTATTATAGTAGTTATATTCTTGTACATAGGGGCAGTATTATAGTAGTTATATTCTTGTACATAGGGGCAGTATTATAGTAGTTATATTCTTGTACATAGGAGGCAGTATTATAGTGGTTATATTCTTGTACATAGGGGCAGTATTATAGTAGTTATATTCTTTGTACATAGTGGCAGTATTATAGTGGTTATATTCTTGTACATAGGGGCAGTATTATAGTAGGTATATTCTTGTACATAGGGGCAGTATTATAGTAACTATATTCTTGTACATAGGAGCAGTATTATAATAGTTATATTCTTGTACATAGGAGCAGTATTATAATAGTTATATTCTTGTACATAGGGGGCAGTAATAAACATAAGTGAGAGCCTCTTTAGATGTGCAGCTCAGGTGTCACTTCTGTCCTCAGTTGTGTCACAGCACATACATGGTGGAGTTACAGGAGGACCCTCTGCTCAGGGTAGAGAATGACGTTTGTGCTGTATCCTCAGGTCTGATGGGAGGAATATGTCACATAACAGCAGTTTTGCTATAGACAGGAGGTTCTGATCGTTCCCTGCTTTCTATAAGCTGTTGGTCATTATGTTCCTATATTTACCTTTTTCATGCTCTTCCTTCTTTTGCAGATGATCTCGATTTTCCCCTCACTCACCAGTCCATTTGGGTTTATTTACATCAGGCCTGAGTGATGCCCATCATGCCCTTTCATTGGAAACTCTAGATCCACATCTCCTACCGCCTCACATCGGTCTCTCTGCTTTCATGTGGTGCGGTGTTCAGCTGCGACCTCTCTATCCCAGGACATGATATGTTCTCACTCCTGAAGATGGACGGAGGCAATAAGAATCTTGTACATAACTTTATATGCAAAAAGCTTGCGCAGAAAGGCTTTAACCTGAGCTGCTGCAGTGATGGCGAGCCTGCAATACTGCTGAATGGATCCTCGCCCACTGCCCAGGCCGGTGCCCACGCTGCTGCACCCCTGCCAGACAGCGTGGCTGAAGAAGTGCTGCAGACGCTGCTGGACGCCTCGGTTGAGTTTGAGTTGAGGTATCGCAGGGCCTTCAGCGACCTCACCTGCCAGCTGCACATCACCCAGGACACTGCGTATCAGAGCTTCGAGCAGGTGGTGCACGAGCTGTTCAGAGACGGCATAAACTGGGGACGCATTGTAGCTTTTTTCTCTTTTGGGGGGGCGCTGTGCTTTGAAAGTGCAAACAAGGAAATGGAAGATCTGATACCTAGGATTATCGAGTGGATGGCCACCTTTCTGGACACGGCTCTAGGACCATGGATACAAACAAATGGAGGCTGGGTGAGCAGTGGGCTTGTGGGGTGGATGGGCTGTGGGTCTTTGAAAGCAGGTGAACAGCGGGTCACTAAGGGCTTGGCTAGTGGTTGAGCAGTTCAGGATGAGTAAGCAGCGGCTTTGTACTGTGGAGAATTGGTAATAAGTGGTCATGGATGTTGGTGGGCCGTGGATAAACATGGGTCATCGATGAAGGGCGGAGAAATAATGTTTGTCATTTCAGTTTGATGCAAGTTCTCACCCCCTTGACACGCGTGGGTTCTTGATGATTTTCACATGGGTTCTTAACCATAGTGATCGGTGGCCACCAGTTACTGCTTATAGGACATGTTGAATGTCATCCACCTAAGACCCCAGAATCAGGACCCCTGTGCCTTTTTTAATCACCAGGTCCCTTCATCAGTCCTGTGCTTTCTGCCCGGGGAATATTGCCTGACAAGGGGACTTCTCGTTGCCGCAGCTATTTACCTAGCTAGTATTGACTGAGAGTGTCCGCAATTGCGTGGCTTAATGCGGAGAGTCCCTACTAACTTGCAACAGTGCCAGCAACTTAATTTATTCATGTTCCTCATACCTGTGGGGATGTTGTAGTGGAAGCGGGGAATTCCAGACATCCCATTCACTAAATATATGACTGTAATATACTGTGGTTATTGCTCTGAACAGAGCACCCCTCCGCAGCCTACGTTCCTGCATGCTGTGTAGCTGAGCACTGTGGCCCTTCTGCTCTCTAAAAGTACAACTCTCCATCCCATCCACCATCTTTCCTCGGCAGCTTAGACCAAATTTATTGGGGGCGTGCATAATATGCAATAGTGTTCCAACCCAGAATAAAAAATCTTAGGCACAGACCACATAGTGCAAGCAGTGGTACTAGGCTAATTGCCCAAGCCACTCATCCCAATAGCTGTGGATATACTCCCACCAATTTGTAAACATGCAAGAAAGAATAGAGTATTCCAGCCACCATGGAATAAATTATCACAAAATGTTATTAAAATTAAAACAAAAAGGTGCTTGGCATCAATACCAAGTGACAAGAGTTACAGAAAGGGAAAGCAGGTGCAACACCACTTAAACAGCGTCATAGGCAAGAATATATTGTTTCAATCCATATCAAAGTAAAGTGACAGTGCAATAATGGATCCAAAAACCCGTTGTGGTCACATCAGCATAGACATAGTGTATCCTCAAGTGAGGTAATTGTACAAAGCTAGCCATATAGACCACAACCAGTCACATATCATTATTCCTCTTACCCATCACTGTAAAGGGTGTCTCACATGCCGCCCCGACGCACGTTTTGCTTGGGCTTCTTCCAGGGGGCTACTGCTACGTGATCTAATCTCATTTGTCCCCATAAATACTAATCTGCCAGGTGTTCTTACCAGTGTTCCAACCCAGTACTACCCAGCATCTGCTACTGGGAGAATCTAGGGAAAGACTTTAGCATTGAGCCACCAGTGCAGGAGCTTTCTGTACAGGCGATGGTGCCGGTGGATTATGACACCATGTAGCGCCACCCTAAGTGTAGTGATGTCAGTGGCGACACCTGACCTTGTGTGACCTCCTGGTTCCTATATCTATAGTGTAGAGACCACTGCATTGCTATCGGCATGAACACTACATCGTCCGCAGTGCAGCACATCTGGCCGTGTTCTGTTGGATTTTGCTAGGTGCAGATTGAAAAGTGAGTGTCTGAAAACTTGGCCCAGGTCCTATAATGCAGTGCATTCAGGTACATGCAAGAGCAATGCATTGTGGGAGCTGGGACAGTAGTGATATAGACATGCTGTTTGTCACAAGACTGGAGGGTTGATGAATGCATCCAGAAGTCAAAGACTGAACCCAGAAACTTGAATTATTTGTGAATGGAGAATTATAACACATTGTTCACCTAAACAGATCACAAGGCTGCATATTTTACAACTGTCCACTCGTCTGTCTGATGGCTACCTGTCTCGATATCCCCTTATACACAAGCACGCTCAGCCAAGAGACAGATGTCAGGAAGCCCCCATGCACTTTAGATGGCCAACTTAAAGAGGTTGGCCAGTACTTTTTATTGATTGCGTAGCCTCAGGATAGACCATCATTATCGGAAGGGATGTAACACCCAGAATCCCCCCCACCACCACCACCAATCAGCTGTTACCAGTGGGAGCCATAAGTTCTTGGATGCTGCCGGAACACGGCAGCCCTGTCATTTCTAAAGTGGTCGCAGTCAGGTATTGGAGGTGTAGATATCGCCTCCACTGATCATATATTGCTGGCTTATCCTAAGGATAGGCCATAAATTAAAAAAAAAAAAAAAGTAATGGTCAGTCCCTTTAAGACACTGAATCAGCAGGAGCAAAATGGTAATGAGTTGACGTGCAGCCTGAAAGCTAACAGAAAATCAGCCCAGCTCTGTATGTGACTATGGGATAAGACCTAGAGATGAGCCATTAGATTCTCACTGTCCTGGTCTGTAGTCCGGTCCGGTCCTCCATGGCAGCCAGTCTGTAATTCTGCGCCTGGTATCCTGAGCCCCACTGGCACTTACTAGGCACACAGTGTCATGATTACATCAGGCCTAGTAAGTGCAAAAGGTGTCCAGGATGTCGGGTGCAGAAGTAAAGACTGGCTGCCATGGAGGACCGGACTGACGTCAATCAGGGCAGTGCGACTCGCATTGCTCATCTCTAGGAAGACATATTGTAACAAGATAAGTGAAGTGTTTGCAGAGTTGCTCAATAGGTAGCATAATGTTGAAAGTCCTAAAGGTGCACCCTTCTGTGAGCTCATCAGGGTCGTGCGCACCTTTTCTACAGGCGAGTTACTAGGGGTGAGTTCACTGATGATGATGACTAGCCGGTGAGCAATGTCAAGAATGTTATTGTCTTCTCCTCACCTCCTACCGGGGACACTCCTGAGAACAGAACTGGGATTCATGCCTGGACTTAGCCGGCCGCTCCGCAGATTGCACTGTTCATTCTTCTGTAGCCGCATGTAAACATCTCGCTGATGCCCGAGACATTCCTGCACAGGGAGAGCTGGCCGAAGATATGTGGCTTGTGACGAAATCCTCTGTCCTCTCACATAATGACTAGGACTTGTTCTGTAAAGGTGGTCACACGGGCCAAGTGGGGATTTGCCTGCAAGCATTATGGGGGCTCGCTCACCTGGGCAGAGAGATGGGGGGGGAGTATCTGTGCTGGCTTATGTTAGGGCCTGTGGGAGGCAGATTGATGACGCCACGATGCATCCTCTCGCATGTATAGGCCCCGTCTCACATAGCGAGATCGCTAGCGAGATCGCTGCTGAGTCACTAGTTTTGTGACGCAACAGCGACCTCAGTAGCGATCTCGCTATGTGTGACACGTACCAGCGATCAGGCCCCTGCTGCGAGATCGCTGGTCGTGTCGGAATGGCCTGGACCTTTTTTTGGTCGTTGAGGTCCCGCTGACATCGCTGAATCGGTGTGTGTGACACCGATCCAGCGATGTCTTCACTGGTAACCAGGGTAAACATCGGGTTACTAAGCGCAGGGCCGCGCTTAGTAACCCGATGTTTACCCTGGTTACCATCGTAAATGTAAAAAAAAACAAACACTACATACTCACCATCTGTTGCCCGTCAGGTCCCTTGGCGTCTGCTTCCTGCTCTGACTGCCGCCGTAAAGTGAGAGCACAGCAGTGACGTCACCGCTGCGCTCTGCTCTCACTGTACGGCGGCAGTCAGAGCAGGAAGCAGACGCCAAGGGACCTGACGGGCAACAGATGGTGAGTATGTAGTGTTTGTTTTTTTTGGTAACCAGGGTAAACATCGGGTTACTAAGCGCGGCCCTGCGCTTAGTAACCCGATGTTTACCCTGGTTACCCGGGTGCTGCAGGGGGACTTCGGCATCGTTGAAGACAGTTTCAACGATGCCGAAGTCGTTCCCCTGATCGTTGGTCGCTGGAGAGAGCTGTCTGTGTGACAGCTCCCCAGCGACCACACAGCGACACAACAGCGACGCTGCAGCGATCAGCATCGTTGTCTGTATCGCTGCAGCGTCGCTGTGTGTGATGGGGCCTTATAGCACTGATCCAGAACTGAGTGGACTGATGGGATTACTTTGGTGGGAGGAGGGTGAGCTTCTGTGTCCCCCTGATGTCAATGCCGGACATTTTTGTTTTATTAACCTCCTTTTCCTTCCCCACAGGAAGCTTTTGTCAGCCTTTATGGGAGCGACGCCGCAGCCAAATCCAGAAAAAGCCAGGATCGCTTCGGGAAGTGGCTGCTCACTGGAGTGACGCTGGCCGGAGTCTTCATGTTGGCCTCCTACATGATCCGCAGATAGACCTCCGCCCGCCGGACCCAGATAAATCGGAAGGGAGAAGTTTTCACTGTTGACCCAGACAAAGAATGTTTTATCCCCTTCATCATACAGGATGCAAAAAAAGTTTAATAAAAATACCAAAATACCTGGGATTCCCTGTAGCCAACACCAACTTTTTTTTTTTTAACCTTTTGTTAGCTTGTTTTAAGTCTCTGTTCTGTGGATCAGATCCGTAATCTGTATCTAAATAAATAGGTTTTTCCTTTTACCCGTTTGTGCTGGATGTCACCTTGTGTCCTCGTCCTTGTCCTGGATGTTTGTGACATCACTGAGATTGGTCCACAATGCAGTGCAAGTCCCAGGAGGGTCACGTACCTCTCTAAGTAATGACAAGACCCTTATCGTAAATGAAAGGGGGCTTATCCACATCACCAGTACATAAGCGGCTGGCAGACGGGGGGTGTCTTTATTAGCCAGAGGACTCTGTCTCCTTCCAGTACAGGGGATGCCCATTCCTTTACGTGGCAGCTGCTCCAGTTGATGGCAAGAGGTCTGGACTGTTGAAGTCCCTAGTGATCAGCTGATATTGCCGCGTATATCTGCTAAGTAATAAACTATCATAATTGAATAAATTGGGTAGCCGTATGATACATGGACATTATTGTCCTCTACGACAAAGGGGATCCCAGGCAGCGGCACTATCATCAGGCATAGGATTTTGGGGTTCTTATCACACCGTCCCCAGCATCCTTTCTTGTAAGGCGGTGCGCTCCTCTCCAATGGCACTGGTGTATTCGTAAAGGCGAGAGCAGAACCATCCTGAGCATCATATCCTGCCCTGGGGTTGAAAAGCTCAACATAAGTCAAGTCTATGGATACAGGGATAGTGAGGGGTGCTGGTGGGATCAAGTTGCACTAGAAGAGCTCATATTTAATCTCTACCAGTATCTTAAGGAACTGGATGATAAATTTGGATTTTACACTTAATAGCAGCAGTAGTACTATTTGCTATCTTCTAGGGGGGATCTATAAGTAGATTTATCACCCCTATATAGAGCCTGATATGTGAGAACAGAATAAAGAAGATGTAAATAGAACTGTATCCTCCAACTTGCGGCTGTTGGAGCATGCTGGGAGTTGTAGTTTTGAAATAGGTTGGAAACCTTGAGGTATTTGCGGTAAAAGATGAAGGAGATGATAAATTGTATAACCATATAAGTGTGACTATAGTATGCCAAAAATAATATATTCACTAATCCTGGCAAATTAATAATCCTTAAAGGGGTTATCTGGAGCTTTCCTTTCTTTTTGCTAAGATCCCACCTGCCTGTTATGCTTGGTGCCATTTCAGAGTGGTCAGCTTCCAGTGACGACATGTCGACAGTGCGGCTTTTTTCACATTCTCTGTTGACGGGGTGTGACTGCTGACTCCTTGCTGCCTAACTGCAGGGAGCAGGCTGTCAATCAGCATGACGCCCCATCGACAGAGCGAAAGAGAGCTGCTCTGTTGACGTGTCGACACCTGAAGCTGCAGAATGACAGGCACGAGATGTCTGTAAACCACTTTGAGCCAGCAAACATAGGCAGGTCGCTAGCAACGCCATGCCTGTAAAACCTTGGCTCCATAATCTAAAAATAATCAAAATCCCAGATGATAAGTCCTTTCTCATTAAAGGGGTTACGATCTAAGCCCTAATGTCATGCTTAAAGTGAATGTTCATCTTTTATCATAAGGTAATCATTTCTACTGATTCATTTGATCTATTTTTATAGAGATCGAAGTGCTATTTTTTTTATTTATTTTTTTTTTTTTTAGTACAGAGCTCCAAATCTCCTGCACAGAGATAAATGATAGCTTTGTGGCTTCCTGCAGCCATCACCTGGGGGATCCTACTCTTGCCTCACTAGTAAGTACTGTGTATGACCAGTGAGCAGGAGGCTCCCTCTAGTGGTGGCTGTAGGGCATGTAACTACATTTATGCATGGGATGGGTGGTTGGAGACTTGTGGACACCTAATGATCACCTCTGTTACTTAGGTCGATTCAGCTTACTCGTCACTCTGTGAAGTTTACTGATCAATTTCACCTTTAAGATCTGAGTAACAATCTCCTGACACAAACAAATTCCATTGTGAAAATTAATAAATACATTTTCTGTAACAGATTACTCCTGTCTGGTTGTGTTTTTTTAAATATTATTTTGATGATTTTATTAAGTTATTGTCCAGGGCCTTACTGTCATATTTGTCAGATTTCCACTTTATTTATTAGATATTTTCTTTATTTTCACAAATAACATGTTGCAATAGCATAGCACTATACAATTTGTTTCCTGAATATTTCACAAGCCGTGGGTATGGCTGTAAGCTGAGGGGTACGCCAATAGGGGAATTAATGAGATTCTCTAGAAGGAGGGTTGGGCGTCTGGTGGTTTTAGAGGGTGGCCTAGAGGACCAGATGTTTCATTGGGATCCATGAAATTCCTAATTAATGGGGAGGATGATCCATGGGCTGCTTCCCCCTGAAGACAACAGGTGATTGAGGCTCCATAATTGAGGCATCTTTTAATTAAATGTAGTTGGCTATATTAAACACCCCTATTAAAGTGAATGTCCCCTTCATAATCTTGTACCGATCCTCAGTTATAGCCTGACCCTCCAAATCTACACTCACGATCTTGCAGACTTTAGAGGTGAAGCTGCCAGCAGCCCCTGCTTGTTATTTGTTTGCAGAAAACTTACCTTGGCAATTTGGCCTCGACCAGTTTTTTTGGCTAAGTGGCCATTACTGATATGTAAATGACAAAAGCAGGAGGAACAGGCCAGTGTGTACTGGGTGAGAGCCAGAACAGGATCTGCAGAAACTGGTGAGAGTTGAGTATTGATTCTTATTAGCGATTAGATGGAGGCCCGCTGCTATCGCATCGGGTGGGCGGTAATGTCATGACGGGGGCAGGCTTTGCAGCGTTGAGAATCTCTCCCCCCCCCATGTGCTCACCCACCTATCCACTCTCTAGCTCCTGGGCAGGGGAGGAAGCAAAAGACAATACTGACATTACAGCAGGAGATCAGAGGATACATTTTGTGAGGTAAACTATTGTTTAAAAACTGTGAAATATTTTACCTCACAAAAGCAATCCTCTTTAATCCCCTGCTGTAATGTAAGGCTATGTGCACACGTATTTGTGAGGGCTGTGGATTTTTCCACAGCGATTTTGAATAATCCCCCGAGCCAAAACACTGCGTTTTTCCTGCAGATTTATTGAGGATTGAGGCTACGTTCACACGATCAGGATTTCCATCCTTTTTTTTTCCTGCCCGTTTTTGGAAAACGGCAGCTAAATTCCGCAGTGAATTTGAGCTGCGTTTTCTGATCCTTTTTCTTCAGCGTTTTCCACTGCGGGTTTCCAATAGCAGTTTCCTATTGGAGCTGCTGGAAAACCGGTGCGGAATCCGCTGAAAGAATTGACATGCTACTTCTTTTTTCCGCTGGAAAATCCGCGCGGATTTTCCAGCGGAAAAACGGATCGTTAGCACAGCGGTTTTGGTTTTCCATTGGGTTACATTGTACTGTAACCAACATGGAAAACTGATCCGGATCCGCAGCTGAAAATCCGCTACGGATCCGGATCAAAATCCGGATCGTGTGAACGTAGCCTTACCGCGGTTTTTGTGCGGATTCCACTGCGGTTTTACACCTGTGGTTTTCTATTATGGAGCAGGTGAAATCCGCACAAAGAATTGACATGCTGCGGAATGTAAACCACTGCGTTTCAGCACGTTTTTTTTCCGCAGCATGGGCACAGTGGTTTTTTTTTTCCATAGGTTTACATTGACATTACAAGGTAAATTTTTATATGTATGCAAATGTGCTCAGATAAGGTGTTATCTGAGCATGCTCAGGTGCTGAGTGACTTCGGCGTGCTCAAAACATGTTCAAGTCTCCGCGACTACATGTCTCATGGCTGTTCGACAGCTACTAAATACTAAATAAAAGGAAAGTATATATGCAGTAACTCCACCAGCAGAATAGTGAGTGCAGCTCTGGAGTATAACACAGGATGTAACTCAGGATCAGTACAGGATAAGTTATGTAATGTATGTACACAGTGACTCCACCAGCAGAATAGTGAGTGCAGCTCTGGGGTATAATACAGGGTGTAACTCAGGACCAGTACAGGATAAGTTATGTAATGTATGTACACAGTGACTGCAGCAGCAGAATAGTGAGTGCAGCTCTGGAGTATAACACAGGATGTAACTCAGGATCAGTACAGGATAAGTTATGTAATGTATGTACACAGTGACCCCACCAGCAGAATAGTGAGTTCAGCTCTGGGGTATAATACAGGATGTAACTCAGGATCAGTACAGGATAAGTAATGTAATGTATGTATACAGTGACTGCACCAGCAGAATAGTGAGTGCAGCTCTGGAGGATAATGCAGGATGTAACTCAGGATCAGTACAGGATATGTAATGTAATGTATGTACACAGTGACTCCATTAGCAGAATAGTGAGTGCAGCTCTGGATGCACATGATGTAAGTCAAGGCAAGCAGACACAAGGTTGTTTGCAGTTTATCATTAGTTTTGGGACTACAATTATGGAATACAAATAGACCCTGATAGGATTGTCAGTAACAGAAGACACATGCACACCCGATCATGTGGATTGCTGACAGTTTATTTGCAGACAGTTGGTGAACTAGTACATGGCATACTGCAGTTAGCTGTTTACAGAGGGTGTGTGGTGGCTCCTATCTTGTCTTATTTTTTCCAGTCGTTCTTTTCGTAGTCCCATTTGGAGGAGAAGCCTTCAATGGGCCCCACACGCATGTCCAGCATTCTGCGAATCTGCATTGCTATCCAGTCTTCATGCAGGGTGTGTGGGAGAGGGGGGAAGACTACAGGGACAGAAAACATGGGGTCAGTGCCACTAAAAACAGGTCCCACAGAGCCCTGCCTCCCATATTATCCTCACCATGTACTCTCTGCCACCAGACTATGAGCCCTGTTATCCCAAAGAAGAAGAAAATGGCACCAAATACAGTTTTCCACTCGTTTGATGGTTTATTCAACTCCGCGTACGTCAGGTTAAACTTGATGCGGTAAACTGTAGGGGGATGGAGAGAAAGAAAAGAGTTAAAGCAGCACCAAACAAGGATCAACTTTACCCTAATGGGGTATGTACCATGGCAAGGGTCAAAACAGATCTTGGGCAGTTCATCATAATAAAAAGACTTTTCAAACCAAGCATAGAAACTATGTGCACCCTTGGCGCAGCCAGAAAAAAAAGTTCACTACATTGTCACACCTGCATATTTTCCATCTATCTCCATCCTTCTCTGATTCCCGTAAAGACAGAGCTGTCAATCAAGGAAGAGATGGATGCAAAACAAGTAGGTGCGAAGATACACTGAGCTGCTCCGCCACACCGAGGGTGCACCGAGCGCCTGTGCTTGGTTTGAACAGTCATTTTGTGCTCATAGATTCCCTTTAACTTCAACATTTTAATTTTGTGCCATTTCTGGCTTTAGTAATATAGATTGATTGATATTTTTCAACTGGAGCACCTTAATGGTGACCGTCAGGTATGTTAAGGCAAGGCAAGTGCTTAAAGGGCAAATTCAACCTCGCCTCATATACCATAGAAGCATATCAGCAGATCAGAACCATAGCTATTAAGCTTGGACCCATGCTTCTTTTTAAAGCTACAGATCATATAAACCAAATTAACGACACCCACAGGTTTCCATCACTGGACCAATACCAATCAAATCAAGAGTCCCAGTAATGTGAACCAGTAGACAACTGATCCTGATCACACTGTACATTACGTGATATCTTGTCTTCTGGACTCAGCTGCTTCCAAGGTCCTTTCTCCTTTTCCTTAAGAGCCTTCTCCTGTGAGCTAAGACCATCAATGAAGGGAATATCAGGTAATGGTAGAGTTCGGTGGTCAAAGTATGCCGGCTTTGTGTAATATGGTACCGCATCTAATGATGGAAAAAAATAATGCTGTTAGTCCAAATACTGACACCATTGCATTCATATTTTCATATTTATGGAGGCAGTATTATAGTAGTTGTATTATACAAAGTGGGCAGCTTGCCACAATATTGTAGTAATGTTTTTTACATAGGAGCAGTGTTATAGCAATTATAATCTTTTACATACAAGGCAGTATTATAGTAGTTATATTCCTGTACATATGGGCAGTAGTATAGTAGTTATATTCTTGTACATAGGGGGCTGTATTATAGTAGTTATATTCTTGCACATAGGGGCAGTATTATAATAGTTATATTCTTTGTACATAGGGGGCAGTATTATAGTAGTTATATTCTTGTACATAGGACAGTATTATAGTAGTTATATTTTTGTACATAGGACAGTATTATAGTAGTTATATTCTTGTATATAGGGAGAAGTAATATAGTAGTTATATTCCTGTACATATGGGCAGTAGTATAGTAGTTATATTCTTGTACATAGGGGGCTGTATTATAGTAGTTATATTCTTGCACATAGGGGCAGTATTATAGTAGTTATATTCTTTGTACATAGGGGGCAGTATTATAGTAGTTATATTCTTGTACATAGGGGGCAGTAGTATAGTAGTTATATTCTTGTACATAGGACAGTATTATAGTAGTTATATTTTTGTACATAGGACAGTATTATAGTAGTTATATTCTTGTATATAGGGAGAAGTAATATAGTAGTTATATTCCTGTACATATGGGCAGTAGTATAGTAGTTATATTCTTGTACATAGGGGGCTGTATTATAGTAGTTATATTCTTGCACATAGGGGCAGTATTATAGTACCGTAGTTATATTCTTGTACATATGGGCAGTATTATAGTATTCATGTACATAGGGAGAGAAGGTTTATAGTAGTTATATTCTTATATAGCGTGCAGTTTTATAGTTGTAGTTTTTTTTCTTTCTTGTAAATGTCTTGCCATTTCTGCTTTCTATCTGGGAAGCTGTAGCCTTGTTTAGATTTACCTATACAGACATGATTGTGAGCCTTTTTGATATAGGATTTTCCCAGGCAGTGTCAACACATGATGCTTTGCGTCTGGTGTTTTTAGGGGGTTTTGATGGAGGAACTGTTGTCACTGGTAGTAACCTATAACTAGAGAAGCTCCTGAAAACCTCTACGTGTCTTAAGCTCTTGGTTTGGTAACTGAGGTTCACACACTTCTACATCTCGTTTGTTACTGACTCTTTGTACAGGAGCCTCATTCTGTGCTGTTCTCACTTCGGAAACTCAGTACAGGCGCCTCACAGCTAGTTTTGGGCCCTTCACAATTTTTCTCCTCAGTCTCAATATAATTTATGCATTATACTGGATGTACTTCATGCCTCATTCTGTATGATAAGCTGTTCCTTATTAGTTGCCTCACGTTTGTGTCCTTGTTATTTACAGCTGTCTCATTGACAGATTTTCTTAAAGATGCCTGGTTCTATGGGATAACCACAGGAGCTTCCCGCCATTATTTCTGGTACCTCATGCCAGAGCTTTTATGTGGTTCATTCTGTTAATTTGTCAGTCAGGTCTCCTTCTCCCAGTGTGATATGATGTTATGACAAGCACTTACCACTGTCCCCATGGCCATGGGCCGCCCTTACGCTGACAGCTCCTAGTACCCTCATTTTAGCCAAAAGCGGCGACCTCTGTGCCAGAAGCGACAACATCTGTAATGAAAATGATCATAAGTCAAGATCTGCACCATTATATGTGCCCAAGCCTCTCCTGCCCCCCTTTATTGGGAATGAGGGTCATGTCCTATGAAGTACGAACAGAGTGGCGCTGTGTGGATCGCCCTGGCACTGCCACTTGGCACCTGTGTTGAGCATGCTTCTAACCTCTAGCAACTGGGAAAGGTCGAAACGTCTCATCCTGTGTCCGTCTATGTGGATGCAATAAGATTGTCAGCTTTTTGGTACAAGCTACTACTTTGCAAGGTAGGAGAGAGATTTGGGGTCCTGCACGGAAAACGATATGAGGTTACTACATGCACTGGCCTAGCCGGTAGATTAGCAGGGCCTTCTTGTCCTCGCTGCCCTGGCATCAGCAGCCGGTTTTTAATCCATTGCACAGAAATCGCTTTATCCCCCTCCCCCTATGTATCGAACAGCACCCACATTTTGGGAGATGGCAGCACAGGCCTTTTGCAGTACTCACAGTGACGGGGTAGGGAGCCGAGCTGTAGACTCTGTAAAATGGAGAGAGACTGAGGGACAAGGTCTGGGATCACAGCCAAACAAAGATTTTGAGAAAAAGCCAGGAGCAGTGCATTCTGGGACAGAGAGCCTTAATCCACCCCCTCCCCAGCAGATTGTGGCAAGAAATCAGAAAAGGAGGGGTACACACTAGATCACCACCTTCTTCCCGTCTCCTCCTCTCTGTTTGAGTCTTTCCCTTTTTCATTGTGCCACCAGCCATGAAAGACCCTACTGTCTACCACCTCCCCCGTTTCCTCCTCCGGCCTTTAAGGCTTTTTTTTTTTTTTTTTTTTTTTAAAGGGGCCCAGTTACCAATTTATGTATCAACAAGGTCGCCATAGTAGCTGACCCTATTATATAAAGGCCTACGGAAGGGGGAAATAGATCATATTCTGTCCCCTTAGCATCGCTTTTCTACAAAGCCACCCTGATGTTAAATAATAACCAAAACTGGACCATGAGACCAATAAAAAAAAAAGAAAAATCTACTTCCAACTTTAGAGCACTAAAGTTTTCTATGTGGCCGCAAAAACAGGGCCGCAATAATTCCACGGCGCGCCATGCACCGTATGGCCGTATTTACGGCTGCGACAAAAGATCGAGCTTGCTCGATCTTTTTCACGGCTTACGGACACGGCCCCCATTGTAAATCAATGGAGCCGCAAAAACAATGGAAGGTTGTTTTTGCGGTGCGCCGTCACTTCCGGTTTTGCGGACCGCCATTTGTTTTTCCCAATACTTTTGCTGTAGTATTCAGAACCTGGAAAACGGCAATCCGCAAGTTTTGGGGGGTCCATTATAGCGGCAGACCTTGAAAATTGCGGCAATACGGCCCGCAAAAAAGACCCGCAATAACGGGCTGCAAAAAAACACGGCAAGTGTAAAAGAAGCCTAAGGAGTACACCCAGAATTCTACAATATCCCACAAATTACTGTTCGGCCCCCCAAAATTAAATAAACTCTCAGTGTTTCAGACTACCAAATTTGAAGGTTTATTAATACAAAAGACTCCACAAACAAGTGACAAAAATCTAAAAAAAAAAAAAAACACAATTCAAATCTAATAAAGCAGTGTGGTCACAATAGAGTATGTGCACACTGAGGGCTCGATTCATTATTGCATTTCCGCCAGGTTTGCAGTGTAAATACCTCATTTTTTGTTTAAAAAAAAAAATCATCTATTCAGTGGCACACATAGAAATCACAGGGCCCCATAGCAAAATAACTCATTGCATTGCCCCCTTGCCTCTTACTAAAAAAAATAAAAATTATATTATATATATTAAACCAAGAGAGTCGTGGCACATACAGTACACAGTGACAATGCCCCTATTGAAACCCCTTAGTGTTGTCACCAGCAATAAAAGGGGTATGGTCATTATAGAGTATGATGCTCCCAATAGCATAAACTAAGCATGGCATCACCACAGTTTTACCCCACAAGTACAGTGCCACCAACACAGTATAATACCCCAAAGCCCCTTACACTCATACAGTATCATGGCCTGGAAGAGTGATGCGCTTACAGCCCCGTTGTCAGGTTGAGGGCCCCCCACAATCCCTCACACAGTATAAGAGCCCCACAGCCCACAACTCAATATGGGAGCCCACGCAGTTCCCCATAGACCCTCACACAGTATTGCGACCCCCCACTAGCCCACCTCCCACCAGCCTGCCCCTCATTCAGTATGATTGTCCCCCTCAATTATGGACATTGAAAGAAATAAGAAACAAACAAACAAACAAAAAAACACTCCTTGCCCCGGCACACTGTTCCCATCTGTGTGAGTACTGAGGCTTGAACACAGCAGGCGCAATGTAGTGACGTCTCTGCGCCAGCAGTGCCCAGAGTCAGACTCACCGGCACAGTCTGAATGGTGCATTACGGATCCGCAGCATTTCAGAGTCAAACTTAACTGGCTGAAATCATGCAGCCAGTGCCTGATACTTTGGACTTTGCCAAGTGTGGGATTGCACTTTTTTTTGCAATTTCACCACACTTGGAATTTTTTTTCCCATTTTCTAGTACACGACATGCTTTATTAGGGGGTCATGAATGTGAATATAACACCTGTAGTTATATACTCACCGCAGCCACCTTCACCTGTTTTCAGCCCCGTTCTGCCACCACGTGACTGCAGTTGGGAACAGCCAAATCACACAGATGAGTGAGGCGGCGGAGGTCCCTTTTTAAAAACTTCTCAATGCAAGTCTATGGGAATTAAGGATGAGGCTCTGTAGCCTCGTTCTGAGCCCCATTAACTTGTATTGAAAAAAAAAGTGACTTCCACTACACACAGTGATGCGGTGACTTACAAAGGCCGTAACGTCCTGCCGGAGCAACCGGAAAACAGATGGAGACACCAACTGATGAGTATATACAGTAACTACATTCAACATGTGATCCCTAACCAAGGGAACAAAAAACAATGGCTGAAGTAGGGCTTTAAATATGGTGCCCACCTAATGGCATATTAGTGGACCACATGGGAAAAAAAAAGTATATTGGGACTACCCAGAGGTTGGTAGACGCTGAAGATTCCTGAGGTACAACTGGGTGTTGTGACTTTGACAAATGTTATCTATCACCACCACCCTCAGTCCTTTCTGGTTTTGGCCTACAAATACTGATGTAAAATACTGACCAAATACTGAACTTGTGAACATGGCCTTAGGAGTCATGACTGACGACATGAGCCGACGTGGATTTACTGAATATTTCACACCTAGAAGATTCATAGAGTAAAGGAGGAATCTATTTTTCCACACTTTGACTGCAACTTGGGGAATAAATATATATATATATATACACTTATACAGCTCTGGCAAAATTAAGAGACCACTGCAAAATGTTCAGTTTGTCTGATTTTTCTCTTTATAGGTATATTTTTGTAAAATGTAAATTGTTCATTTATTCTATAAACTTCTGACAACATGTCTCCGAATTTCCAAGCAATAAATTTTGTAATTTTTTTCTGAAAAGGAGAAATGGTCTCAAAATAAAAAAAAACAAAGAAAAAAAACAAAAACAACAACAACAAAAAAAACAGTACTTTCAGACCTCAAATAATGCAAAGAAAACAAGTTCATAATCATTTAGAAACAATAATACTAGTGATGTGCGAATATACTCGTTACTCGAGATTTCCCGAGCACGCTCGGGTGTCCTCCGAGTATTTTTTAGTGTTCAGAAATTTCGTTTTTATCGCCGCCGCTAAGTGATTTACATCTGTTAGCCAGCATAAGTACATGTGGGGGTTGCCTGGTTGCTAGGGAATCCCCACATGTACTTATGCTGGCTAACAGATGTAAATCATTCAGCTGCGGAAATAAAAACTAAATTTCCGAGCACTAAAAAATACTAGGAGGACACCCGATCGTGCACGGGAAATCTCGAGTAACGAGTATATTCGCTCATCACTAAACAATACTAAAGTTTTAACTCATGGGGTCTGTCTTATTACAGGGTCTGACTATGCGGGTGCTGCCTTATTACAGAGTCTGCCTATGGGGGTGCTGCCTTATTACAGGGTCTGACTATGGGGGTGCTGCCTTATTACTGGGTCTGCCTATGGGGGCTGCCTTATTAAAGGGTCTGACTATGGGGGCTGCCTTATTACAGGGTCTGACTATGGGGGTGCTGCCTTATTACAGGGTCTGCCTATAGGGGTGCTGCCTTATTACAGGGTCTGACTATGGGGGTGCTGTCTTATTACAGGGTCTGCCTATAGGGGTGCTGCCTTATTACAGGGTCTGACTATGGGGGTGCTGCCTTATTACAGAGTCTGCCTATGGGGGCTGCCTTATTACAGGGTTTGACTATGGGGGTGCTGCCTTATTACAGGGTCTGACTATGGGGGTGCTGCCTTATTACTGGGTCTGCCTATTGGGGCTGCCTTATTAAAGGGTCTGACTATGGGGACTGCCTTATTACAGGGTCTGACTATGGGGGTGCTGCCTTATTATTAGGGTATCACGTGCAGTAATAGGGACACATACGGCAGCAGCGGCTAAGTATTGGGATATCAGGTGCAATAATAGGGACACATACGGCAGCAGCAGCTCAGTATTGGGGTATCAGGTGGAGTAATAGGGTCACATACGGCAGCAGCGGCTCAGTATTGGGGTATCAGGTACAGTGATAGGGACACATACGGCAGCAGCAGCTCAGTATTGGGGTATCAGGGGCAGTAATAGGGACACATACGGCAGCAGCGGCTCAGTATTGGGGTATCAGGGGCAGTAATAGGGACACATACGGCAGCAGCGGCTCAGTATTGGGGTATCAGGTGCAGTAATAGGGTCACATACGGCAGCAGCGGCTCAGTATTGGGGTATCAGGGGCAGTAATAGGGACACATACGGCAGCAGCGGCTCAGTATTGGGGTATCAGGTGCAGTAATAGGGACACATACGACAGCAGCGGCTCAGTATTGGGGTATCAGGTGCAGTAATAGGGACACATACGGCAGCAGCGGCTCAGTATTGGGGTATCAGGTGCAGTAATAGGGACAAATACGGCATTAGCGGCTCAGTATTGGGGTATCAGGTACAGTAATAGGGACACATACGGCAGCAGCGGCTCAGTATTGGGGTATCAGGTGCAGTAATAGGGACACATACGGCAGCAGCAGCTCAGTATTGGGGTATCAGGGGCAGTAATAGGGACACATACGGCAGCAGCGGCTCAGTATTGGGGTATCAGGGGCAGTAATAGGGACACATACGGCAGCAGCAGCTCAGTATTGGGGTATCAGGTGCAGTAATAGGGACACATACGGCAGCAGCGGCTCAGTATTGGGGTATCAGGTGCAGTAATAGGGACACATACGGCAGCAGCGGCTCAGTATTGGGGTATCAGGTGCAGTAATAGGGACACATATGGCAGCAGCGGCTCAGTATTGGGGTATCAGGGGCAGTAATAGGGACACATATGGCAGCAGCAGCTCAGTATTGGGGTATCAGGTGCAGTAATAGGGACACATACGGCAGCAGCGGCTCAGTATTGGGGTATCAGGTGCAGTAATAGGTACACATACGGCAGCAGCGGCTCAGTAATGGGGTATCAGGTGCAGTAATAGGGACACATACGGCAGCAGCGGCTCAGTATTGGGGTATCAGGTGCAGTAATAGGGACACATACGGCAGCAGCGGATCAGTATTGGGGTATCAGGTGCAGTAATAGGGACACATACGGCAGCAGCGGCTCAGTATTAGGGTATCAGCAGGATGAGGGGTTTGTGCAGGTTGGGAATAGATGGTGATGGGGCTGGAATATGAGAAGTGAAATGTGTCTGTTGTAATCTCTGCAGCCGAGTTGTAGCTGGAAGAAGTTGTCATGTCGGTCTGGGCCAGATGGAAAAGACGGGAAAAATGAACGATTCCATCAGAAAGAACGTCAGCGGTAAGTCATTATCTGTAACTGTGGTGTGATCTCTTATATGTTCTGTAGGACTGGTATCTACCACTGACCATATGGTGGTAATATCCATATTGGTCTTTATATAGAGATTATCTTCAGTAACAACGCGGTCATCTGCTGAGGTTTTCCTCCAGTATTAGGGGGCGTCACCCAGCTGTAATCAAGGTTACCTGGTTAGGGGCCCACTCAGAAGCTTCTCCCCCCCTGAACCAAAACCCTAGCTATGCTTCAGCATCCAGATGAAAGGAACTTATCTCCGTCATGTTTTAGGATAAAACCATAATTCCGTAATGTACAGTTTCATCTGCTATGCGGCCTCTCAATATGTCAGAAATTGAAAAGAGGAAAAAAAAGTAGCTTTTTTTTGTCTGTTTTTTTTAGGACATAAAAAATAATTTTTTCAGTGACCGCAAAATAAATTGTATGCCGTGCATAGTTACATAGGTTGAAAAAAGACCAAGGTCCATCAACATCAACCTTTCTCCACCGAATACTTTTTTTTACTGCAGTTTTTTATGCTGCGTATTTTTGATAAAATGCGAGTAACCTATTTTACTTACACAAATGGTGCAGAAAATCTGCAACATCAAAAACTCACCAAAAGCTCATCTTGGGAACGTAGCCGACTCTCCAATCAAAAGTCTTGGTTTTTGAACCTGCTGTGAAATAAACAGTTTCAGCTCTAAAGTTTTTTGGAGCCTAAGCCCCTTTAAGAAAAAAAAAAATCAGCTGGCACTTTGCTGTTGTATTTATAGCGCTGGTATATATTTTTTTTCTGTATTTTCTATTAGACTACGTTCCAACTATGAGCTTTTGATGCTGTAGATTTTCTGAAGCATTTCTGCGCTTATTATGTAAAATAGGTTACTTGCATTTTTTTTTTTTTAAATATGCAGCATAAAAAATTCACCAAAACTTATCATGGGAATGTAGCTTTAAAGTGGCAAGCAGCTTCTCGAAAAATGAAAGTGCTATTCCTTTTAACTAGATCAAGCTTTTTGAACACTGAAGCAGTTAATAGGAGCAAAAGCCTGAATATGTGCACAGTAATGTTGTTTCTACATTGTGGTGCACCATGTTCACTTTTTGCTGTGTTTTTTGTTTTTTTTTTTAGTCAAGTTTCACACCAAATCCATCTGAAAAAGATATTGTGTGCACATATTCTTAGGGCGTGCACACAGTTTTTCTAAGGCACCTAAAAACGACTACTTTGTAATTGAAACCACATCAGGAAATGCTCCTTCTTTGGGGAGTTTTTTTTGTTAGGAGTTTATCAATTACTGAAGAGGTTTTAAAGATTTTTTTTTTTCTGAATCGTGTTTTTTTTGTTTTGTTTTCTGCAGCCGTCTGATTGGACTGTATCTAGACAGTAGCTTTCAGTTTTCTCACCGTTTTTCACTACCTGAAGTAGAAAAAAGTGCTAAGATAAACTGAGCGTATGACGAGGTTTTATAGCAAAACTAATGAGTTTTTCAAGTGTATGTGAGGCAATATTTCAGTAATATTTCAGGTTTTTAGCTGACTCACTTAAAGGGAACCTGTCACCAGGTTTGGGCAATATGAGATGTGGCCGTCACCTTTCAGGACTTATACACAGCATTCTATAATGCTTTACATCTGCCCCCACCTGACCTGGAAGAACTGTAAAATAACTTTTATTATACTCACCTGCGGGGCGGTCCGGCCCAATGGCTGTCGCTGGTCTTGGTCCGGCGCCTCCCATCTTCTTATGATCGCCGCCCTCCTGTTGCTTCTTGTGAATGGCGCGTCCCTTCGTTATCCACACCATCTCCTCGGCATCATGCTCCGGCGCAGGTGTGCCTATCTGACCTGTTGAGGGCAGAGCAAAGTACTGTAGTGCATGCGCCGGAACAGGTCAGAGCACACAGTGCCTCCATCTGCATCATTACAATGGCCCTGTCAGTGCAAATGTCCAAATCCTGTTTTCCAGAGCTCCAGTTGTAATCCCCGATGGAGTCACTGATGAATGGCTAGAATGCAATATGAACATAGACTTACTCAGCACCAAGATTTCCTTTGAGAGCGGTGGTGTGATATCGGTAGCGGTAGCTGGGCATCTGGCTCATAGCTCAATGTCGGGCAAATGCCTTCTGATGGTTTGTGTAGACACTATTTGATGTCTTAATCTTGGTATTTCATATATTAATCATGGAACCAGTGGTCCAGCCATTCCTCTAGTGTTCAAAAAGCCGTTTTTCAGAATGACATCAGGCAGCATGATCCTCGTGCTAACGTGAGCAGCCTCCGTGTCCAAAACGTGCTACCATGGCCTGCAGTGTTTCCAGACTTGTCTCCTATTGAGCATATCTGCAATTGTAAAAGGAGCTGACAGCAGCGGATCTCGATGATTTGCCCAAGTGCATTCAGTGCGGCAGAACATTCCTCAGGCAACCATTAATAATCAAATGTAAGTAATGAAGCAAACATTTTTTTTTTTTTAGTGAGGAAAATTAATCATTATCACTAGGGTTGAGCGACTTTTGCTTTTTTAGGATCGAGTTGGGTTTTGTGAAACCCGACCTTCTCGAAAGTCGGATTGCGTGAAATCGGCCGATTCTACTGTAAAGTCGGGTTCCGGACCGGAACACGAAACCCAATGCAAGTCAATGTGGATCGATATCTCTCTCTCTCTCTTCATTCAGTTATGAAGTTATACAGTTCAGGTATTGTTGATTAGTCAACATGGAGGAATTTTAGCTCATTCCTTTCTACAAAACAGCTTTCAGCTCTGTTTTTAATCACTCTTTGGTTGTTTGTGGTTACTCCCTTTTGGTTCTTGTTGGGTTTCAGCTCTGTTATGTTGGTGGGTTTGCTCCCATGAGCTGCTCGTATCAGGTTTTTCCCAACATTTTTATAGGATTAAGATCAGGACTTCAAGAACTTTATTCTTCTTTAATCAATCCTTTGTATAATGATTTGTGACTTTGGGTCGTTGTTTTGCTGTATGAGCCATGTGCTCTTGAGATTCAGCTCATAGCTCAGATGCATCAATACTGGCCTAAACCATGATGATGCTGTCACCACCGTGTTTCACAAATAGTATAAGCTTTTTATGCTGTATGTGGGTTGTTGTTTTTTTCTCCAAACATAACACTTCTCAATTAAAGGGAACCAATAAAGTAAAAAAAAACACTATTAGCTTGTAGATATGGGATTAATCTTTCAGGTTAATAGTGTCAGGAAGTCGTGCAACTGCGGCACTGAAAGCTCTGCTGCCGGGAGGAAATTCCTCCCGGCAGCCTCTGGCTTTCAGTCAGAGGCTCGGCCTGCATGGCTTCAGTCACCGCTCAGAACATAGTGAGTGGCCGTTATAACCACGACCCGGCACTAACTGACAGTCGGCACACAGCGGTGCATCAATACAGAGTTAGCTGTCAGTCAGTGCCATAGCGTGGTTATACCGGCCATTCACTATGTACTGAGCGGTGACTGAAGCCGCGCCTTTATGACTGAAGCCCGATGCTACCGAGGTAAATAAAGTTCATTTCCTCTTGGTAGTTGCACTTTCAGTGCGGTGGTCGCAAGGATTCAAAATGCTATTAACCAGCAGATTAACACCATATCTGAAGGTCAATACCATTTTTTCACATGACCGGTTCCCTTTAAATCAAAAGCTCTATTTTGGTCTCATTCATTCACAAGACATTGTTCCAATAGCCTTCGGGCTTGTCCAGGTGATCTTTAGAAAACTGCAGACAGATAACATTGTTCATTTTGGAAAGCAGTGGCATTCTTCTTACGATTCTGCCATGAACACTATGGCTGTTCAGCAACCTCCTAATGAGGAACTTATGAACAATTACATCAATGTGAGAGAGGCCTTTAGATGCTTAGAGGTTATCTTGGGTCCCTTTTGTGATTTCACAGACTACTATACACCTTGCTCTTGGAATGATCTATGTTGGTTGAACACTTCTGGGGAAGGTAATGATGAATTTCCTTCATTTGTGCACAATCTGTCTGACTGTGAATCGTTGAAGGCCAAACTCTTTACATATGGTTTTGTACCCTTTTCCAGCCTGATGGGCATCAACATCTCTTCTTCTTAGCCTCTCAGAAATATTTTTTGTTTAATGCCATGATACACTTGCACAAAGACAGTATGTGTTGTGTAAATGAGAAATTGATAGATCCCTGTTTTGTTTTTTTTTAAATAAAACTGGTAGCACACTCACATCTGATTGTGATCCCATTGGTTGATTGAAAACACTAGGCTCTAATCAGACCTGTACATAAAACTAATGAAACACCATAGAAAATGTTGTAATTGGGACCCCTTAACTCTTGGAATAAAAAATATATATATTTGGCTATTCAATGATGTACTTGTCCTGATGATGCAGATGTTGCTGAAATCATGATGACGGGTGGGGGAAGGGGCAGGTGCTAAGAAGCGCACTGCCCCCCTGGCTTACGCACCCATAGTGACGGCGTGGTCTGTCACTATAGGTAGAATGCCTCTGGCTCTAATTTTACCCTCAAATTTTATGCTTATTCTAAAGGTTCACATATTTTGCCACTCAGACATGTGATATTGGATAATTTTTCTTCATTTAAAAAAATAACAAAGTATAATATTTTTGCCTCACTGTATTTGGTTCTTTTTCAGCTTTCAAACCTTTTTGAAAATGTGATTCCGGAGGGTTCACAAACTTTCTCTCGTAACGGGTGTGCAAGTCAGCGTGGCTATGGATGATATGAGAGGGCCAGCCGCTCCTACCCGGGCTAGGCTGTAGTTTATTGATAGTCATAAATTGATAAAACCTCACATGATTCCAAGTAATAAACAGAACATAAAAGAGGCGATTATATCTGGTAATTTCCAGGCGGCTTTATTACAGCGAGCGATTTATCAATCAGGGTTATTTTTGGACACTTCTCAACTTTCTGTTTCAGCTTTGATAAATTGCATTCTATTATTTCCATAAAATTCACATGGGACTACAGGAACCATGTTATAAATCTGGATGAGCAGGTTTGAAGAATTAAAGGTAGTTTCCAAAATTGTGCGGGATTCCTAAATCACTGATCCTGTCTGAGGATGAGACATGTACTGTCTGGATGAAGTGACCTGTCATGTAGGTATATTTTATTATCCAGTGGGACATCAGAACGCGCTAATTATACATTCACAGACAAATCAAAGGACAATAAGTTCCAATTAATAGATTTATTACAATGTCCAAAAATCTGCATTATGCATCATTGTTCTCTGTCACCACCTGGTGGCCATTTGGCGTACTGCATTTATGAGCTAAATTTCATTTTCTCTGTCACTTTAAATACCAATCTTCACCAGTTCATGAAGATTTTGAGATTGTCTCTGTTGCCAGAGAGCCATTCCAACATACTAGGGTTCACTAAAAAGTTTCATAGTTCTAGGTACGTTGTTAATAATTGCTGGGGGTCCCAGCTTGACCCCCACAATTCTGAGAACACAGATCCAGATTTCCCTGATTTAAATGGTGGTCAAGCATGCACAATGCTGATTCATCATTAATTGTCCATGGGGCTGATGGAGTGCTGTACTTGGTTATCTCCATCACTCCCATAGTCTTTGAACGGAGTGGCATTGTCTATGCTCCCATGCAGTGCTAGTCAAAAAGGAGACGAGAGACAAACAAATTACGACGTTTCAAATTTTTTTTTTTATGCCCTACTGTTGGCAAAAACTGCTTAATGAATCCTCCCCATAGTCTAATGGACCATGCACACGTTGCGGATTTGGCTGCGGATTTACAGCAGTTTTCCATCAGTTTTACAGTAGCATGTGCAGTGCACACAATGCAGAAAATTCCGTGTGGAAACGCTGCGTTGTATTTTCTGCAGCATGTCAATTCTTTGTGCGGATTCCGCAGTGTTTTACATCTGTTCCATAATTGGAATCCGCAGGTGTAAAAATGCAGGTGAAATCCGCAGGGCGTTTCACCTGCGGATTTTTCAGAATCTGCGCAGAAAAATCCGCAATGGAATCCGCAATGTGTGCACATACCCTAAGAAAGGCTTTATAGACCTAATGGTGTAGCACACTCTGCTAAACTGGCTGTATCAACAAAGGGGTTAATGTATTTCTGCCATCTAGTGGCAAAACGTGAAACTACATCACACCGCAGTTCTAACGGCAACGCGTTTGGAAAAACGAGGAAACCTTCTTTTATGTCCGACCTTGTATGAAGAACCTATGTAATCCACAGAACTGGAATTTTTTTTGCCGATGGATCCTGGACCCAATGAGGCACCTTTTTTCTAGCCGATTGTTCGTAAAGAAAACAAAAATGGAGTCAAATCTCACTTTGGTCTGTGTCCTGGATCAAACTCATCAATGCAAATCAATGGCCCCATGAAAAGAGAAAAAGGGAAAGTGCATGGATGTCATCCGTATTTTACTATTTGACATTTTTTATTTTATATGAGAAAAACTGATTCAACAAAGATTATAAAAGAACAGACACAAGGATCAAAAATGGATCCAGCATTTGGGGAAAAAAAGAACGGACCTTAGTTACACTGGATCTCTGACTGTCGATTCCTGGCTGTGTGATGCCGCGGAGCCGGCCACATCCATCACTGTGGTTCTGGGACGTAAGTCATCCTCAGCATTAGGCCACTCGCTTTCTTGGCCTCACATTAAAAAGAATTATTGACACTTCTTCCTCGCCCTAAATAGTGGAGCCTGCAGCTGCGGACTCGGGTGTGGGACTGGACCTGAAGGGCAGTTTATTATAATGGAGACGGTTTTTATATAATATTATTAGATAACGTCACAGATCACAGTGCAAACCTCAGTTATGTGGCACACCATGCTTTGCACTGCGGCTCTGCTTGCTCATTTTGCGTATCGAGAGCTGGTTTTCTTGACACCCAGCCATGACTGATAACAGAGAACAATAGATCCAATTACAGTAGGCTTTTTCTGATGATCACATCGGATTCTGCGTTGATGTCACGTCTCCGTGGGTGACGGCTGAGATCAGAGCACAGCGAGCGGCTCCCTGTAGGGCGGATACTCAGACTTCATAGTAGGGCGAGAGGATGGAGTCACTTGGAGATCAGTCATGATAATTAAATAGCCCTGAGGAGAGAGGAGAACCTGGTGATCATCCACGGGGAAGAGCCGGGTATCTAAGCCCATCGTGTACAATGCTGTATGATAAGACCTCATCCAATCATGTGTGATCATACATAAGCCTATTATGTGTGATACTGTGAATCTAATTCTCCTGATTTGTTGTATATTGTCAGGGTATCTAAGCATTTCATGTGTCTACTACTGTACCTAAACCAATTATGTGTGATACTGTTTGCTGAGCTCCTGCATTCAAAACTATGATGGTCAATACTGACTGCTGAGACGGAATATGTTATCCTTTCAGTTTACTGTATCTAAGCTTATTGTGTGATATTGTCTGCCGACTTGGTGTATCTAAGCCTATTGTATAATATTGTCTTCGTTGCTTCTGTATCTAAGCCTATAATGTGTGATACAGCCTACTGAAATGCAGTATTTAAGCCATTTGTGTGATACCATCTGGTTAGCTGCTGTATCTAACTTTATGAGATGTGATACTATCTGCTGTGCTTATGTACCTAAGCCTATCATATGCAATACTTTTTGCCCAGCCAGTGACTTAATGGAGGGGACTTCACCTGCAGCACACGAACGATGGGGTCTTGGAGCCGGACCAGAGGTGTTGGCAGTGGGAACATGTTCTTGAGTCGCTCTGCAGACAGATGACAGAGGTGAGAGACGCTGTAGTGTTCATCATGGGGGTTTATCACTCATAAATCCTCTGCCCCTGCGGGGAGCTATTGGGCTTCCTGGGCTACATTTTGTGTAGCTGGATGGACACAAGATGACTGGTTAAACATAAGATGGTCTGGGCAATGGCTGTCTGAGGACCCTCTTTGACCCACCGTAACATAACTCATATTAAAAGACCCTTACCATTCAGGAATGGGGTCATTATTTTCAGGCCTAAGTTAAGAGTTTTCTGCAGAGAGTCCATCTAATAGAAAAATACATGAAACATAGATCATAGAAGGTTCACATATTGTGCATTCATAGTGAAGCAGCGCTGCAATGTAAAGTATGAAGGTGGGAAATGGACTCCAAACTATGTACCTAAGGTGAAGTCACTGATTACAGCTGAGGTCTAAACGAGCAGAAATAAAAAGCAGCCGCATCCGAGGAATGGAAATATAAAAAGCTAATATAAAGTATGTACTCCACAAAGGCATTCAGTGCTAGGAATCTTTAGGCTATGTGCACACGTTGCGGATTTTGCTGCGGATCCGCAGCGGTTTTGACGTTGCGGATTCGCAGCTTTTTCCCATGAGTTTACAGTACCATGTAAACCTATGGGAAACAAAATCCGCAGTGCACATGCTGCGGAAAAAAACGCGCCGAAACGCTGCGTTGTTTATTCCGCAGCATGTTCATTCTTTGTGCGGATTCTGCTGCGGTTTACACCTGCTCCTCAATAGGAATCTGCAAGTGTAGAACCGCAGGTGGAATCCGCACAAAAACCGCATAAAATCCATGGTAAATCCGCAGTAAATCCACAGGTAAAACGCTATTTTTTTCCCTGCCTATTTCTCAAAACGGGTGAGGAAAAATCCGCAGAGGTTCCATCTACGTGTACACATACCCTTAGACTTTGTACTCCACAACATTGAAATTACACCAAGAAGGAAAAGTTGTGGAATTATGGAAATCACAGGAAGGAGACGTTACTGATCTGCAAATGATGGGAAAAAAACATTTTTAAAACATCTTGAGTTAAGTAATAAATCCCAACACTTACAGCCTCGGCTGGTATCAGTGAGGTTATTGATGGTTGTCTGAGGAAAGTTCTGCTGTGATTAATGCATTTGGAAAAATCATCAAGATCTGCTGCTGGCAGCTCCCTTTGCAATTGCCGAACAATGAAATCCTATACACCATGTTCCAAATTATTATGCAAATGATATTTTTCTCGGATTTTCCTAAATGGTCGGTACAAATGACAGTCAGTCTAAGGGTATGTGTCCACGTTCAGGATGGCCGGCGCTTTGGACGGAGCGGAAAACTCGCTTCGCCCAAAGCGCCGCCCCCTTCTGTAGAGGCGATGATGCCGGATGTGCTCATTGCAGACATCCGGAATCATCGCACCCCACACATAGGGCCCTGTGTTGTACCTTGTGGCGGCGCCGCGGAATCATCGCACCCCACACATAGGGCCCTGTGTTGTACCTTGTGGCGGCGCAGCGGCGCCGCAAGGTAAATGGACATGCTGAGTTCTAAAAAGACGCACCGCATGTCCGGAACCGCAGGGCCGCTGGATGCGTGTTACCACGCATAGTGGAGACGGGATTTCATAAAATCCCCTCCACTATGCTGTAACATCTGGACGCTGCGGATTGAACACTGCGGCTCCACGCTGCGTTCAATCCGCAGCTATTCCGGATGTAATACGGCCCGTGGACAAATACCTAAATAAGTCATCACCCGTTAGAGTATATATCGAACTTTATTGAAGAAACCTCCCAATGATAACAGTATAATCGCCAAAATGAATAAAAACTCAAAATGCAATGTTCCAAATTATTAGGCACAGTAGAATTTCTAGACCTTTGATATGTTTTAAAGAACTGAAAATGCTCATTTGTGGAATTTGCAGCATTAGGAGGTCACATTCACTGAACAAAAAAGCTATTTAACTCCAAAACCTCCTAACCGGCCAAGTTACATGTTACCATAGGCCCCCTTCTTTGATATCACCTTCACAATTCTTGCATCCATTGAACTTGTGAGTTTTTGGAGCGTTTCTGTTTGTATTTCTTTGCATGAAGTCAGAATAGCCTCCCAGAGCTGCTGTTTTGATGTGAACTGCCTCCCACACCCTCATAGATCTTTTGCTTGATGATACTCCAAAGGTTCTCTATAGGGTTGAGGTCAGGGGAAGATGGTGGCCACACCATCAGTTTATCTCCTTTTATGCCCATAGCAGCCAATGACTCAGAGGGATTCTTTGCAGCATGAGATGGTGCATTGTCATGCATGAAGATGATTTTGCTCCTGAAGGCACATTTCTGCTTTTTATACCATGGAGGAAAGTGGTCAGTCAGAAACTCTATATACTTTGCAGAGGTCATTTTCAAACCTTCAGGAACCTTAAAGGGCACTACCAGCTGTTTCCCCATGATTCCGGCACAAAACATGACTCCTCCACCTCCTTGCTGATGTCGCAGCCTTGTTGGGACATGGAGGCCATCCACCAACCATCCACTACTCCATCCATCTGGACCATCCAGGGTTGCGCGACACTCAACAGTAAACAAGACTGTTTGAAAACTAGTCTTTATGTATGTCTGGGCCCACTGCAACCGTTTCTGCATGTGAACACTGTTTAGGGGTGGCCAAATAGTAGGTTTATGCACCACAGCAAGCCTTTGAAGGATCCTACACCTTGAGGTTCGAGGGACTCCAGAGGCACCAGCAGCTTCAAATATCTGTTTGCTGGTTTGTAATAGCTTTTTAGCAGCTGCTCTCTTAATCCGATGAATTTGTCTGTCAGAAACCTTCCTCATTATGCCTCTATCAGCACGAACACGTCTGTGCTCAGATTCAGCCACAAATCTCTTAACAGTATGATGATCACACTTAAGTTTTTGGTAAATATCTAATGTTTTCATCCCTTGACCAAGGCATTGCACTATATGATGCTTTTCGCCAGCAGAGAGATCCTTTTTCTTTCCCATGTTACTTGAAAACTGTGGCCTGCTTAATAATGTGGAACCTGCACAAATTCTGCATAAAAAACGCGGTAAATCCGCAGGTAAAACGCGGTGCCCTTTACCTGCGGATTTATGAAATCCGCTGTGTAAAAATCCGCAGCCTTCAAAAATACGTGTGCACATACCCTTGCAAGGAAAATAATTTTTTTTTTGTCTTTTTTCCGCCAAGGGTTATTTGGACATTTATACCATTCTTTGGCGCTGTACCAAATTATTAACTTGGATATTGTCGTGCTATATTTGGTCAAACATTTAATTACCTCACCCCCAATGTGATGACAGGAACTGCTTCTCTTTGATGTGATGTGTGATGCTTGGTGGTATGGATGATGTTGCTACTCTTAACTGCTTTTCCAGGTTTGCGGCAGTTAGTCTCGAGCACAGACGAATCTTTGCGATGATAAGTTTTGTTTAGAACTCGCAGCAGTAAGTCATACTGAACTCAGATGTATAGTACACTGCAGGTCTCCTCACACGGGGAAATTCGTCATAGCTCACATTACATTTACAGAACTCAAGTAGTGGGAGGTCTGCATAAACATCACATAAAGGATACAGAGACTGCTGTCTACACATTACCTAGAAGACACCAAGACTGCTGTCTATAAGTCACATGGGAGAAACCGAGACTGCTGTCTATACATCACATGGGAGAAACAGAGACTGCTGTCTATACATCACATTGGAGCCTCCGAGACTGCTGTCTATACATCACATGGGAGACACCGAGACTGCTCTCTATACATTACATGGGAGACACCGAGACTGCTGTATATACATCACATAGGGGATACAGAGACGCTGTCTGTACATAACATAGGAGAAATCGAGACTGCTGTCTATCATCACATGGGAGAAACAGAGACTGCTGTCTATACATCACATGGGAGAAACCGAGACTGCTCTCTATACATCCCATAGGGGATACAGAGACTGTTGTCTATACATCACATAGGAGACACATAGACTGCTGTCTATACATCACATAGGAGACACTGAGACTGCTGTCTATACATTACATGGGAGACACCGAGACTGCTGTCTGTACATCCCATAGGAGATACAGAGACTGCTGTCTATACATCCCATAGGGGATACAGAGATTGATGTATATATGCAGTGCCCCAGAGTCCTGGTCGTTGCAGTACTGTCGCTCCGCCAGTAAGGGGAGTGATGGTACGTCTGATGGCACTAAAGGAGTTCACCTGACCAGGTATCACAGTCACACATTACACTTCACACTCTGGCCACCAGGGGGAGCAAAGGGTTCTATGTATTAGGCCACTCCTCACACTCTGGTAAAACTGGGGGTTGGATAGGAAGTTAGGGAGAAGCTGACTGGGTTTTGCCCAGGTAACATCTAGTGAGAGGAGAGCGTTCGTTGGGAAGATCCAGGGGGGTCCCTGTCAGGTGTGGGATCCTGACAGAGGCCTAGCACAAGGACAGATCGTTACAGAGCCGCGCCTGCACTTCATTGCGGTGGCATCTTAAGAAAGGACACGAAGCGAAGTATATTGTGGAGAAGTGAGAAACGAGATCACAGCACAAAGGCGATAGAACCAGTAGGAGTCATGCCCCGAGATCGGCAACATCCTACTGAGGCACGTAGCCGGTGGCCGGAACGCCGAGGAAGTATTGGGCTCTACGCATTACTTCAAACCAACGGCAGGGCAGTTAATTTTAGGTTGGCTGCCTCACCTTAATCACCTAATGAAGACAACGGAGGCAATTGTGGGAGAGGGGCATCTCTAGGGTCCCTATAAAATAACTCCAGGCCTACCCCGTCATACGGGTGCGTCCTATCCATATCATCTGGGGGACGGAGAGAGAAAGAACAGAAACATACATGACAGTTGTGAGGACTATCCCGTGGTGCTCAGCAGGGAAGTACTACAACACCCAGGCGCTAGTAGGTAGGCACTGATTTCCACCTGCAAAGTGAACTCTGGATGTGCCTTCGGACCGGCCGGTCTCAGCCAGCCCTGTTAGCAGTGCTCTGGATTGCGGATGCTGAAGCCTTCAGTAAAGAGGTAAAGAGACTGCAACCTGGTGTCCTCGTCATTTACTGCGACCTACATCTGCACCTACATCTTTAATTGGGCGCCCCTTAGCAGGGCCACGGACCGGGTCAGGCCACCGTGACATCCCCAGCACCGAGAGATAGACCCGGAACCGAGTACCCCGCTGCCCTGTGTTTGGGGGCCGCTCCATATACATCACATGGGAGACACTGAAACTGCTGTCTTTACATCCCATAGGGATACAGAGACTGATGTCTATACTTCACATAGGAGACACCGAGACTGCTGTCTATACATCACATGGGAGACACCGAGACTGCTGTCTATACATCACATGGGAGACACCGAGACTGCTGTCTATACATCACATGGGAGACACCGAGACTGCTGTCTATACATCACATGGGAGACACCGAGACTGCTATCTATACATCACATGGGAGACACCGAGACTGCTGTCTATACATCACATGGGAGACACCGAGACTGCTGTCTATACATCACATGGGAGACACCGAGACTGCTGTCTATACATCACATGGGAGACACCGAGACTGCTGTCTATACATCACATGGGAGACACCGAGACTGCTGTCTATACATCACATGGGAGACACCGAGACTGCTGTCTATACATCACATGGGAGACACCGAGACTGCTGTCTATACATCACATGGGAGACACAGAGACTGCTGTCTATACATCACATGGGAGACACCGAGACTGCTGTCTATACATCACATTGGAGACACTGAGACTGCTCTCTATACATCATATGGGAGACACCGAGACTTTTCTTTATACATCACATGGGAGACACAAAGACTGCTCTCTATACATCACATGGGAGAAACCGAGACTGCTCTCTATACATGCCATAGGAGATACAGAGACTGCTGGTTACACATCACATGGGAGACACTGAGACTGCTGTCAATACATCACATGGGAGAAACTGAGACTGCTCTCTACATCCCATAGGGGATACTGAGACTGCTGTCTATACATCACATGGGAGACCCTGAGACTGCTGTCTATACATCACATGGGAGACACCGAGACTGCTATCTATACATCACATGGGAGACACCGAGACTGCTGTCTATACATCACATGGGAGACACCGAGACTGCTGTCTATACATCACATGGGAGACACCGAGACTGCTATCTATACATCACATGGGAGACACCGAGACTGCTCTTTATACATCACATGGGAGACACCGAGATTGCTCTTTATACATCACATGGGAGACACCGAGATTGCTCTTTATACATCACATGGGAGACACTGAGACTGCTCTTTATACATCACATGGGAGACACTGAGACTGCTCTCTATACATCACATGGGAGACACTGAGACTGCTCTCTATACATCACATAGGGGATACACAGATTGCTGTCTATACATCACATGGGAGAAACCGAGACTGCTCTCTATACATCCCATAGGAGATACAGAGACTGCTGTCTATACATCACATGGGAGACACCGAGACTGCTATCTATACATCACATGGGAGAAACCGAGACTGCTCTCTATACATCCCATAGGAGATACAGAGACTGCTATCTATACATCACATGGGAGACACCGAGACTGCTGTTTATACATCACATGGGAGACACCGAGACTGCTATCTATACATCACATGGGAGACACCGAGACTGCTCTTTATACATCACATGGGAGACACCGAGACTGCTCTTTATACATCACATGGGAGACACCGAGATTGCTCTTTATACATCACATGGGAGACACTGAGACTGCTCTTTATACATCACATGGGAGACACTGAGACTGCTCTCTATACATCACATAGGGGATACACAGATTACTGTCTGTACATCACATGGGAGACACTGAGACTGCTCTCTATACATCACCTGGGAGACACTGACACTGCAGTACAGAATGGATCAATGATGAAACCAGTAGTATGGTCATTTCACCAAAGTGTCCCAGGAGCAATTTTTTATCCCATAACACCAGACCGAATGTTGCTTGTGCTATCGTGACCAGCCTGCATGGCTTAAATATGCTACCGTGGGCTCCAGGGTCTCCGGATTTGTCTCCCATAGATCACATTGCTGACATCATTAGTCGGCAACTGCACAAGGAGCTGTCAAAAGCGGATCTTGAGGATTTGCCCAAATGCTGTCAACGCAGCAGAACATTCCTCAGACGATCATTAATAACCTCACTGATAGCTTCGAAGGATGTAAGTGTTGGGATTTCTACCTGTGGCTAATACTGATGAAATTTAAATGTTTTTAAAATGTTGATTCCATTTTTTTCACCTTTTGCCGATCAGTAACGTAACTATCTTTCCTGTGATTTCTATAATTTCACAACTTTTCCTTGAGTAGGGAGAGCTGTGGCCAATCCATGCATTAGCAGTCCGTGCTCTGGACGGTTTGCACGGACGTCTGATTGAGCATTTAGCGTTGCAATTAAAATGTTGATTATAGGGTACAAACTAAATTACCAGAAATGACCAATAGGTGGCAGGCCTTCCATTGAAAGGAATGACAGGAGCTTCATTACTAAACAATAGATAATGGATAAGGCACTCACCTTCACAGGACCCACATCAGAATGTATCAGTGTCAGCGAAAAACTACAAAGAAAAACTGGAGTCATCTGCCAGAGAATGACACATCTCATCTGCACTTTGCTTCTGTAGAGCAGCAGTCTACAACCTATAGCCACTTTGTACATAAATTAGTCTTGTACTGATGGTATGTGCTCAATCATTCCACCAGCAGAGTAGTGAACGCAGGTCTGGGGTATAATAAAGGATGTAATTCAGGATCAGTACAGGATAAGTAAAGTAATGTATGTACAAAGTGACTCCACCAGCAGAATAGTGAGTGCAGCTCTGGAATATAATACAGGATGTAACTCAGGATCAATACAGGGTAAGTAATGTAATGTACGGTATGTAAAAGTAAATCCACCAGCAGAATAGTGAGTGCAGCTCTGGGGTGTATAATACAGGATATAACTCAGGATCAGGGCAGGACAAGTAATGTATGTACACAGTGACTGCACCAGCAGAATAGTGAGTGCAGCTCTGAAGTATAATACAGGATGTAACTCAGGATCAGTACAGGATAAGCAATGTAATGTATGTACACAGTGACTGCACCAGCAGAATAGTGAGTGCAGCTCTGGAATATAATACAAGATGTAACTCAGGATCAGTACAGGATAAGTAATGTAATGTATGTACACAGTGACTCCACCAGCAGAATAGTGAGTGCCGCTCTGAAGTGTAATACAGGATGTAACTCAGGATCAGTACAGGATAAGCAATGTAATGTATGTACACAGTGACTGCTCCAGCAGGATAGTGGGTGCAGCTCTGCTCAGCTGCTACTCACTGTGCTGATTGTGGGTGCGGTCGCTGCTGAACCTGCAGTGTGCTCCTGAGCTCCTGAGAACCACCACCTCTCCACCCGGGGACCTGCTCTCTCTCTTACCCAGGGAGGGAGTGGGTTTCCTGGGATGAGTGAAGGAGCCAAGTCCCAGGCTTCTGCTTCCCAGACCAGGCTGGCGGGGGGCAGAAGGAACCAGCAACCAGCCTGCACATCAGAGGATTCGGGGGTGAGACGCTCCACCAGGAGTCGCAGCAATGTGGCTCCTACTCCCCCCAGGTCTGCAGAGACCCAGAGAAGCCGCAAGGCTTCCATGGAGGAGAAGCCTGCTAGTGTGCAAGATGGCAGTCCTTCTGGAGGAAAGCTGAGTGCTCACGGAGGTGAAGCCGACCTCACTGAAGAGGGTTGGGCGCTGCAGAGCCCCCGGGAGTCTGTGTCCACCTACGCTTCCCGGGTCATGAGCCACCTTCGTGAGTATGAAGACGCAAGCAAGACCATCACGAGGCTCCGAGAGGAGCTGCGCTGCACAAGCAACAAAGCTGCAGGTTCCTCCAAACCGAGGAAGAATCAGCTCCAGGCGGAGGTAAGGAGACTGAAGGATGACATCAATGAGCTTGAAGTCAGAAAAGCTCTCATCAGAGAAAAAAGTGGACCATTTAAGGAAAAACTTATTAATGAAGATCGATTCAGAGAAATGGCTGATAACAGAGAGCAAAGGCAGATGGGGCTGCAGCCTGAGTGCCAGGTGGATGATGATGATGAGGAGGAGGATGATGACCAGCAGAAAGCTCCACCTGGCAGCCTGCTTAGTCACTCACAGGCCACGTGCAGCGAGGTCCCTGCTGGACAGGCGACAATGACATCTCGTCGCAGTTCTGCTGGGGAGGACAGTGACATCGACCAGGGAGGGGCACTAATGGCAGAGATCAAGCTCCTGGAGTCCCCAGTGTGCCTTCAGAACTTCCATCTTGGTGATGATTTGCCAGAGGAGGCACCTGGGGGCCGGAAAAAAAAGGTGAAGAAGATCAAACCTAAGCTGCAGGAAGCGGTAAGCTATGTATATGCCCCCCTCCCTGTACCCCCTGAGTCGGCTGCAGGGTCAGCTCGCTGTATAAGCCCCGTTGCCCAGCCCAGCCCGGGTTCTGCTGTGGATCCGGTGCAAAGGCGCGGGGAGACTACAAAGCAATGTAGTGAGGCGCAGAGCTCCGTTTCTGCTTGTAGTAGCAGGGACGTAGCAGCAGGTGCATCAGCCGAGAGGCTGGACAGTGAGGGCGGCCCGGCGGCGGGCGAAAAATCAGGCCACGATACTGTGGTGCGCTCCCCAGTGGGAGGGGGGAGCAGCCCGGTGTCAGGGGCAGCTCCGGTAGCCTCGGTGCCCCTGAATGCTGTTGCCGCTGATCACTTAGTTGAGAAGCGGCGGCAGTGTGAGGGGGTTACCGGGGCTGGGCGTTCCGGTCCTCCCACCAAAGTCCTGTTCTGTGTTGGCGCCGCTGGTCAACAAGATCCTGATGCTAAGGATCAGCGGTGCCTCACAACAGCGAAAGATCAGCGGCGCCTGGTAGCAACCATGAAGCAGCGGAAAATATCAACTGATGATGCGGAGGGCACACATAAAACCAGGGGTGAGGTCACCTCCAGTTCTGTGGAGGAGACTCAGCCCCTTGTGCCTGATGATGCGGAGGCCAAAATGTCACCCCCTGTTGTCACTGGTCCAGCAGGAGTGAATGTGGTGGTGGGTATGGATGAGGAAAACTCTTTGTCTAGTGGTGTGGTTGCTGGTTTGGTGGAGGGTGAGGAGGTTATGGAGGTGGGTAATGGTGATACTGTTGGTGTGGATGTGGTCACTGGTCCGGTTGCCCCCCCGGTGGTGGCAGCACCTGTCAGGAGTTATGCCGCTGTCACCTCCGGGGGAAATAGGGCGTCCTCCTCGTCTCTGGGCTCTGGGGACGGCATGTTGCAACGGCGTCTCCTGGAGGCTCTAAAGAAGGGAGAGAGATCACTAATGGTAGAGGGTCGAGAGGTTGATCTATCCTTCTGGATAGAGAGGCATGGCCTCGGGGCCTTCCGAGAGCAAAGAGGGGGGGATACAGTGTGGTCCCTCCCAACAGCCGGGCCGGGTAGTGTGCGTAGGAATGTGGTCCGTCTTCGGTGGAGGGGCAGTGATGCGTGTCCTCCAAGGTCGAAGGTTGTGGAGCTCCTGCTGAGGATGGGCTTCAAGGCGATTGACATCTACGCCTTGATACATCCCTATTCCACACCTGAGTTTGATGTCAGCTTTGTTCGGCCGGAGGGGCTTGAACTTTTCTGGTCGAACTATGAGTTGGCAAAAAGTGAGCCCGGCTGGCGAGACTTTGCCGTTCAGGCGGTGTCTCGCCAAAATCAAGTCAAGAAAGTGACCGTGATGACATGTAACGAGTCGCTTTCTTGTTATGACATCATGACGTGGCTTGGCCGGTATGGAGAGGTAGTGGAGATGCCAAAGAAAAACCGTGACGAGTTTGGTATCTGGTCAGGGGCCTGGACGTTTATGGTAAAACTTAAGCGTTCAGGTGGTACGGTTGCCCACATACCATCATCTGCCTTCCTGGGTAGGGATCGTATCCTGGTCTTCTACCAGGGGCAACCGAAGCTCTGTCACAAGTGTGGCGACCCCACACACTTCAGCGCAAACTGCACTGTGCAGAAGTGTGCATTGTGTGGGGATGTCGGCCATCTTGCTGCATCTTGTGTGGAGATTAGGTGCCACCTGTGTGGTGAGTTAGGTCACCCATTCAGCCGTTGTCCTCGCTCCTTCGCTAACGCAGTCGTGACCCCGGTGGGAGAAAGCCGTGAGGCTGATTCTGCTGGGGAAGGGACTAGCAAGGGTGAGGGAGCTGAGGGGCCAAGGAAGAAAAGCAATAAAAAGACGCCTGCCCAGCTAAGGCGTCTAGACAAGCGCAGACAGGATAGGGAGCTGGGCGAGCCTCGGGCTACTGGGGCGGCCCCTGTCCTGGATGCCAGTCTTGCTGCTGAGGCCCCAAGGGATGATGAGTTGGATGAGGAGGTCAGGAGGATCCACAGGGAGGAGAGTGCCACTGCCTCAGAGTCCTCCCATTATGAAAGTATGGATGAGGATAATAGGCAGTGGCTAGAGGACAAGCGTAAGCTCGGCACCAAAAAGAAGAGAAAGAAGGGAGATAAAAAATCTTCTCTCACTCTGACCAAGGTACCTAAGGAAGGAAAAACCGACTCCCCTCTGGTTGGTCTTTCTAACCGGTTCCAAGCCCTTGAAAACATCTCTTCCTCTGAGGAGGAAGCTGAGGGTGAGGTTCTGGCTTCGGCGGGGCTCACAGGGGGCGCCGAGTCTCCTCCTTCTGGGAACGTAAGATCCTTGGAGGGAGGGACTGGCCCAGAGTCCGGAGACGAGGACGAAAAAAATAAAAAACGCGTGGAAATGGATACCTCCATGTCATTAAAGAGGGGGAAGGATTCCTCCTCTGAGGCAGAGGATAAGGGGAGTGGGAAAAAGAAAGCCATCTAACTCAATCACCAATGATGGCGGAACCCACTCCGTTGACGCTGGCGTCCATTAATGTCGCCAGCATAAAGTCAAATACAGCTAGATTTGCGGCCTTTGATTTTCTCAGCCGGGTTGAAGCTGACATTTTCTTTTTGCAAGAGACCAGGCTGCCAAACATGGCAGATGTGTTTAAAGCTAAGAGGGAGTGGAGACTCGGGCCCTCCTATTGGTCTCTTGCGGCCGAGCCGTATAGCGGAGTGGCGGTCCTTTTTACCGCACCGGTGGAATGCCGACGGGTTATTGAGTTAGAAATGGGGAGGTGCCTGATCTTAGATGTCCTCATGAAGGGACAAGAGCTCCGGCTCATTAACATCTATGGTCCCCAATCTAAGTGGGACCGGAAGTGTCTCTTTATGAGGATCAAGCCCTACCTTTTTACAAGTCGGCAGGTTGTCTTTGGAGGGGACTTCAATGCTGTCACGAGGCCCCGAGATAGAGGAGGTTCCAGAGACAAGCTGACTTATGATAGCGTCGCCCTTAATAGTATAGCTAGTGAGGCTCGCCTGGTGGATGTCCACATTCGGCACACCCCAGGCCACGAGGGGTTCACCTATCATAGAGGTAACTGTAGGTCCAGAATAGATAGGTTTTATTTAAAGGAGGAAGCTGTCTCTTCAGCAGTGTCTGTTGTTGAGGTGGAGTTCTCCGACCACTGTTTAATTTTGTTTTCTCTGAATGTTACAGAGACCCTCCGGATGGGAAGAGGCTTTTGGAGGCTCAATTCGTCTCTCTTGGAAGAAGCGGAGATAAGACAGTCCTTTGAGGATTTTCTTCAGAGCCAGGTACCCTTACTGGATCTTTGTAGTAGTAGGTCAGAGTGGTGGGAGATGTTCAAGGAAAGGGTGGCGAGATTCTTCCGCCAGCTCTCGAGCCTCAGGAGTCTGAGCAGGTACCGCCTGTATCAGGGTCTGAGGAGGAAACTCGAGCATCTTGTCTCAACTGGAGGTAGCCGCGAGGAGATCTCCAGAGTGAAATCTTTGCTTATGAGGTGTCAGTACGATAGACACGCATCTTTGGTTTTTGAGAGGGATTACGGGAAGTACCGCTCACCCGACCCTTACAGAAACTGCAAGATGTCAGTGAATAGTAAAGTGGTTACAGGACTGGTCGACACTACGGGGTCCCTGAGGCGATCCAGATCAGGGATCCTGGAGGTTGTCAGATCCTTCTACTCGCACCTCTTGGGGAAGAGGGATCTTGATTGGGATGAGATGTCGGCTTTCCTGGCAGAAGCTGTCCCCGAACCAGGGGTAGACCCCTCTCTTGACGTTTTGACAGAAATGATCAGGGAAGAGGAAGTTCAGTTGGCGATTGAAGGGCTTGCTCCCAAAAAATCGCCTGGTCCAGATGGCTTAACATCTGAATTCTATAAGACCTTTAAGGACGTTTTGGTTCCCCTCTTGACTGAGGTATTCAATGAGTGTCTTTCCTCGGGCACTCTGCCGAAGTCAATGAGGAGGTCTGCTCTGATCATCTTGTCAAAGGGTAAGGACCCGTCTTGCATTGAGAATTGGCGTCCCATAGCGCTTCTCAATGCAGACAGGAAGGTTCTAGCAAAGGTGCTGTTTAATCGGCTGGTGAAATTTGCACCCCGACTCCTTTTGGGGGCCCAGCATTGCTCTGTTCCAGGCCGCAGCACATTTAGTGCTGTGCTCTGTGTCCGAGAGGCAGTGGAGCAGGGTAGGGCTGGTCACTGGAAGGGGTACATGCTGTCACTGGACCAGGCAAAAGCGTTTGATCGGGTTAATCACGAGTACCTCTGGTCCGTCCTTCTGAGATATGGCCTGCCGGGGGGGTTTGTTGATTGGCTTAAGACCTTGTACAGTGGGGCAGAGAGTTTCCCGCTTGTGAATGGTTGGATTGGTAGCTCTTTTGAGGTTGGGTCCGGTGTTCGCCAGGGTTGTCCCTTGAGCCCGCTGCTGTACGTGTTTGCGATTGACCCTCTTCTTAGGAGGGTGGAGCGTGGACCGTTGGCCGGGATCAGGATGGATCAGGCAGCACCGGAAGCCACTCTGAGGGTGGTGGCGTATGCCGATGATGTCACTGTGTTTGCTTCCTCTCACGAGGAGGCAGGGTGGCTGATGTCAGAGGTAGATCGCTACTCGGAGGCATCCGGGTCCAAGATCAACCGGGATAAGTGTGAGAGTCTCTGGCTGGGAGGAGGAGATCCTGGTTTTGATCTCCCGGACACCCTTCCAGGACCCAAAGTCTCTGCAAAAGTCCTTGGCATCGAATTTGGCCAGGGGGATTACCCCAAACAAAATTGGGACAGCAGGCTAGAGATCGCCACTCAGAAGGTGAACCAATGGAAGGGTTGGTCTTTGACCCTAAGGGAAAGGGTAAACCTGAGCAAAACTTACCTGCTCCCTTTACTGATTTATCTGGGCAGTGTGTGCATCTTGCCGGAATCTCTCTGGACTCGGGTCTACAGTTTGTTCTTCCAACTGTTATGGGGGAATAGACTGAACCTGGTCAAGAGGGAGGTTACTTACCGTACGAGGAGACTAGGAGGGTTGGGTATGGTCAACCCTGTGGTATTCCTTGTGGATACCTTCATTAAGATCAATATCGCAAACCTCTGGAAAGAGAGGGCTCCTCCGTGGGTATTCTCCTGTAGGGGATGGTTTCAGCCTTTCTTCCAGGAATGGGAGACAGGAGGGCAAGTGAAGGATCTTCGCACACCGCATGGACATCTTCCGGCTTACGCTACCTTGGTTCTGAAGGTAATTCGTCGGTGGGGTCTGGGAATGTGGGAGATCAGGACTCTGCCAAGGAAATTACTTGACAGTAGGGTTCTGTTGACCCATTTCCAGAGGCCTCTGGCGCTCAGGGACTGCCCAAGTCGGGATCTTGGGGTGGGTTTGCATCTTTTGAATTCTATCAGGATCCCCTCGAAGTTTTGGGACTTGGCTTGGCGCTGCTTCCATGGGAAACTGTGTGTGAGGGACAATCTGAAGTGTAGGAGCTCTGAGGACAGGAATTGTCCTCGGGAGCATTGTGGTACCTTGCTGGAAAGCATGGACCACTTCCTGCTTCATTGTCCCTTCAACACAGAGGTGTACAACAGGGTGGGCGCCTTCATTGGCTGGTCTCGGCTGGCCGGTCTCTCCTATGCGGAATGGGCCTATGGAGCATTCGGAGACCTGGGTGGTCGGGACCGCTGCACCTTATTTCTAGTTAGCGCAGTGGTTAGGTATCACACGTGGAACCGCACGGTGCTTAGTATCGACGCAACGAAAAATCCTCCCAGTGGACGATGTGTTTAGGACCATACTCGGTGACCTGGTGAAGGTGCGCTCTCTGGAGTAAGGGAGACTGGGCGCACGGAGGGCCGCGCTCCTCTGGAGGGGCTTTTCTTTTAGTGTGCCCTAGTCTGGTCATCTCCTTTCCTGGTGGTGGGCTGCTGCTGACACTGTAGATTTTTGTTTTGTTTGATCATTATACAGTGATGTAGGGCTGCAGGCGCCGAACTTGGGCTTCGTGTTTTGTAATTATTGTGGTGTGTGCTGCTGTATATAATGTATATGCAGCGCCCCAGAGTCCTGGTCGTTGCAGTACTGTGGCTCCGCCACTAAGGGGAGCCATGGTGCGTTCGATGGCACTGAAGGAGTTCCTCCAATCAGGTATCACAGACACCAATATGTTTCACAGCTGGGCCTCCGGGGGGAGCTAAGGGTGCTATTCATTAGGCCACTCCCCACCATAGTGGGTAAACTGGGGGTCAGGCAGGAAGTTAGTAGAGAAAGCTGACTGGAACGAACGAAGCAACACCTAGTGAGAGAGGGTGTTGTGGAGGAAGAGACAGTAGGGTCTCTGCCAGGGGTGGGATCCTGGCAGAGGCTTGGCATTGAAAGAACGTAACGGGACCGTGCCTGCTCAGAATAGCGGCGGTGCCCTAAGAAAGGATTAGAAGCGAGATAGATTGTGCTGAGTGAGAAACGAAATCAAGCAGAAGGAGAATACCAGCAGGGGTTTTGTTGAAAGAGGCAGCACCTTGCTGAGGCGCATTACCGGTGGCCGGAACGCCGAGGGAGTGGAATAATATACAGCTTTAAGCCATACTCCAAACAGTGGCAGGACAGTCAGTCTCAGGCGGGCTGTCTACCACATATCACCTATGAAGTCTTTGGGGGCAATTGCGGGAGAGGGGCGTCTCTAGGGTCCCGGAAGAACTCCAGGCCTACCTGACAAACGGGTGCCGTTCTTACTGTAACATCAGGAAGGGACGGAAGATTAGCAGAAGATCAGTTAATCGAGTTGTGAGGGAACTTAAGAAACAGACACAACAGTTGTGGGGTACTTTCCGTAAGCATAGCAGGGAAGGACTACAACACAAAGCGCTAAGAAGGAAGGCACTGATTTCCACCTGTGAGGAGAACTCTGGAAGTGCCATTGGACCGGCCGGACTTGCGCAGCCTGGTGGACCGGATTCCGGACTGAGGACCGAGAGATCTCCAGTAAAGAGGTAAAGAGACTGCAACCTGGTGTCCTCGTTATTTACCGCGACCTGCACCCCACAACTGCACCGCTACACCACCGTTAACAGCACCTATTTGCAACGGACGTCCCCCACTGACAGACAGGGCCACGGACCGGGTCTAGCCACCGTGACAACCCCAGGACTGAGATCCCAGAGGCCCGGCTCCGGGTACCCCTCGGCCCTGCGGCGGTGTGGGGGCGCTCCAAATCTTGGCGTCACGAACAGGATCTACTTAAGCCTGAAGAATCAGGTCATGTGTGCCTAGAGACTGTGATTTACTGTACTTGAACCGTACTTTATTGAAAAGACTGTGTGTTGTGCCATTTGTCGCCAAAATCCGCCGCCATTGCAGCGCTGAGGAGAGCGCAGGAAGAGAAGAGGGGCGTGGAGTGGGCGTAGACAAGTTGGAGAGCGCGAACAGCAATGGCCGCCCAGTCTAAATATTTCTGTGTGTTGAGGACGTGCCCGTCAACAGCAGAGGTCCGCCTCCTGATCCTGGCCGGAGGGTGGAGACCATGGGGACGGGGCCGCCCACGGAAGAGACCGTGGGAAGGAGACGCGGGAAAAGAACAAGAAATGGCGGCACCAGGAGCACAGCGCGGAGCTGACCCGGCCCAGTCCGAGGCCGCACAAGCTGGGACAGGCTCCGAAACGCCAACGCTGCGGGGTCTGACCCTCACCGAGCCACTGTTGGGCCGACCCCCTGTGCCACTGTCCGAAGAATGTGTGGCTGCAGCCGAGGCCCGACAGCTGGCCCGCCGCCTGAAGGCTGATGCCCGTGCCCTCACCTGGGTGGGCCAGCCCACCGAGATCAAGTTGTCTCCTGTTGCTGCTTACCCGGCCGCGGCGGAAGGTACGCTACCCGCACCGGGCCTGAAAATCATGCCGGATGCTGAGCACTTACGGCGTCTTATGGCAGAGTGGCGGAGCCGGCCCCAGGCGGAGCAAGTTAATTTGATTAGTGTTCCGGAGATTCCGTCCTCACACTGGGGTGTGGTGGTGGCCTTCAACCCCCGGTATGGAAGAGGGGTGATCCAGGAAATTGGAGAGCCGCTGCAGATCCGCGTGGACCGGGAGGAGGTGGAGCCTTGCAGCGGAAGGTTCGATCGTGACCTGGAGCCGGGAGACGCCGTCACCTACACGAGGTGGAGAAGGGGCACTGGAGAGACGGGCTGGTTCGCCCGAGGTGTCCAACGATGCGTCGCCCTCCAGGCTGCGGCGGAAGCACCGGAAGGAGATAATCCCGTAGGGAAGGCAGCAGGACCCGGCCCCGAGGAATCGCGAGAAGCTCGGCCTCGCCGTGCCCCGGAGGGACGGGTGCACCTGCCGACAAGGAGGACCTCCCGGCGAGGGATTTTATCGTTACTGGGACCGGAACGGCGTCCTGGCTCACCGGTGCGATCTGTTGGCCTGGTGAGGCCGGATAAGAGGTCGCCTTCCGCAGAACCCCAGTAAGATTTTATTGCTTCTAAAATGTAAATAGTTACTGTTTGTTCTTTAAGTTGCTGCTAAACCCGTCCAGGGTAAACTTTAAAAAGGTGACCCCTTTGTTGACCCGGGGTCACTATTGTTGTTTTCTTGAAGTTTTGCACAAAGTTACACAAACTGCGAAATCATGGACTGTGCATGATTTGAACTTTCTTGTAAATAGTTTGCACCTTCTTAAAGGTGCTTCCTACTGGTTTTGTTTAAAGACATTTTGCGAAGATACCATTCCGGAGCCTTTGCATGGACTGGTAGGCTGAGAAGAAGAGCTACCTCAGAAAGACTTGATCTTCTCTTAAAGGGGAGGTTAGAATTGAACTTGAAAGTGATACTGTTTTGGAACAGTAATGTCGAGATAATGCTTTGAAGGAAATGTAACTGTTTTTCATGGAAAAGTTATGTGTGTTTAATTTGTTTAAAATGTGAAACCTAGATAATGTTCTTTGGAGAGAAAGATGCAGAAAGCCCGTAGGGGTAGATGTAGAGTTCCATTTAACTGAAAGTAAAGAAGTAATAACGAATGTGAGGATAGAAGGTAAACCCTGCGTCCCCATAGAAAGTTAGTTCGTTACTAAGGACAGAAAGTAGACCCGTAGGGGTTAGTGAGTGAGTCCTTATAGGAGCCAAGCAGAGTGTGCTCCATGCTCTCAAATTGAAAGGCAATGTTAATTTATTGTTCCAGCATTTGCACTTAGTAGAATACCTGGTTGGGTAATGAGAGTTAATTGTAGCCTGTTGCTATGATATTTGATTATGTTTTGTAACGTTAAAGTGTCCTCACCTCCCATAAAGGGAAGCCTGTTCAAGTATGCTTATTGTTTTGCACTCAACAAATTTGTATGTCTTTTTGCTAACCTGTATTGTTGTTTTCTTCCCAGTCCCGGAGTACTGTGTTTAACCAGGGGGGAGTGCAGCGCCCCAGAGTCCTGGTCGTTGCAGTACTGTGGCTCCGCCACTAAGGGGAGCCATGGTGCGTTCGATGGCACTGAAGGAGTTCCTCCAATCAGGTATCACAGACACCAATATGTTTCACAGCTGGGCCTCCGGGGGGAGCTAAGGGTGCTATTCATTAGGCCACTCCCCACCATAGTGGGTAAACTGGGGGTCAGGCAGGAAGTTAGTAGAGAAAGCTGACTGGAACGAACGAAGCAACACCTAGTGAGAGAGGGTGTTGTGGAGGAAGAGACAGTAGGGTCTCTGCCAGGGGTGGGATCCTGGCAGAGGCTTGGCATTGAAAGAACGTAACGGGACCGTGCCTGCTCAGAATAGCGGCGGTGCCCTAAGAAAGGATTAGAAGCGAGATAGATTGTGCTGAGTGAGAAACGAAATCAAGCAGAAGGAGAATACCAGCAGGGATTTTGTTGAAAGAGGCAGCACCTTGCTGAGGCGCATTACCGGTGGCCGGAACGCCGAGGGAGTGGAATAATATACAGCTTTAAGCCATACTCCAAACAGCGGCAGGACAGTCAGTCTCAGGCGGGCTGTCTACCACATATCACCTATGAAGTCTTGGGGGGCAATTGCGGGAGAGGGGCGTCTCTAGGGTCCCGGAAGAACTCCAGGCCTACCTGACAAACGGGTGCCGTTCTTACTGTAACATCAGGAAGGGACGGAAGATTAGCAGAAGATCAGTTAATCGAGTTGTGAGGGAACTTAAGAAACAGACACAACAGTTGTGGGGTCACTTTCCGTGAGCACAGCAGGGAAGGACTACAACACAAAGCGCTAAGAAGGAAGGCACTGATTTCCACCTGTGAGGAGAACTCTGGAAGTGCCATTGGACCGGCCGGACTTGCGCAGCCTGGTGGACCGGATTCCGGACTGAGGACCGAGAGATCTCCAGTAAAGAGGTAAAGAGACTGCAACCTGGTGTCCTCGTTATTTACCGCGACCTGCACCCCACAACTGCACCGCTACACCACCGTTAACAGCACCTATTTGCAACGGACGTCCCCCACTGACAGACAGGGCCACGGACCGGGTCTAGCCACCGTGACAACCCCAGGACTGAGATCCCAGAGGCCCGGCTCCGGGTACCCCTCGGCCCTGCGGCGGTGTGGGGGCGCTCCATATATATTGTAAAAAAAATGGGGATATAGATTTGGGTGTAGGTGTTAGGTTGGGTGGTGGGAAAAGGGGGGAGGTGGGATTATCTTGTGGGACTATGGGACACCGGGTTGTTTGGGGGAAAAACTGGCACTGCCTGATCTGGCCTATGGACGTGGACATGGACTGAGGCATGAGACGCAGGACCAGCTCTCAGGTCAGTGCGGGGGGTTGGGAATGGAGGATAGCTTGTAGTATTGTATGTATTTGTTTAATTTGTAGTTATTTTATTTAAAACTAAAAAAAAAAAAAAAAAAAAAAAAATAATTCATGTATATAGTCTTTGTTTTCCATTGTTTATTTTATTTGTTATTATTATTTTGTTTGGTGACCGGACCTGAAGTTATTGTTCTGTATATACTGTATAATATGTGTGAGAGGAGAGAATGAGCGGCTGGACCAGTGTTCAGTATACTGATTATTTTCTGGCTAATATTTTTGTTATATTTTCTGCTATTATTGTTATGTTTTTCATTTTTATAATAAAAGATCTACAGGATATAACTCAGGATCAGAGCAGGACAAGTAATGTATGTACACAGTGACTCCACCAGCAGAATAGTGAGTGCAGCTGTGGAGTATAATACAGGATATAACTCAGGATCAGGGCAGGACAAGTAATGTAATGTATGTACACAGTGACTGCACCAGCAGAATAGTGAGTGCAGCTCTGGAGTATAATACAGGATGTAGTGGATTTAAAAATAAAATTACCTTTTTAAAGGTGTTTAAATGTAGGCTTACCCTTTAAAGAAGTTGGTAAATGAAATTTGCAAGGTTAGAATTTGGTTTTTGACTAATATTGATTTTTGGCTACATACTTCTTTATGGATATAGTTGCTCCCACTGTTTCTTCAGATAAGATCACATTTACTGCAGTCTCTGAGTCCTGTGCAGAGAATACTAGGATCATTACATGGATCATTAGTAAGACTCACATCATCTCTCCAAACAGCAACTCACGGCCTGCATCTGGAAAACTGGGAACCGCGTCTGGTTCGGATACACGGCAAATGCCTGGATCTCTGCAGACACCTGCACTGTTAGAGAGTCCAGCTGGCAGCTAACGGATGGGGCTGATCGGGCAGAGACCTGGAGGACAAGTGGCGGGGAGTCCGGGAAACATTTGGGGAGCTGTGGATGAAGGGGGAGACACTGTAGTTTAAAAGATTTTTGGGATCTCATACACTTTGTTGGTACTACCAACGCAGCGTTTTTGCTGCCGAAAAAAAACCAGAAATAAAATAAAAAAACACTGTGTGTACATCCACTTACACAATGTCATTTGGTTAGTAAGTCACAATCAATGATTGTCATGGAATTGCCACATCCAATATTGAGCAGATTCACAGGAGACTCTTACCTCCGGCACAAACATGGCGAGACTCTTCACATTCAGGCGGAGAGGAGATTGCTTCGGGATCTAAAACCAGAGCAATAGTAATTAGTGATGAGCGAGTGTACTCGTTGCTCGGGTGACGTCCGAGTATTTTTTAGTGCTCGGAGATTTAGTTTTCATCGCGGCAGCTGAATGATTTACAGCTACTAGCCTGCTTGATTACACGTGGGGGTTCCCTATCAACCAGGCAACCCCAACATATACTCAGCCTGGCTAGTAGCTGTAAATCATTCAGCTGCCGCGATGAAAACTAAATCTCCGAGCAGTCATAAATACTTGGAGGTCACCCGAGCAACGAGTACACTCGCTCATCACTAATAGTAATCCTTCTCATCACGTCGCAGACAATTCCCTCCCGAAACATAAAAAATTCCAGTAAATGTCGATTCTGATTAGCCAAGTTTCTACAGAACTCTCCACCCATCTCCTGCCCTGTGTTAGATATTCTTCAAGAGTTGGAGACCACATTTGTTAAAGTGGTCTGGCCTAGAGTCTAATTCATTTATGGGATCTAGTCTGGGTCTGTATTAGTTTACGCGGTCTGTTCTGGATTCTAAATAATTTTAGGGGTTTCATCTGTGTCTAAATTTGTTTTTAGGGGAGAATATATTCAAGGTGCCTGATTTAGTTAGGGGTCTGGTCTAGGGTCTGAATTTGTTTAGGACCTTAGGTTTAGAGAGTGTATTTATTTAGGTGATCGGGTTTGGGCTTTGCGTTTGTTTAGTAGTCCTCCACTTGGGTCTGTATTTGCTTCGGGGTGTAGGGTGGGGTCTATATTTGGGTTAGGAAATCTTGCTTGGGGTCATAATTTGCTTAGGAAGTCTCCTCTGAGGTATGTATTTGCTTATGGGGCCTAGTTTGGGTTTCATATATTTGCTTATAAGGTATTTTCTGAGGTCTGTATTTCTTTAAGGTGCCTGCCCAAAGTCTGATTCCGTTATGGGTCTGGTCTGAGGTCTGTATTTGTTTCAGAGCTCTGGTTTAGGGTCTGTATTTATTTAAGTGGTCTAGCAGGAGGTCTGTATTTATTTAGATGGTCCGGGATCCGAATTTATTTAGGGGTCCTAGATTGTGCTTTGTATTTGCTTAGAAGTTCTCAACTGGGGTCTATATTTGCTTTAAGGCCCCGTCTCACATAGCGATTTACCAACGATCACGACCAGCGATACGACCTGGCCGTGATCGTTGGTAAGTCGTTGTGTGGTCGCTGGGGAGCTGTCACACAGACAGCTCTCTCCAGCGACCAACGATCAGGGGAACGACTTCGGCATCGTTGAAACTGTCTTCAACGATGCCGAAGTCCCCCTGCAGCACCCGGGTAACCAGGGTAAACATCGGGTTACTAAGTGCAGGGCCGCGCTTAGTAACCCGATGTTTACCCTGGTTACCAAAAAAAACAAACACTACATACTCACCATCTGATGTCCGTCAGGTCCCTTGCCGTCTGCTTCCTGCTCTGACTGAGTCCCGCCGTACAGTGAGAGCAGAGCGCAGCGGTGACGTCACTGCTGTGCTGTGCTCTCACTGTACGGCCGGATCTCAGTCAGAGCAGGAAGCAGACGGCAAGGGACCTGACGGACATCAGATGGTGAGTATGTACTGTTTGGTTTTTTTTACATTTACGCTGGTAACCAGGGTAAACATCGGGTTACTAAGCGCGGCCCTGCGCTTAGTAACCCGATGTTTACCCTGGTTACCAGTGAAGACATCGCTGGATCGGTGTCACACACACCGATTCAGCGATGTCAGCGGGACCTCAACGACCGAAAAAAGGTCCAGGCCATTCCAACACGACCAGCGATCTCACAGCAGGGGCCTGATCGCTGGTACGTGTCACACATAGCGAGATCGCTACTGAGGTCGCTGTTGCGTCACAAAACTTGTGACTCAGCAGCGATCTCGCTAGCGATCTCGCTATGTGAGACGGGGCCTTAAGGATCTGGTCTGGGGTCTGTATTTATTTTGTGATCTGGTCTACGGTCTATATTTGCTTAAGAGCTTGGGTCTGAGCGCAGTATTCAGGGGGCTTGGTTTGGGGTTTATATTTGCCTAGACGGTCTCGTCTGGAGCCTATATTTATTAAGGGTGCCTGCCTAAAGTCTGATTTGGTTAGGGGTCTGGTCTTGGGGTCTGTATTTGCTTAGGGGTTTGGTCTTTCAGGAAATTGGACATCTGTTTCATAGTATGAGGCACCTCTGCTTACCATGTCATCAGTGACGTTAATCCCTAGTACCCCCGCCTTATAGTGCACAAATCCGGCAGAGTTTGCTGTGATCTCGGACAACGCCAGGAGCAGCATGCGGGAGTCGACATCTGGCAGGACCAGCTTCACGGGAGGAAACGGTAGATCCCAGTGCTGATACCGACCCTCAAATTCGCCCTAGTGGGAAAGACAAGTAATAATGGGGCCATATGTTCACTGGCCACTGACCCATCCAACATATCACTTACTTTCACCAGGAGATCAAAGCTATTTTCTGTGATGGGTGGAGGACCCAGCAATGAGACCTCAAATATGGAAACCTGGTCCACTAGTAAGGAAACTGCAGATATAAACAAGGTGGCATTATATTGTATTACTTTATTATATACTGTAAGATCTGTGTCAGTCTTCCATTTAGTTCTGCCGTTCTACCCATATAGAGGGCATGAGTACATAGAAATATGGGAGGACACAAGAGGACATCCCTCCCTGATGGGGCACATCAACTGGGGCAGTGGACTGTACAGGTGGGTGTCGTTGCAGACTGATTACCTGGTAATTTGCTCAGAATTTCCTCCATATATTGAACCGCTTTTGAAAACTCTGGACAAATCTAAAGGAAACAAAGTAGTCATGAAGAATTCTTCATCTACCCTGACCCTGGCGTGAGCATCCATGTTCTTACCTGTGTGTGTAGAGCATCATGAATGGGGCCCAATATTGAGTCTTTAAACATGTTAAGTAGCCACCTATGGATAGGTAGAGTTTCAAGAAACTAAGTGAACCCCATTGGAACTACCCATATTCATGCATTGATCACTACAAAAAAATTGGTCAGATTGTGTTTGTTTTTAATTGTGACTTAGATACAATCTAAGTCACAGTCACAGCTCACGAAGAAAAAGTAAGTGAACCTGTCTGATATAAATTTCTTCCATAGTTAAATGGCAAAATGTATTTCAATTAAGGAGGTGAAATTACAGGCGCACAATGGATTTTATAGATTCTTTGACCATTAAATTAAAGACAGAAAAACTCTGGTTACTGCTAAAAATCTGTTCTTTCAAGAAAGTATAGGATGAACAATACCCCTAGTCAGACACTGTTAAAGAACGTTTTTATGAGCAGACAATCCTTTATCATTCACAATAAATCTGTAGGGTAAATTGGTTGAGTGACCGAACGATATGTGCATAAATGCTCGTTCATTGTGTATGAAATCGAAAAGGCGACCCAAAAAAATAATTGCTGCTTAAATAATTGTTGGTTCAATATTGCTGGTGGGCTCCCAATTATCTAAGAGGTTAAATGTTCGCATGATTTATTACATGATCCTTCTCCTAAGTAAATACTTGTCTCCCATCTTGTACAGGTCACTTATTTGGATTGTATCGTCAATGGCTTACATGACTATGTTCTCGTGTTAATGGGCTCTTTGAACATCTTAAGGCTACATTCCGACAGTGAGCTTTTTTATGTTGCAGATACCCATGTAGGGAGGCATACATCTGTAAAATGCTATGGAGCAATGCCAAAGACCTGGCTGTACATCAATTCATGATTAGATTAATCGTCTCCAAATGGAGAAAAATCAGGACCCACACTTCTCCCTTTGAGTAGCTGTCCTGTTAAAATTACCACAGGAGCACAAATGGCAATCCTGAAAGAGGCCGGAAAGAACCTGAAGTCGCAGGTATCAGCAAAAGACCTACAAACTGCAAAACACTCTGTTCATGTATCATAGATAGATATGAGATAGATGATAGATATTTGAAAGACATGAGATAGATATGAGATCATGGGCGGACACACCGCCGGTTCAACCAGTGCTGCTGCATCGGGGCCCAGAGGCTCCGGAGGGCCCTTGCAGGGGGCTAATAATGAGGGCAATCTGGCCAGTATATCCGGCCCCGAGGCTCCGGGGGGCCCCTGGCCAGATTGCCCTCATGTGCGGTGGCAGGGAGCAATCCATGCACTCCGCTGCCTGCAACATGGATCCGTCTCGCTCTCACTTCCTGCCATTTCTTGCTGCAGTGCGAGTGCTGACTGAACGATCCTCCCACAATCCTCGGCGCATTGTGGGGGGCGGGGCCACAAGATCCCGGGAAATTTAGAGGCCCGTTTGCGCGGCTGCTCCCGACACCATGGCAACCACAAGCACAACCGGGTCCCCCAGGGGCCAGCCGCGCAGTCCGATGCAGGTGAGGAGCGGGCGTCCGTCCCCGAGGTGGGGGGTGTATGGATATGAAGCAACGAGGACGAGACGTCTGCTGTATAACTGGGAGGACAGAGTACAAGCTGGCGACATATACCCGAGGGAGCAGAAGTCCCAGCATGCCCGCCAGCCTGGATCTGGAGCTGTTATGACTCACACAGCAGCTGCTGAATGACATCATCATTCAGCGCCGCGGCTGTGCGAGACAGAAAGGTGCCGGCGATGGTGCGCTTCAGAATACCATGTGCAGAGGTGACGTGAAGTGTGTGTGTGTGTGCAGAGAGGTGAATGGTGCTGTGTGTGTGTGTGTGTATGTATGCAGAGAGGTGAATGGTGCTGTGTGTGTATGTATGCAGAGAGGTGAATGGTGGTGTGTGTGTGTGTGTGTGTGTGTGTGTGTGTGTGTGTGTGTGTGTGTGTGTGTGTGTGTATGCAGAGAGGTGAATGGTGCTGTGTGTGTATGTATGCAGAGAGGTGAATGGTGCTGTGTGTGTGTATATATGCAGAGAGGTGAATGGTGCTGTGTGTCTATGTAGAGAGGTGAATGGTGGTGTGTGTGTATGCAGAGAGGTGAATGGTGGTGTGTGTGTATGCAGAGAGGTGAATGGTGCTGTGTGTGTATGTATGCAGAGAGGTGAATGGTGCTGTGTGTGTGTATATATGCAGAGAGGTGAATGGTGCTGTGTGTCTATGTAGAGAGGTGAATGGTGGTGTGTGTGTATGCAGAGAGGTGAATGGTGGTGTGTGTGTGTATATACATATATATATATGCAGAGAGGTGAATGGTGTGTGTGTGTCTATATGCATGTGTATGTGTGAATGCAGAGAGGTGAATGGTGCGGTGTGTCTATGCAGGGAGGTGAATGGTGCTGTGTGTGTGTGTGTGTATGTATGCAGAGAGGTGAATGGTGCTGTGTGTGTATGTATGCAGAGAGGTGAATGGTGGTGTGTGTGTGTGTGTGTGTGTGTGTGTGTGTGTATGCAGAGAGGTGAATGGTGCTGTGTGTGTATGTATGCAGAGAGGTGAATGGTGCTGTGTGTGTATGTATGCAGAGAGGTGAATGGTGCTGTGTGTCTATGTAGAGAGGTGAATGGTGGTGTGTGTGTATGCAGAGAGGTGAATGGTGGTGTGTGTGTATGCAGAGAGGTGAATGGTGCTGTGTGTGTATGTATGCAGAGAGGTGAATGGTGCTGTGTGTGTGTATATATGCAGAGAGGTGAATGGTGCTGTGTGTCTATGTAGAGAGGTGAATGGTGGTGTGTGTGTATGCAGAGAGGTGAATGGTGCTGTGTGTGTATGCAGAGAGGTGAATGGTGCTGTGTGTGTATATATGCAGAGAGGTGAATGGTGCTGTGTGTGTGTATATATATATATATATATATATATATATATATATATATATGCAGAGAGGTGAATGGTGTGTGTGTGTATGCAGAGAGGTGAATGGTGCTGTGTGTGTGTGTATATATATATATATATATATATATATGCAGAGAGGTGAATGGTGTGTGTGTCTATATGCAGAGAGGTGAATGGTGCTGTGTGTGTGTATATACATATATATATATGCAGAGAGGTGAATGGTGTGTGTGTGTCTATATGCATGTGTATGTGTGAATGCAGAGAGGTGAATGGTGCGGTGTGTCTATGCAGGGAGGTGAATGGTGCTTTGTGTGTGTGTGTGTATATGCAGAGAAGTGAATGGTGCTGTGTGTGTGTGTATGCAGAGAGGTGAATGGTGCTGTGTGTCTATGCAGAGAGGTGAATGGTGCTGTGTGTGTGTGTGAATGCAGAGAGGTGAATGGTGGTTTGTGTCTATGCAGAGAGGTGAATGGTGCTTTGTGTGTATGCAGAGAGGTGAATGGTGCTGTGTGTCTATGCAGAGAGGTGAATGGTGCTGTGTGTCTATGCAGAGAGGTGAATGGTGCTGTGTGTGGGTATGTATATATATGCAGAGAGGTGAATGGTACTGTGTGTGTGTGTGTGTGTGTGTGTGTATATATATGCAGAGAGGTGTGTGTGTGTGTGTGTGTGTGTGTGTGTGTGAATGCAGAGAGGTGAATGGTGGTGTGTGTGTGTGTATATACAGTCATGGCCAAAAGTATTCACACCCCTGCAATTCTGTCAGATAATACTCCGTTTCTTCCTGAAAATGATTGCAAACACAAATTGTTTGGTATTATTATCTTCATTTAATTTGTCTTAAATTAAAAAACACAAAAAGAATTGTTTTAAAGCCAAATTGGATAAAATTCCACACCAAACATAAAAAAGGGGGTGGACAAAAGTATTGGCACTGTTCGAAAAATCATGTGATGCTTCTCTAATTTGTGTAATTAACAGCACCTGTAACTTACCTGTGGCACCTAACAGGTGTTGGAAATAACTAAATCACACTTGCAGCCAGTTGACATGGATTAAAGTTGACTCAACCTCTGTCCTGTGTCCTTGCGTGTACCACATTGAGCATGGAGAAAAGAAAGAAGACCAAAGAACTGTCTTAAGGCCGGTTTCACACGTCAGTGTCTCCAGTACGTGAGGTGACAGTTTCCTCACGTACCAGAGACACTGACACACGTAGACCCATTAAAATCAATGCATCTGTGCAGATGTCATTGATTTTTTGCGGACCGTGTCTCCGTGTGCCAAACACGGAGACATGTCAGTGTTCGTGGGAGCGCACGTATTACACGGACCCATTAAAGTCAATAGGTCCGTGTAAAACACGGACCGCACACGGACGGTCTCCGTGTGCAGTCCCTGTGGCGTGCAGGAGACAGTGCTCCAGTAAGCGCTGTCCCCCCCACATGGTGCTGAAGCCGCCATTCATATCTTCTGTGCAGCAGCGTTTGCTGCATAGAAGATATGAATAATAGTGTTTAAAAGAAAGATCTATGTGTCCGCCGCCCCCCCACCCCCTGTGCGCACCTCCGCTGTCCTGAAAATACTCACCCGCTTCCCTCGTTGGCTGTCGCTGCTTCCTGTCCTGGCCGCGGCTTCTACTGTATGCGGTCACGTGGGGCCGCTCATTTACAGTCATGAATAGGCGGCTCCACCTCCCAGAGGGGTGGAGCCGCCTATTCATGACTGTAAATGAGCGGCCCCACGTGACCGCATACAGTAGAAGGCACGGTCAGGACAGGAAGCAGCGACAGCCAACGAGGGAAGCGGGTGAGTATTTTCAGGACAGCGGGGGGGCGCACAGGGGGTGGGGGGGCGGCGGACACATAGATCTTTCTTTTAAACACTATTATTCATATCTTCTATGCAGCAAACGCTGCTGCACAGAAGATATGAATCGCGGCTTCAGCACGATGCAGGGGACAGCGCTAAACTTTAGCGCTGTCTCCTGCACGCTCCGTGTGGTACCCACTCGGCACACGGGCGGCACACGTGTGCCGCACGTATGGCCTACGTGAGCTCACGGGCACACGGACACGGATAACTCCGGTACCGATTTTTTCCGGTACCGGAATTATCTGGACGTGTGAGACTGCCCTAAGGACTTGAGAAACCAAATTGTGAGGAAGCATGAGCAATCTCAAGGCTACAAGTCCATCTCCAAAGACCTGAATGTTCCTGTGTCTACCGTGCGCAGTGTCATCAAGAAGTTTAAAGCCCATGGCACTGTGGATAACCTCCCAAGATGTGGATGGAAAAGAAAAATTGACAAGAGATTTCAACGCAAGATTGTGCGGATGTTGGATAAAGAACCTCAACTAACATCCAAACAAGTTCAAGCTGCCCTGCAGTCCAAGGGTACAACAGTGTCAACCCGTACTATCCGTCGGCGTCTGAATGAAAAGGGACTGTATGGTAAGAGACCCAGGAAGACCCCACTTCTTACCCCGAGACATAAAAAGCCAGGCTGGAGTTTGCCAAAACTTACCTGAAAAAGCCTAAAACGTTTTGGAAGAATGTTTTCTGGTCAGATGAGACAAAAGTAGAGCTTTTTGGGCAAAGGCATCAACATAGAGTTTACAGGAGAAAAAAAAGAGGCATTCAAAGAAAAAAAACACGGTCCCTACAGTCAAACATGGCGGAGGTTCCCTGATGTTTTGGGGTTGCTTTGCTGCCTCTGGCACTGGACTGCTTGACATTGTACATGGCATTATGAAGTCTGAAGACTACCAACAAATTTTGCAGCATAATGTAGGGCCCAGTCTGAGAAAGCTGGGTCTCCCTCAGAGGTCATGGGTCTTCCAGCAGGACAATGACCCAAAACACACTTCAAAAAGCACTAGAAAATGGTTTAAGATAAAGCACTGGAGACTTCTAAGGTGGCCAGCAATGAGTCCAGACCTGAATCCCATAGAACACCTGTGGAGAGATCTAAAAATGGCAGTTTGGAGAAGGCACCCTTCAAATATCAGGGACCTGGAGCAGTTTGCCAAAGAAGAATGGTCTAAAATTCCAGCAGAGCATTGTAAGAAACTCATTGATGGTTACCGGAAGCGGTTGGTCGCAGTTATTTTGGCTAAAGGTTGTGCAACCAAGTATTAGGCTGAGGGTGCCAATACTTTTGTCTGGCCCATTTTTGGAGTTTAGTGTGAAATGATCAATGTTTTGCTTTTTGCTTCATTCTCTTTTGTGTTTTTTCATTTAAGACAAATTAAATGAAGATAATAATACCAAAGAATTTGTGTTTGCAATCATTTTCAGGAAGAAACTGAGTATTATCTGACAGAATTGCAGGGGTGTGAATACTTTTGGCCATGACTGTATATATATGCAGAGAGGTGAATGGTGCTGCGTGTGTGAATGCAAAGAGGTGAATGGTGGTGTGTGTATGCAGAGAGGTGAATGGTGCTGTGTGTGTAGGTGTAGGAGAGGGCAATGATGGGGGTGATTGGGCAGAAGGCAATAATTGGGTTGACAGAAAGGGCATTGATGGGGCAGAGAGCATTGATTGGGGTGACAGAGAGGGCAATGATGGGGGTGATGGGGCAGAAGGCAACAATTGGATTGATGGAGAGGGCAATGATAGGGGTGTTGGGGGAGGAGGAAATGATGGAGGTGGTGAATGGGCAATAATGGGGGTCGTGGGGGAGGAGGAAATAATGGAATGGGTAATGATGGGGTGATGGGGAGGAGGCAATGATGGAGGTGTTGGAATGGGCAATAATGGGGTGGTGGGGAGAAAGCAAGAAAGCAATAGTGGAGGTGGTGAAGAAGGCAATCATGGGGGTGGGGGAGAGGGATATAATGGGATGCGGAGGGAGTAGGACAATGAGGGGTGTGGGGATTGGGATGGGAGGACGGGGATTTATAATTGATTTAGGAACAGGGGAAGGTGGAGGAAGACGTTATTGTCGATTATGCTGTCTAACACAGTCCCTTAGTATAAAGTGTACTCACTTATGTATAGCACAGTCCCTGTGTGTGTGTGTGTATGTGTATGTATGTGTGTGTGTGTGTATGTATATATATATATATATATATATATATATATATATATAATATATATGTGTGTATATATATATATATATATATATATATATATAATACATGTGTATATATATAATATATATATATGTGTGTATGTGTGTGTGTGTATATATATATATATATATGTATGTATATATATATATATATATATATATATATATATATATATATATAGCCTTGTCGCCTTAAAAGGAGGCCCCGACACATTTCCTGCACAGAGGCCCCAAGCTGTCTGTGTCCGCCCCTTCATGAGATAGATAGACATGAGAGAGATAGATAGATAGATAGATAGATAGATAGATAGATAGATAGATAGATAGATAGATCTTTTACTGACCCAGCTCCTCCATGAAACCACAGGTTGACATCTCTGGCACCGGAGGAGCACCCGGCGTTCCATACGGCTCCATGTCCATTATCATCACATGTGATCCCCAGAACTCCACTGAGAGTTAGACCTTTGACGCTGACCTCCAGCTGGGTGGATGCAGAGCTGCGGAGAAGAATATCCAGTTGTTTTGTCATTGGTTTCTTAGTTCTGTCTTTGGGAAAGCTGTAATAGCGGCAATGTACTGTATTTTTTATTTATTTATTTTACTCACTTATATAGTACCATTAATTCCACAGCTCTTTGCAGACATTATCTTCACTGTCCTCATTGGGACCCTATCAGTATGTCTTTGGAATGTGGGAGAAAACCAGAGAACCTTACCAGAAGACAACCAAGCAAAGCGAGGAGAACCTACAAACTCCTTGCAGATGTTGTCCTGGGTGGGATTTGAACCCAGGACCTCAGCGCACTACTGTGCTTGCCCAGCTTGTCATCCAAAATTTCCAGAATCAGGCATAATTAATAATTATTATTTTATTTGTTTTTAATAAAAGATAAGCCACTGACTTCTATATTCTCCACCCCCACATACCGGTACATTACAGTTCTCCCTTCCCCTAAACACTTACAAGAGGACCGTTTTGATGTACAAGTATCCAGTCACGTGGAGTTGTCCATCATTAATGGAGACTTTGACTCCAGTGTCGGGAGAGAATGCGATATCTGAAGAGGAGAGATCCACGTCTTGTATCTTTAAGCTGCAGAGGAAGCAATGACATATAGAATGTGAAACGTCACGTATGGTCAGCCGCATTACTTGTTCTTCTCCAGTCACATCCAGAATTCTGTTTTCTCTTCATACTGAAACTGCTGTATTGTAAGATACTGTTCACACCTGGCAGACATCACTGACTGTTAGCACCTTCATTGTAACACATGGGGTCATGTCACAGAGTTAAAGGACCATGGCCTATGGCTAGCTACAGTCCTGTATGACTGTTCATTATAGGAGCAGGAAAACAGAATTCATAGCTGTAACGGATCTGTCCCAGACCTAGGCAAAGTGCGGTCCAGGGCCACATGCGGCCCTTTAGGCGTTTCAGTGCGGCCTGAGGACATCCAGCATACTAGTGAATATAGGGATGGAACAGGAAGCTCTCTGTTATGACCTGGTGGTTAAGGAGCAACATGGGACGAGCTCTGAGGAGGTGGTATCTGTACTGACCACAGTTCCTAATCCTAACACCAACACTAGAAGTAGCCGTGGGATGTTCCTGTCACTCCCTAGACACCTCGTCACAGCCTGAGAACTAACTACCCCTAAAGATGGAAACAGAAAGCTATCTCGCCTCATAGAAATTCCCCAAAAGGAAAGATAGCCCCCCACAAATATTGACTGTGAGTGGAGAGGGAAATGACATACACAGAAATGAAAACAGATTTTAGCAAAGGAGGCCACTACTAATCTAGATAGACAGAACAGAAAAGGAAACTGTGCGGTCAGTATTAAAAACTAAAAGTCCACGCAGAGTTTACAAAAATGATCTCCACACTGACTCACGGTGTGGAGGGGCAAATCTGCTTCCCCAGAGCTTCCAGCTAGACTGAATATATAATACTGACAAGCTGGACAAGAAAAAACATAACATGAGCTGAACGATTAAGTCCACAGCAAATGGACAACAAAAGAACTAGTAAGAACTTATCTTTTGCTGAAATGGACAGGCCATAAGAGAAATCCAAGGAGAGATCTGTATCCAACCCAGAAACATTGACAGCTGGCATGGACTGAAGACCAGAGCCAGATTAAATAGCAGAGCCAGGAGAGACGATCAGTGAAGGCAGCTGCTAATACTAAACCCAAGGAGCAGCAGTTCCACTTGAAACCACCAGAGGGAGCCCAAGGGCAGAATTCACAAAAGTGCCATTCACAACCACCGGAGGGAGCCCAAGAACGGAATTCACAACAGCTCTCACCTCCTTGTTCCATCATTGAGTCTGTGCATCTGAGAGAACCGCAGGCCCGATGGCATCACTACATCGCACCAGCAGCGCGTCAGTACACAGCGCAGGCCACAGGGGTTAGGGGAGTAGCTTTTTTTTTTTTTTACATCATTCTGCATGGTGGTAGGGGGCTGTATGGGGACATAATACTATGTAAGGGGGCTGTATGGAGACATAATACTATGTAAGGGGACTGTATGGAGACATAATACTGTGTAAGGGGGCTGTATGGGGACATAATACTGTATAAGGAGGCTGTTTGGGGACATTGTACTGAGCGGAGGGGTGTATGGGGACATAATACTGTGTAAGGGGGCTGTATGGGGACATAATACTGTGTAAGGGGGCTGTATGGGGACATAATACTGTGTAGGGAGGCCATTTGGAGACATTATACTGGGTGGGGGGCTGTATGGGGACATAATACTGTGTAACGGGGCTGTTTGGGGACATCATTCTTAGTGGGGGGCTGTGTAGGGAAATACTTATTGTGGGGATATCATATTGTATGTGGTGCATTGTGGGTATACCATATTGTGTGTGTGTGTGGGGGGGGCCTTTGTGGGGGCATCATACTGTCTGAGGGGATATCATACTCTGTGGGAACTGTGGAGGCATCATATTGTACAGCAAGCTGTTGACCAAGGTACCAGGACTGAATAAAGAGAGCAATATGATTTACTGCCTTTTATATGCTCTATAAAAAAAACCCAGTAAATTATATCTTTTATTACAATGCAAGCTGCAATACGCTATATCCTAATATGTATTAACAGTAGCAGCTAATCAACATCCTTAAGTCTGCTCAGTATTAAGTGATAGAATCTAATATAAAACAATAATAATAAGCAGAATTAAGGTCGCCATGTTGGTTCAGCCCTCCACTACAGTCGCCGTATCTCATGTGGCCCCTTGGGGAAAATTAATTGCCCACCTCTGCTCTAATAGTTACATGATAAAGTTATGACTACCTGCAGCCACCACTAGGGGGAGATTACTATGTACAACTGTACATAGAACTCAATAATAAGACATGGGAGTGAGCTCCCTCTAGTGGTGGCTGCAAGGATACAGGAATTTATCATATAAAACTATGGGTATTTTGAGATCTGTACCAGAAAAAAAAATAGATACGACCAACTTTACGATGAAGAATGGTGGACACCTGAGGGAGCGGAGCATGGGATTCTCTATTCCTTTGCCAAGCTCTGCCCGGTACCAGACACAGTGACTGGAGTGTCCCTATAAGGATGAGTGGTACTCTGTACATCACACCAGAACTTACTCTGAGACATAATAGTAAATCCGACCAAGAACGGCAACAGAGACGGAGCCGCTGACATCAGGGATTTTAAAGGTTTCGAGTCTCCTGTGCATCTCTTCTAACCCCACCTGCCAACCTGTGGAGCAAAAATAAGTACAAGGACCGCCATGAAACTCATTACTATTGCTGCCTTTTGTACCGGAAACATAGATAGATAGAACAGCACCCTTTTATTTTATGGGTGGGTGGGTGACTATTCTACATTTCCAAGCTTTGTCCACGTTTAGCTAGAGGGGTTGGTGGAGCAAATACCTATTCCGAATCCTGGCGGCAAAAGAAAGGTATAAAGGCCAGGATTACCTAGACTGATACATTGTAACAAAACAGCAGGGTAAGCAGTTTCCATTATGTAATGATTAAAGCGACATCAAAGCATAAATGTGACTCTTCGATGCAGAGGAGACATGGTCCAGACTTTTCACAGCTCCCCATTCCTCTGCGGTGGCCACTTTGGAAATAAAGAAATTGAGGCAGCAGCAAAGCAGAGGCAGTATGGTTATTATAAATCAGAAAGCACATTTCCGCCTTTTACCATTGGATATTTTTACATTTTTGCACTTTTGTTTTTAGAGCCATAACTATTTTATTTTTCAGCCAACACAGCCGCATGGTCTCGTTCAGACGAGCGTATTATATGTACTTGTCTCGCCGTGTGTTGAAGTCGGTGAGCACCCAGACAGCACACAAACCAAGGGCTGCTCGGATGACAGGTTTTGTTTATACAGACCAAAAGTCAGCGTGAAAAAAAATTGCAAGATGCACGAATTGCTCCAGTAATCCTTGAGGATAATCACCCATTCAAGTCTGTAGGTGCGCAAAAAAAAAATTCGATCCCATCCAGATCATCTGTTTTGCATCTGAGTTTTATGGGTACGTTCCGATTCTTAACATATTAAGCTGTATTTCTTTTTGTACATTTTATTTACTGCTGATGTATAAAAAGGGATGTCACACGGATGTAAAATAAAGTACAAAAAGGATAACAATATGGGTGAGAATCAGATGATTTTCATTTTTTTTACGGGATGAGTTATCACCATTTATTTTTACCATATAATATACTGAAATTATAAATACAATTCTAAATATGGAGAAATTGCATAAACCCCCACAAAAAGTGCAATACCACTCCGAGAGGTAAATTTGCTGCTTTTTCATTATTATTATTATTATTATTATTATTTTATGTGGTACATTGGGGGCAATGGTTGTTCAGTAGTGAACAATCCCTTTTAGGGCATGGTCAGTATTTGGTCAGTATTTTACCTCAGTATTTGTATCCAAAACCAGGAGTGGGTGATAAATACAGAAGTGGTGACGTGTTTCTATTGTTCATTTTCCTCTGATTGTTCCACTCCTGGTTTTGGCTACAAATACTGAGGTAAAATACTGACCAATATTCAAAAAGGGGACAAAAACTGAACCCGGAAATTATAGGCCAGTAAGCTTAACCTCTACTGTGGGTAAAATCCTGGAGGGCATTCTAAGGGATACTATACTGGAGTATCTGAAGAGGAATAACCTCATGACCCAGTATCAGCACGGGTTTACTAGGGACCGCTCCTGTCAGACTAATCTGATCAATTTCTATGAAGAGGTAAGTTCCGGACTGGACCAAGGGAACCCAGTGGACACAGTATATGTGGACTTTTCAAAAGCTTCTGATATGGTGCCACACAAAAGGTTGATACATAAAATGTGGACAAATCTGAACTCATCATGTTTCCTCCACCTCATAGATCTTCCATACCTGACCTATCTATCGTAATTAACGACATCACACTTTCTCCCATACCGGAAGTCCGCTGCCTCGGAGTAACCTTCGACTCTGCCCTGTCCTTCAAACCGCACATGCAAGCTCTTTCCACCTCCTGTCGCCTCCAGCTCAAAAATATCTCCAGAATCCGTCCTTTCCTCAACCCTCAATCTACTAAAATGCTTGTGCATGCTCTCATCATCTCCCGCCTTGACTACTGCAACACCCTTTTCTGCGGCCTCCCTGCTAACACCCTTGCACCTCTCCAGTCCATCCTTAACTCTGCTGCTCGATTAATTCATCTCTCTCCTCGCTACTCCTCCGCTTCCCCCCTCTGCAAATCTCTTCACTGGCTCCCATTCCCTCAGCATATCCAGTTCAAATTACTAATACTAACCTACAAAGCCATCCACAACCTGTCTCCTCCATATATCTCTGAACTAATCTCCCGATATCTTCCCTCACGTAATCTCCGGTCCTCCCAAGACCTCATTCTCTCCTCCACATTTATCTGCTCCTCTACCAACCGCCTCCAACACTTCTCCCAAATATCCCCCATCCTCTGGAATTCTGTGCCCCAACACGTCCGACTATCAACGACATTCGGATCCTTCAAACGGAACCTGAAAACCCACCTCTTCAGGAAAGCCTACAGCCTGCACTGACCCCGTTGCCTCCTCACCACTACCGAAGCTACCGCCTCACCAACACCGGAGCTCCTGCAACCCTCAACCTATTGTCTCTATCCCCACCATCCTGTAGAACGTAAGCCCACAAGGGCAGGGTCGTCACCCCTCTGTATCAGTCTGTAATTGTTAGTTTGCTTACTGTAAGTGATATCTGTAATTTGTATGTAACCCCTTCTCATGTACAGCACCATGGAATCAATGGTGCTATATAAATAAATAATAATAATAAAATGAGAATAATGGGGATAGGGGAAAATATATGTAAGTGGGTTAAGAGCTGGCTCAGGCATAGAAAACAAAGGGTGGTAATAAATGGAGCACACTCGGACTGGATCACGTTAGCAGTGGGGGTAACACAGGGGTCAGTATTGGGCCCTCTTCTTTTTAACATTTATTAATGACCTTGTAAGGGGCATACAGAGCAGAATTTCAATATTTGCAGATGACACTAAACTCTGCAGGGTAATCAATACAGAGGAGGACAATTTTATATTACAGGATGATTTATGTAAACTAGAGGCTTGGGCTGATAAACGGCGAATGAGCTTTAATGGGGATAAATGTAAGGTCATGCACTTGGGTAGAAGTAATAAGATGTATAACTATGTGCTTAATTGTAAAACTCTGGGCAAAACCATCAATGAAAAAGACCAGGGTGTATGGGTGGATGACAAACTCATGTTCAGTGGCCAGTGTCAGGCAGCTGCTACAAAGGCAAATAAAATAATGGGATGCATTAAAAGAGGCATAGATGCTCATGAGGAGAACATAATTTTATTTCTATACAAGTCACTAGTTCGACCACACTTAGAATACTGTGCACAGTTCTGGTCTCCGGTGTATAAGAAAGACATAGCTGAACTAGAGCGGGTGCAGAGAAGAGCGACCAAGGTTATTAGAGGACTGGGGGGTCTGCAATACCAAGATAGGTTATTACACTTGGGGCTATTTAGTTTGGAAAAACGAAGGCTAAGGGGTGATCTTATGTTAATGTATAAATATATGAGGGGACAGTACAAAGACCTTTCTGATGATCTTATTAATCATAGACCTGAGACAGGGACAAGGGGGCATCCTCTACGTCTGGAGGAAAGAAGGTTTAAAGGGGTTGTCCACTACTTTCAATTAACCCCCCAATGTATCCCCCCGGGGCCCCTGATGAATTGTGCAAATACCTTTTGTTGCCGTTTTTGCCTGTGAGCGGCGCTTAGCGGCGGCTGAGTCCGGGTCACGTGACCTCCAGGCTGCAGCCGCCGCTTATTTCCGCCGACGTCACGTCAATTTCCAGGCTCTGGAAATTGACGTGACGTCAGCAGCAGGTGTGTCCCAGCCGCACAGTCAGAGCAGTCACTCATCAAGAGTGACTGGGCTGTGGGCGGGGCTGGTGGCTGCCTGCGGGGCTGTGCTGGGGGCGGGCGGGGCTAGGCAGTGATGATGAAGGTGCGGGCGCTGAGGTCTGTATGTACGTGCCGGCGCCGGTGCTCTGCGTGCCAGCGCCGGTATGTAGGTACGGCGCCGGGGCTCTGCGCCGGCATGTGGGGGTGGGGGCCGGCGCCGGTGCTCTGCGTGCCAGCGCCGGAATGTGGGTACGGCGCCGGGGCTCTGCGCCGGCATGTGGAGGTGGGGGTGGGGGCCGGCGCCGGGGCTCTGCTGGCGGTATGTGCTGGGTCTGCTGCGGGGGGTGGGGTGGTCTTTGGTGTGTGTGTGTGTGTGTGTCTCTGTGTGCAGGCATTGTCCGATGGGACTACAAGTCCCATCGTGCTCTGCCTGCTACAGTGACAGTCAGTGACACATTAGCCAATGATGGGACAGTAGTAGTCCCATCATCCGGCTAATGTGTTGAATGTAAAAAAAAAAAAAAACAACAAAAAAACACACATATACAGTACATACACACATACAGAACATGCTGCATGCGCCGACATGCGCCATGCGACGGCATGCGACGACATGCGCCATGCGACGACATGCGCCATGCGACGCCATGCGCATACAGTACATACAGACGTACAGTACATACATACAGACATACAGTACATATAACATAGATTACATACTCACCATCACTTGTCACTTTGATCCCCGAAGCCAGTGTCATAAAAAATATTAAAATAATAAACAACCAATATACTCCCTGATCCGCAGAAATCCAATTAAAACGAGTGTCCCACGACGATCTCCCGTGGAGAACAGGAGCATCTGCTGATGCAACCACTCTCCAGGGGCTCCAGGAAGACAATGAGGGGAGGAAGGTATCCTTCCACAATGTATTCCCCACAATGTATTCCTACGCCCCTGTGAGAAAATAGTCCCTAGTCTCACTTTATGGTATGCTGTATGAGAAAGTTCCCACGCAGCTTTTTGCCATAAAGTGAGACCACTGAACTATAGTAACCTCAGTGATGCACTGCAGGAGCCATTGTCTCCTGTCAGTGTGTCACTGAGGGTCCTATAGAGCAGTGACATCACCCGATGTCACTGTTCTATAGGGGAGATCGTCGTGGGACACTCGTTATTATTTGGACTACGGCGGACAGGTAGTATACGGTTTATTATTTTACGTTTTTTGCAGGGGCTGAAGTATGGTAAGTATGGTGAAATGAAGAATATTAAAATACTTTTTCCTAATGTGTGTGTGTTTTATTAACCCTTTATTAATATTGGATTAATAATGGATAGGCGTCTTATTGACGCCTCTCCGTTATTAACCCGGCTTAATGTCACCTTACAATAGCAAGGTGACATTAACCCCTTATTACCCCATATCCCACCGCTACACGGGAGTGGGAAGCGAGGGGCTTAGGCTGGTTTCACACTTGCGTTTTTATCTGCATGCGTTTTTTTAAAAAACGCATGTGTGAAAAAACGCATGTAAACGTGGTAAAACGCTGCGTTTTTTAGACGCATGCGTTTTAGCATGTAGAAAAAAAAGCGGCGTTTTGCCGCGTTTACATGCGTTTTTTCATGCGTTTGCGTTTTTAAAACGCATGCTGAGAAGTGTGTGACAGCTGCCAATCATCAAAATCCACAAGAAAACCCACTATAAATAGAAATAGCTAGGGGTAGGGTTAGGGCCTAACCCTAAACGTGACAGAAATACGTGGCACTGAAATACGTGGCACTGAAATATGTGGCACGTGGCACTTACATACGTGGCACTTAAATACGTGGCACTGAAATACGTGGCACTTACATAGGTGGCACTTAAATCCGTGGCACTGAAATACATGGCACGTGGCACTGAAATACGTGGCACTTAAATCCGTGGCACTGAAATATGTGTCACGTGGCACTTAAATACGTGGCACTTACATACATGGCACTTACATACATGGCACTTACATACGTGGCACTTACATATGTGGCACTTGCATACGTGGCACTTATATACGTGGCACTTACATACGTGACACTTACATACGTGGCACTTACATACGTGGCACTCACATATGTGGCACTTACATACGTGGCACTTAAATATGTGGCACGTGGCACTTACATACGTGGCACTTATATATGTGGCACTTACATACGTGGCACTTACATACGTGGCACTTACATACGTGGCACGTGGCACTTACATACGTGGCACTTACATATGTGGCACTTAAATACGTGGCACGTGGCACTTACATACGTGGCACTTATATACGTGGCACTTACATACGTGACACTTACATACGTGGCACTTACATACGTGGCACTTACATACGTGGCACTTATATACGTGGCACTGAAATATCGTGGCACTATGTCATAAAATGTTCATTAAACGGTTAGGGGTGAGGTTAGGGGTAGGGTTAGGGTTTGGATCCCTTTATCACCCTGATGGTGGTGGGTGGTTTTTCAGTGTTTTTTCTGTTTTTTTTTCTATAAAAACGCATGCGTTTTTAATGTTAAGTATAGGAAAAAACGCATGCGTTTTTTAGCGCTAAAACGCAGCGTCCAAAAACGCAAGTGTGAAACCAGCCTCAGTGCCGGAATTACGTTCACATTTGCGTTGTGCGCCGCAGCGTCGGAGACGCAACGCACAACGCAAACAAAAACGCAACAAAACGCACGCTAAAACGCTGCGTTTTGCGACGCATGCGTCCTTTTTGGCCGAAAGTTGGACGCAAAAAAAAGGCAACTTGCTGCGTCCTCTGCGCCCAACGCTTGCGGCCAAAAAAACCCATGCGTCGCAAAACGCAGCACAATGCATGTCCATGCGCCCCCATGTTAAATATAGGGGCGCATGACGCATGCGGCGACGCTGCGGCGCCGAACGCTAATGTGAACGTAGACTTATAGATGCGCCATTTCTGGGATGGCTGCGGACTGGCCCCTCTCTAGGCTATTAATATCAGCCCGCAGCTGTCTGCGTAGCCTTTCTGGCTATAAAATATAGGGGGACCCCACGTCATTTTTTTTGGGGGGTCCCTCTATTTTAATAGCCAGTAAAGGCTACGCAGACAGCTGCGGGCTGATATTCATAGCAGGCTACAAATATTGGCCTCGGCCATCGGCTTTCCCCCTCTGGCGCAGAAAATTGCGCGGGAGCCCACGCCGTTTTTTTCAGTTTTTTATTAAATTAAACGCTCATTAAGCCCTGTTTCACACTTGCGTCGGCACGGGTCCATCGCTATGCGTTGGGCCGACGTACCGACGCACGTTGTGAAATTTGTGCACGTCGTGGGCAGCGGATGCAGTTTTTCAACGCATCCGCTGCCCATTCTGAAGTCCGGGGAGGAGGGGGCGGAGTTTTGGCCGCGCATGCGCGGTAGAAAATGGCAGACGTGACGGATGTGCCAACGGTCCGCCAAAACACGACGCATCCGTTGCACGATGGACGCGACGTGTGGCCATCCGTTGCGATCCTTCACTAATACACGTCTATGGGTAAAAAACGCATCCTGCGAGCACTTTTGCAGGATCCGTTTTTTTCCCAAAAAGACGGATTGCGAAAAACGCAAGTGTGAAAGTAGCCTTATAGAAACATCGGCCTTTCTATTATATATCTATGGATATATCTATCTATAGATATATTTATCTATAGATATATCTATAGATACATAGATGTATCTATCCATATATTTGGCTGCTTTCACACATCAGGTTTTTGCCGTGAGGCACAATCCGGCGAGCTTTGAAAAAAACGGATCCATTTTTTTCCAACGGATCCGTCTTTTTCTCATAGAGTTTCATCCGTTTTTTGCTGGATCCGTCAAAAAAGCTGTTTCCGCCGGATGGAAAACACATACAGAGGAACGTTTTTTCTGTCCGGCGAAAAAACGCACAGCGACGGATCCGGCAAAAAAAGTATGAAACTGAGCTGTGAAATGATGAATCCGGCCTTGGAATCCGTTTTTTCATGCATGTTTCCATTCAAATCATGCACATTTTCCGTTTATTTACTTATTTCCAAAAACGGCATTAAAACCGCACCCAAAAAAGCATAAAAACTGCACCAAAAACTGCATCAAAACTGCACCAAAAACTGCATCAAAACCTGGTGCAGTTTCGCAGTTTTGGTGCGGTTTTGATACAGTTTTTGGTGCGGTTTTGATGCAGTTCTTGGTGTGGTTTTGGTGCGGCTTTTTCCGCAGCATGTGCACAAGTCTGCGGCTCCCATAGACTTACATTGGTTGTACACTACACGTGCAGCAAAAAACGCTGCGGATCTGCAATCAGATCCGCAACGTGTGCACACAGCCTTAGCATTTAGTGAACCTAGCCAAAAAGCCAAGCAAAAAACAAGCGTGGGATTGCACTTTTTTTGCCATTTCATTGCACTTTAAATTTTTTTCACATTTTCTGCTACACGACATGCTAAAACCAATGATGGCGTTCAAAAGTAGAACTTGTTCTGCAAAAGATAAGCCCTCACATGGCCATATTGACGGAAAAATTATGGCTCTGGAAAGAAGGGGAGCGATAAACGAAAACAAAAAAGCTCCAGGGGGTGAAGGGGTTTAGAAACATGGATATGGACATATCTATGGAAATAGACATAGATATATCTGTATGTATGTATGTATGTATGTATCTATCTATCTATCTATCTATCTATCTATCTATCTATCTATCTATCTATCTATCTATCTTTCCCTCTATCTATCTATCTCTATCTATCTGTGTGTAATGGAGTGTGGGTTGGACAAATGTAAAAGAGGAGGTTGGACAGAAATGACATCACAAATCTTTTTGAAGCTAGAGGAGGGAGAGGAGGGAGGGGTTGGGGTGTGTTTTGGAGAGGGTGTGCTAGGTTCAGGCTTAGTAGCAGTGCAATGCATCATGGAACTTGTAGTATTAGAGCACAATGACTCAGGAGAAAGGAAGTTGTCGATTAACCCCATGAGAGCTGAATCCAGCACTAAAATGTGCTGCTACAGCATGATAAAAGGTAATATTGCTAAAATAAACACAGTAGATGTTTTCAGTGGCCCATAATAGCAAGATTTATGAAAAAAAAAAAAAAGGTTATAGTAGTGGACAACTTCTTTAAGCATAATAACAGACCCGGATTCTTTACTGTAAGAGCAGTGGACTATGGAACTCTCTACCGTGTGATGTAATGAGTGATTCATTACTTAAATTTAAGAGGGGACTGGATACCTTTCTAGAAAAGTATAATATTACAGGGTATATATACTAGATTCCTTAATAGGGCGTTGATCCAGGGAACTACACTGTGTTCCAAATTATTATGCAAATTGGATTTAAGTGTCTTAAAGATTTAATTGTTTTGTTTTTCAAATAAACTCGTGGATGGTATTGTGTCTCAGGGCTCAATGAATCACTGAAATCAATCTTAAACTCATGTGATAATTAGTTTTCCAGGTGATTCTAATTAAAGGAAAACTACTCAAAAATGATGTTCCACATTATTATGCAGGTCACAGGTTTCAAGCAATATGGGAAATAAAAAGGATCTCTCTGCTGCTGAAAAGCGTTAAATAGTGCAATGCCTTGGACAAGGTATGAAAAAATTAGATATTTCACGAAAACGTAAGAGTGATCATCATACTCTGATGAGATTTGTGACTGAAACAGAGCACAGACAGAGTTCATGCAAATAAAGGCATAATGAGGAAGTTTTCTGGCAGACAAATTCATTGGATTAAGAGAGCAGCTGCCAAAATACCATTACAAAGCAGCTTACAGTTATTTGAAGCTGCTGGTGCGTCTGGAGTCCCTCGAACCTCAAGGTGTAGGATCCTTCAAAGGCTTGCTGTGGTGCATAAACCTACTATTCGGCCACCCCTAAACAGTGTTCACAAGCAGAAACGGTTGCAGTGGGCCCAGACATACATGAAGACTAATTTGCAAACAGTCTTGTTTACTGATGAGTGTTGCGCAACCCTGGATGGTCCAGATGGATGGAGTAGTGGATGGTTGGTGGATGGCCACCATGTCCCAACAAGGCTGCGACGTCAGCAAGGAGGTGGAGGAGTCATGTTTTGGGCTGGAATCATGGGGAACCAGCTGGTAGGGCCCTTTAAGGTTCCTGAAGGTGTGAAAATGACCTCAGCAAGGTAAATAGAGTTTCTGACTGACAACTTTCTTCCATGGTCTAAAAAGCAGAAACGTGCCTTCAGGAACAAAATCATCTTCATGCATGACAATGAATACCTCTGAGTAATTGGCTGCTATGGGCATAAAAGGAGATAAACTCATGGTGTGGCCACCATCTTCCCCTGACCTCAACCCTATAGAGAACCTTTGGAGTATCATAAAACAAAAGATATATGAGGGTGGGAGGCAGTTCACATCAAAACAGCAGCTCTGGGAGGCTATTCTGACTTCATGCAAAGAAATACAAGCAGAAACTCTCCATAAACTCACAAGTTCACTGGATGCAAGAATTGTGAAGGTGACATCAAAGAAGGGTTCTTATGGTAACATGTAACTTGGCCTGTTAGGATGTTTTGGAGTTAAATAGCTTTTTGTTCAGTGAATGTGACCTCCTAATGCTGCAAATTCCACAAATGAGCATTTTCAGTTCTTTAAAACATATCAAATGTTTAGAAATTATCCTGTGCCTAATAATTTGGAACAGTGCATTTTGAGTTTTTATTCATTTTGGAGATTATACTGTTATCATTGGGAGGTATCTTCAATAAAATTCGATGTATACTCTAACGGGTGATGACTTTTATTAGACTGACTGTCATTTGCACCAACCATTTAGGAAAAGCCGAGAAAAATGTCATTTGCATAATAATTTGGAACATAGTGTAGTCTGATTGCCGTATGTGGAGTTGGGAAGGATTTTTTTTCCCCCAATGTGAAGCTTACTCTTTGCCACATGGGTTTTTTTTTTTGCCTTCTTCTGGATCAACATGTTAGGACATGTTAGGTTAGGCTATGGGTTGAACTAGATGGACTAAAAGTCTTCCTTCAACCTTAATACTGTAACTATGTTACTATGTTACTTCTCCTCTGATTGTTCCACTCCTGGTTTTGGCTACAAATACTGAGGTAAAATACTGACCAAATACTGGACGTGTGCACGTGGCCTTAGGCTTCTTTCACACTTCAGTTGTTTGGCGTCAGTCTGCTCCGCCATAATGACGGATCGACGGATCCGTCACAATTGCTGAGAAAACGGTTCTAACGGATCCGTTTTTTTGACGGATCAGTTACTTGTGGGTTGTATATACTTTTTGGAGCATGCGCAATTGAAAAAACGGATTGGGGCGACGGATCCGCCGAAATGACGGTCACGACGGATCCGTCGCCCATAGGTGGCCATTCAAAGGAATGACGGACGCGACGGATCTGTCGCGATCCGCCATTTCAACGCAGACAAAAAACGTTGCAATGACCGTCAATGTCTAGATGACGTCCGCCAAATTTTGACGGATCCGTCGCATGACGGATGGAACGGACGACCATCCGTCACAATCCGTCGCTAATGCAAGTCTATAGGGAAAATAACGGATCCGTCACAAAAAATGAAAATATATTGCCCAGTTACGTAGTATACAGCATAGAGCCACGTAGTATATTGCCCAGTGACGTAGTATACAGCACAGAGCCACGTAGTATATTGCCCAGCCACGTAGTATATTGCCCAGTTACGTAGTATATTGCCCAGTGACGTAGTATACAGCACAGAGCCACGTAGTATATTGCCCAGCCACGTAGTATATTGCCCAGTTACGTAGTATATTGCCCAGTGACGTAGTATACAGCACAGAGCCACGTAGTATATTGCCCAGCCACGTAGTATATTGCCCAGCCACGTATGTCACAGTTTAAAAAATAAAAAATAAACATATACTCACCTTCCGAGGGGCCCCTTGTAGTTCTGTCGCCTGTGTTCGGTTCAGGCGGCAGCTTCCGGTCCGAGGGTGTGATGACGTCGCGGTCACATGACTGTGACATCACGGCAGGTCCTTCTCGCGCAGGTGCGCAGGGCCTGCGATGACGTCGCGGTCACATGACCGTGACGTCATGGCAGGTCCTTGTCGCACACCAACCTTAGCACCGGAACCTGGCGCTTGCATGGACCGGTCACCGGAGCGTCGGAAAGGCGGCGGAAGGTGAGTATATAATGATTTGTTATTTTATTATTATTATTTTTAACATTAGATGTTTTTACTATTGAGGCTGCATAGGCAGCCTCAATAGTAAAAACTTGGTTACCCAGGGTTAATAGCGGCGGTAACGGAGTGAGTTACCCGCAGCATAACGCGGTCCGTTACCGCTGGCATTAACCCTGTGTGAGCCGTGACTGCGGGGAGTATGGAGCGGGCGCCGGGCAGTGACTGCAGGGGAGTAGGGAGGGACTAATCGGACTGTGCCCGACGCTGATTGGTTGCGGCAGCCATGACAGGCAGCTGGCGAGACCAATCAGCGAATGAATATCCGTGACGGAAGTTGCCAACAGAAAGACGGAAGTACCCCTTAGACAATTATATATAGATTAATCCGACCTGTAAACGGTGTAACAAACAAAAAACAAAACGCTAGAATTTAATTTATTCTTGGTCGCCTCAACATTGCAATGAAAGTGATCAAAGTGATCAAAACATCGTCTCTACCTAAAGATGGCATCAATAAAAACGTCAGCTCGGCGCACAAAAAATAAGCCCTCATCCAGCCCCAGATCTGAAAAATGGAGAAACTGCAGGTCTCGGAAAATGCCGCCATTTATTTATTTTTTTAAACAAACTTTGGATTTTTTTTTCACCACTTAAATCAAAAATAACCTAAACATGTTTGGTATCTACGAACCTGGAATTTCACCGCACTTGGATTTTTTTCCCGTGTTCCAGCACATTATATGGTAACATCAATGGTGTCATTCAAAAGCACAACTTTTCCGCAAAAAAACAAACCCTTACATGGCCATATTGACGGAAAAATAAAAAAGTTATGGCTCTGGGAAGAAGGACAGCGAAAAAACAAAAGTGAAGAGGTTAAAGAGTTACTACTAGTGTTGAGCGCGAGTGCTAGTTATTCGAGTTTGCCTAGGGTGCTCGGGCACGTACTAAGAATCACGGGTGCTCCAGTGACATGTTCGTGTCCCCGAGCCCGAGTGTTTCGCGGCTGTTAGCCACAAAGCATGCGGGGTTAGCCGTGTATGTCAGGCAATCCCTGCATGTTTTTCGGGTGTCTAACAACTGTGAACTATGCATGTCACTGGAGCACATGCGATACTGGGTGCGTACCCCAGCACCCTAGGAAACCTCGAGTAACGAGCACTCGCGCTCATCACTGGATACTGCCATTTTACTGCCATGCACTCACCATACTGCAGTCCTTTTAGGGTCAGCCGCCCCTTTATTCCAGGATCATCGGCTTTGGTATCAGAAACAATTAAACCAAAAGTGAGAAAGATCAGCCTGAGCTCCATTATCTGAAGGAGAGAAATATACAGATATACAGCAAACATTGCACCATGGAGATGAGTCGATGCTCCATTTTTTTCCTTTTTTGCTGTCATCCAGAAGCTGAACCATTAAGGCCGGCGTCACACTAGCGAGTTTTACGGACGTATGAGCTCAGAAAATACATCCGTAAAATACGCATAACACACGGCCCAATGATTCTCTATGTCCCAGCTCCTATCAGCCGTATTTTACGCATCCGTATTATACGGTCTTCTACGGCCGTAGAAAATCGCAGCCCTCTGCTGGATGTCCTCATGAACTGGAGCCTTGGAAAAGTTCCCACGCTCGAGTTGATATGAGGACATCCAGCAGAGGGCGCCTCACCGCGACTCAAGGTAACTACAGGTCACCCCGCTTTCCATTCATTCCCTGGGGGTTTTACAGGCACGAGCACGGCTTTAGCAGAGCTCCTGTCTGTAAAATGATTTAACCCCTTCAGATGGATTTACTTCGTGGGACTTGACCTGAGTGACGGAAGGTATGAGATATTGTTTTTTTTATTTTTCCTTTGTTACAGAACGAGGGTCTTCAGGTGGATTACCAGTATAATAAAATATTACAACACCCTGTGTCTTTATTTCATTAAAATACTTTTAAATAATGTGTGTGTGTTTTATTAACCATTTCGTACTATTGGATTAATAATGGATAGGTGTCATAATTGACGCCTCTCCATTATTAATATGGCTTAATGTCACCTTACAATAGCAAGGTGACATTAACCCTTCATTACCCCATATCCCACCGCTACAGGGGAGTGGGAAGAGAGTGGCCAAGTGCCAGAATAGGCGCATCTTCCAGATGTGCCTTTCTGGGGTGGCTGGGGGCAGATGTTTGTAGCCAGGGGGGGGGGGGGGCAATAACCATGGACCCTCTCCTGGCTATTAATATCTGCCCTCAGTCACTGGCTTTACCACTATGGTGGATAAAATTGCGCGGGAGCCTACGCCAATTTTTTCCGCCATTTAACCCTTTATTTTACAAGCTACAGCGCCCAAATTTTGCACATACACACTACTAACATTAGTAGTGTGGAATATGCAAAAAAAAAAGGGATATGAGATGGTTTACTGTATGTAAACCATGTCTCATATCCTGTCGGGTTTGGGAAGGAGAAATGAAAAGCCGGCAATTGAATTACCGACTTTTCACATATCTCGCGCTGAATTAAATATAAATACAGTATATATATATATATATATATATATATATATATATATATATATATATGTGTGTGTCTCAATGACATATATATACACTCACTGGCCACTTTATTAGGTACACCTGTCCAACTTCTTGTTAACACTTAATTTCTAATCAGCCAATCACATGGCGGCAACTCAGTGCATTTAGGCATGTAGACATGGTCAAGACAATCTAATGCAGGTCAAACCGAGCATCAGTATGGGGAAGAAAGGTGATTTGAGTGCCTTTGAACGTGGCATGGTTGTTGGTGCCAGAAGGGCTGGTCTGAGTATTTCAGAAACTGCTGATCTACTGGGATTTTCACGCACAACCATCTCTAGGGTTTACAGAGAATGGTCCGAAAAAGAAAAAAAATCCAGTGAGCGGCAGTTCTGTGGGCGGAAATGCCTTGTTGATGCCAGAGGTCAGAGGAGAATGGGCAGACTGGTTCGAGCTGATAGAAAGGCAACAGTGACTCAAATCGCCACCCGTTACAACCAAGGTAGGCCTAAGAGCATCTCTGAACGCACAGTGCGTCGAACTTTGAGGCAGATGGGCTACAGCAGCAGAAGACCACACCGGGTACCACTCCTTTCAGCTAAGAACAGGAAACTGAGGCTACAATTTGTACAAGCTCATCGAAATTGGACAGTAGAAGATTGGAAAAACGTTGCTTGGTCTGATGAGTCTCGATTTCTGCTGCGACATTCGGATGGTAGGGTCAGAATTTGGCGTAAACAACATGAAAGCATGGATCCATCCTGCCTTGTATGGAGCATCTTTGGGATGTGCAGCCGACAAATCTGCGGCAACTGTGTGATGCCATCATGTCAATATGGACCAAAATCTCTGAGGAATGCTTCCAGCACCTTGTTGAATCTATGCCACGAAGATTTGAGGCAGTTCTGAAGGCAAAAGGGGGTCCAACCCATTACTAGCATGGTGTACCTAATAAAGTGGCCGGTGAGTGTATATATGTATATATATACACTGTATATATGTTTTAACGAACATTTGAGCACATAAATCGATTAGATGTCGGTTTTGCAAGCCTGCGAGAAAATATCGCAGTACGGATGCCATATGGATTACATACGGAGGATGCCATGCTCAAAATACGCTGCCACACACACCCTGCCTACGGATGACATACGGATCACTATTTTGGGCACATTTCTGCGTATTACGGCCTTAATAAACGGACCGTATTTACATACGCTGAGTGTGACGCCAGCCTAACAGCTGAGGGTTTGTTACTGCTGTATTCAGTCTTGTAAATCCTCTGTGAGCTACCCATCTCTCCAGCCCTGATAGTTGCTACAATGTATCAGTACAAGCAAAATATATAAGACTGGGGCTCATAGAGGATTGTCCAGACCGGATACAATCAGAAAAGCCCACAGCTGTGAGATGTACCAGGTCTGCGGGGGCTACGGTAATCCACCTGGAAAAACAGGTTGGAGATAAACCTACTGCATCTTATTGTATCATCCTGAGCAGTGCTGTATGTATCTGATCTGCCATCTATTCCATATTTTATCATCTATTATTTCTATAGCTCCAACACATTCTGTAGTGCTGTACACAGGTTGTGTTCACTCAGTCCCTGTCCCATGGGTGGTTCACAATTTAATATCCCTGAATTGGGGGAAGAAACTGAGAAAAACCAAGTTCTTGGCACAAAAAGGACATAAAAACTTGTAGGAGAAGAAACAGTTAGAGGATATTAAGCTGCTCCTGCATTACATCCAATGATTGTGCCCCTCATACATCTCTTTACCACCCGCAGCGAATCTGTGACCCTTGCATTCTATAGCTATCATCCTTCCCATATATACACTCACCGGCCACTTTATTAGGTACACCATGCTAGTAACGGGTTGGACCCCCTTTTGCCTTCAGAACTGCCTCAATTCTTCGTGGCATAGATTCAACAAGGTGCTGGAAGCATTCCTCAGAGATTTTGGTCCATATTGACATGATGGCATCACACAGTTGCCGCAGATTTGTCGGCTGCACATCCCAAAGATGCTCCATACAAGGCAGGATGGATCCATGCTTTCATGTTGTTTACGCCAAATTCTGACCCTACCATCCGAATGTCGCAGCAGAAATCGAGACTCATCAGACCAAGCAACGTTTTTCCAATCTTCTACTGTCCAATTTCGATGAGCTTGTACAAATTGTAGCCTCAGTTTCCTGTTCTTAGCTGAAAGGAGTGGTACCCGGTGTGGTCTTCTGCTGCTGTAGCCCATCTGCCTCAAAGTTCGACGCACTGTGCGTTCAGAGATGCTCTTAGGCCTACCTTGGTTGTAACGGGTGGCGATTTGAGTCACTGTTGCCTTTCTATCAGCTCGAACCAGTCTGCCCATTCTCCTCTGACCTCTGGCATCAACAAGGCATTTCCGCCCACAGAACTGCCGCTCACTGGATTTTTTTTCTTTTTCGGACCATTCTCTGTAAACCCTAGAGATGGTTGTGTGTGAAAATCCCAGTAGATCAGCAGTTTCTGAAATACTCAGACCAGCCCTTCTGGCACCAACAACCATGCCACGTTCAAAGGCACTCAAATCACCTTTCTTCCCCATACTGATGCTCGGTTTGAACTGCAGGAGATTGTCTTGACCATGTCTACATGCCTAAATGCACTGAGTTGCCGCCATGTGATTGGCTGATTAGAAATTAAGTGTTAACAAGAAGTTGGACAGGTGTACCTAATAAAGTGGCCAGTGAGTGTATGTTCAAGACTTCTCTTGTGCTGCAGCTGTATCCTTGAATACTCCCCCATTGGCAGTCACATTCTGGTCATAGACAGTCAATCTGTTCCTGATCCAGCTATCTTTTTAGTATTTTTTCTTGTTGTTAAATAGCAAAACACAACATGATATCTGTAACGACTGGAAAGTTTTACCGTATGAATTGTAGTTTGTGCATTTCCTTGTACAATACATTGACTTGGCAGCAACAACCAGGAAAAACCTCAAGCAAGCCCTTCATAGGGATCATGGTTAGGGCTGACTTTCTACCTAATAATATTTAGGAGAGGAGTTAAAGCTACCAGGTCAATTCAGTGTATTGTCAGGGTGTCAGGAGAAAGACAAAGGCATCCATAAGTTGTCAGAGATTGTTATAAGTTGTCAGGAGTAGTCAGGGAACACTAACCTGGTGACAGCGCCCTCAGTGATCTCAGCCTGCAGCTGGCAGACACTTGTCTAATGGCACAAATACACTAAAAATGAAAGAAGGAACTGCACAAGGGAGGAGCCGCTACACAAAAGTATTGAAAACAACCATTCCCAAACATGATCATAATCTGCACTGACACACAAGAAGAACACAGAACAGGTGACTTATCGCAATAAACTCTTTTTTTTCAGTTTTTTCGCTGCAAACATACAGCATATCTAAAGGAAGCAACATAAAATGGGGGTATCCAAGCCTACACTCTGTAACCCTTTTACAGTGCAGTATCTAAGCCAATCACATGCGGCACTGACATTTAATCTACAGTATCTAAGCCTATTCTTTCTGATAGCTAAACTGTTGTATCTATGCCTATAATATGTGATGATGTCTGCTAAGCAGATGTATCTAAGCCTATCCTATATGATACTGTCAGCTGAACTACTCTATGTATATTGGATCCTAGGTGGTTTTTGCAGCTTAAAGGGAAATAACCATCAGAAAAAATACCTGATGCTTAAATCAAGTTTTTGTGTTAAATGTAATTTTTTAAAAATGTTGGCAATATTTATTTTTTTTCAGATCACAATCTGTATAAAAAAAAACAAAAAAAAACATCCAGCAGATTTCACACTTGTCACTAGAGATTTATCAGTATCATACTCCAGTTGTTTCAGGAAACAACACATGTACATAGCCGTAATGAACAGACTGATGAGTTGGGCCAAATAGTGTGCAAGATCCAGTCCAGAGGCCATATCAGTAGTGTGCGGCTGCTGGATGGGAGCAGAGAAAATCACCTCTTACTTGATGGCATCTGTGGCTTTTCTTTTGATTAGCCAGCCTGGCATGGTATCAAATGTGCGTTCCGCAGCAACGATGGCGTCGTGCCAGGCTGGCTAATCCAAATAGGATCCGATGATGGAGTTAGATAGGTGGCGGTTCTCAGGTCTCCCTTTCAGCAGCCACAAATTGCAAGATTACTAATGTTGTTTTATAATAAAAATCGCGAGACTGAAACAATTGTCAAAAATGAAAAAAAAATAAAAAATGAATGTAACACAAAACCTGATTTAAACAATAGGTAATTTACGATGACATGTTCCTTTTTATGAACAGTTTCTGTCAGCAGCCATTCTGTCACATGTTAGTAAAGTCGGACGGAATGGCGAGGAGCCGGATTTTATACACCAGGGACGAAGGGCCACATTATACACTTGTGACAATGGGACTAAATGAAAAAACTGAATTCAGTGAGTAAGATATGTGCCCCAATACTTTTCTCCATACAGTGAATGAGGCTTTTGCGTTCTGGACAGGAGACTCATGGCTGATCTTGATATCGATACTAAGAACATTGAATGTCAGACACGTAAAACCGACCTTAGTTTCTTCTCATGTGATGAATCATGTCATGTAGCGTTGGTGCAGATAATTCCTTTTTACCCCCACCAAGATCAACAAAGCAGAAACTTCCCAGCTATAGAACTATAAACGGAAGCCTCATTGTCACAGAACAGGGAACAGAAACTCAAAAGCATAAATAGCAGAAAAATAAGAAATGCAGACTAAATAACCCCAAAATATTTCTTTATAAAACATGAGGGCGGAAACGACTAAAAGAAACTCAGCCTCGTAAACACCATGTAGTCCACCCAACGTCTACCTCAGATAACTGCAACTAACATAGTAACATAGTAACATAGTTAGTAAGGCCGAAAAAAGACATTTGTCCATCCAGTTCAGCCTATATTCCATCATAATAAATCCCCAGATCTACGTCCTTCTACATAACCTAATAATTGTATGATACAATATTGTTCTGCTCCAGGAAGACATCCAGGCCTCTCTTGAACCCCTCGACTGAGTTCGCCATCACCACCTCCTCAGGCAAGGAAATAGTAATAGTAACTGTTTAAGTATAATTTATATAAACCTCCCATTAGAGTTATGTTTGAATTTGTCTGAGTTTTGTTAGCCTGTAGGCAAAATAGATACAGTATGTAGGGTGTGATTTGTTTAATTTATAAATATTTATGTTCTATACATTTTCCACAAGAATAAACTGTACCATAATGTGACTCCCTATGTACAAAAATATAACTACTATAATACTGCCCCCTATATACAAGACTATAACTACTTTAATACTGCTCCTATGTACAAGAATATAACTACTATAATACTGCTCCTATGTACAAGAATATAACTACTATAAGAGTGCTCCTATATACAAGGGTATAACTACTATAATACTGCTCCTATGTACAAGAATATAACTACTATAATACTGCTTCTATGTACAAGAATATAACTACTATAATACTGCCCCCTATGTACAAGAATATAACTACTATAATACTGCCCCTATGTACAAGAATATAACTACTATAAGAGTGCTCCTATATACAAGGGTATAACTACTATAATACTGCCCCTATGTACAAGAATATAACTACTATAATACTGCTCCTATGTACAAGAATATAACTACTATAATACTGCCTCCTATATACAAGGGTATAACTACTATAATACTGCCCCTATGAACAAGAATATAACTACTATAGTACTGGCCCTCTATGTACAAGAATATAACTACTATTATACTGCCCCATGTACAAGAATATAACTACTATAATACTGCCTCTATGTAAAGAATATACGGTAACTATTATTATACTGCCCCTATGTACAAGAATATAACTATTATAATACTGCCTCTTATGTACAAGAATATAACTACTATAATACTTATAATACTGCCCCATGTACAAGAATATAACTACTATAATACTGCCCCCATGTACAAGAATATAACTACTATAATACTGCCCCTATGTACAAGAATATAACTACTATAATACTGCTCCTATGTACAAGAATATAACTATTATAATACTGCCCCCTATGTACAAGAATATAACTACTATAATACTGCCCCTATGAACAAGAATATAACTACTATAATACTGCCCCCTATGTACAAGAATATAACTACTATAATACTGCCCCTATGTACAAGAATATAACTACTATAATACTGCTCCTATGTACAAGAATATAACTACTATAATACTGCCCCCTATGTACAAGAATATAACTACTATAAGAGTGCTCCTATATACAAGGGTATAACTACTATAATACTGCCCCTATGTACAAGAATATAACTACTATAATACTGCTCCTATGTACAAGAATATAACTACTATAATACTGCCTCCTATATACAAGGGTATAACTACTATAATACTGCCCCTATGAACAAGAATATAACTATTATAGTACTGGCCCTCTATGTACAAGAATATAACTACTATAATACTGCCCCTATGAACAAGAATATAACTACTATAATACTGCCCCTGTGCACAAGAATGTAACTACTATAATACTGCCTCTATGTAAAGAATATACGGTAACTATTATTATACTGCCCCTATGTACAAGAATATAACTTATAATACTGCCTCTTATGTACAAGAATATAACTACTATAATACTGCCCCATGTACAAGAATATAACTACTATAATACTGCTCCCTATGTACAAGAATATAACTACTATAATACTGCCCCTATGTACAAGAATATAACTACTATAATACTGCCCCTATGTTCAAGAATATAACTACTATAATACTGCCCCTATGTACAAGAATATAACTACTATAAGAGTGCTCCTATATACAAGGGTATAACTACTATAATACTGCCCCTATGTACAAGAATATAACTACTATAATACTGCTCCTATGTACAAGAATATAACTACTATAATACTGCCTCCTATATACAAGGGTATAACTACTATAATACTGCCCCTATGAACAAGAATATAACTACTATAATACTGCTCCTATGTACAAGAATATAACTACTATAGTACTGGCCCTCTATGTACAAGAATATAACTACTATAATACTGCCCCTATGAACAAGAATATAACTACTATAATACTGCCCCTGTGCACAAGAATGTAACTACTATAATACTGCCTCTATGTAAAGAATATACGGTAACTATTATTATACTGCCCCTATGTACAAGAATGTAACTACTATTATACTGCCTCTATGTAAAGAATATACGGTAACTATGTGGCCTCCCTGCTAACACCCTTGCACCTCTCCAGTCCATCCTTAACTCTGCTGCCCGACTAGTCCATCTCTTTCCTCGCTACTCCTCTGCTTCCCCCTCTTCAAATCTCTTCACTGGCTCCCATTCCCTCTGCGTATCCAGTTCAAATTACTAATACTGACCTACAAAGCCATCCATAACCTGTCTCCTCCATATATCTCTGAACTAATCTCCCGATATCTTCCCTCACGTAATCTCCGGTCCTCCCCAGACCTCCTTCTCTCCTCCACACTTATTCGCTCCTCACCCAACCGCCTACAAGACTTCTCCCAAATATCCCCCATCCTCTGGAACTCTTTGCCCCAACACGTCCAACTATCAACCACATTCGGATCCTTCAGACGGAACCTGAAAACCCACCTCTTCAGGAAAGCCTACAGCCTGCGCTGACCACGCTGCCTCCTCATCACTACCGCAACTACCGCCTCACCAACAGCGGAGCTCCTACAACCCTCAACCTATTGTCTCCTTCCCCACCATCTTGTAGAATGTAAGCCGGCAAGGGCAGGGTCCTCGCCCCTCTGTATCAGTCTGTAATTGTTAGTTTGCTTACTGTAAGTGATATAATTATGTAATTTGTATGTAACCTCTTCTCATGTACAAAAATAGATCAATGGCCACCTTCGTCTGTGCTAAAAACTAAGAAAATGTGAAATATGTGAAATGTGAATAGCATACTGGCTTATGAACTTTATGAACAAACATATGAGATTTTTAGCACAAGATTTGCAAACGTTGTGAGCCCATTCACCAAAACGTCAAGGTAATCTCAGATCGAATGGGTAACTACACTGACTGCCTGGTGTGAACACTTACCTATGGTATCTGAGCTGACTGCCTAATGTGAACACTTACCTATGGCTAATAACAGGATAAAGCCTACTTATATAGGAGGCTCAGAACCAACTGTGTTGAGATGTAATTAAAACCTGGAGAAGGGCGGGACGTTCAAGTCAGAAAATAGTATATAATAAAATAGATCAACTGACCGAACAATATATATATATATACAAATAATTTGTAGCCAAAAAAAGTCAAATACAAAAATAGATCAATGGCCGCACTCATCTGTGCTAAAAACTAAGGAAATGTGAAATATGTGAAATGTGAATAGCATACTGGCTTATGAACTTTATGAACAAACACATGAGATTTTTAGCACAAGATTTGCAAACGTTGCATATTTCACATTTCCTTAGTTTTTAGCACAGACGAAGGTGGCCATTGATCTATTTTTGTATTTGACTTTTTTTGGCTACAAATTATTTATATATATATATATATATATATATATATATTGTTCGGTCAGTTGATCTATTTTACTATATACTATTTTCTGACTTGAACGTCTCGCCCTTCTCCAGGTTCTAATTACATCTCAACACAGTTGGTTCTGAGCCTCCTATATAAGTAGGCTTTATCCTGTTATTAGCCATAGGTAAGTGTTCACATTAGGCAGTCAGCTCAGATACCATAGGTAAGTGTTCACACCAGGCAGTCAGTGTAGTTACCCATTCGATCTGAGATTACCTTGACGTTTTGGTGAATGGGCTCACAACGTTTGCAAATCTTGTGCTAAAAATCTCATATGTTTGTTCATAAAGTTCATAAGCCAGTATGCTATTCACATTTCACATATTTCACATTTCCTTAGTTTTTAGCACAGACGAAGGTGGCCATTGATCTATTTCTGTATTTGACTTTTTTTGGCTACAAATTATTTATATATATATATATATTTATATATATATATATATATATATATATATATATATATATATATATATATATATATATATATATATATATATATATTGTTCGGTCAGTTGATCTATTTCCCTTCTCATGTACAGCACCATGGAATCAATGGTGCTATATAAATAAATAATAATAATAACTATTATCATACTGCTCCTATGTACAAGAATATAACTATTATAATACTACTCCTATGTACAAGAATATAACTACTATAATACCACTCCCCACATATAAGAATATAACTTCTATAATACTGCCCCCTATATACAAGAATATTATAAAGAAAATATTGATCCCCACATACAAAAATATACAGTTGAAACCAGAAGTTTACATACACTATATGAAAAGACACATATGCTCGTTTTTCTCAATATCTGACATGAAATCAGAATAAGCCTTTCAAATTTTAGGTTAATTAGGATTACCATAATTATTAATATTTTCCAGTATAGTGAGATAAAGAATGTATTAAGGCATCTGTATTACTTACTGCAAAAGTAAAAAGTTTACATACACTAAGATCAGGGGTGGATTAAGGGTAGCCAGGGCCCCGGGCTGTTCAGACTCTGTGGGCCCCCCTGTCATGTGACGGGGTCATGCGACGGGGTCATGCGATGGGGTCTTCATATACCTGAACCAGATTATTCCAGAAAAATAGTTGCTGAGTGAAACTCCACTTCTCACCTATCACACATTAACAGTTCCCATCACCAGATCACACATGTAACTGGCAGCTTTTGTTTTGGCCAAATGATTTTTCAAGCCGCCACCATAACACGGTAGACACTTTTGGCCGGGCCCTACTCTGTTGTAACCTATTAAATATTTGTTAAAATATGCAATACCATTTAGGTATATTTTTTATTTATTTTTCAATTTTTTAAATGACCAATAATATCACATACAAGGAACAAATATAATACCATGCCCAGACCACATATTACCACCAGTGACCGAATAATATCACATACAAAGAACAAATACTAGTGCACCATGACCTGACCACATATTACCACCACAAAGTGACCAAATAGCACATACAAGGGACAAACACCGCAAAACCATGACCAGACCATATATTACCACCATATAGTGACTGAATACTACAATACTGATCAGTAATAAAAAAAAACCCCACAATACTATCACCATAAGTGCCATTATACACAGGAGATCTTTACATAGTATGCAGTGTCTGTGTAGAGGTAATACAGCAATCACTGGTGACATTGTACACAGGACCTCTGTATATAGTATACAGTGTATAGTGTCAGTGTATAGGTAACACTGACTCACCAGTGACGTCTCTAGGTGAAGTCCTTCATCTTTCATCCAGCACAGACCGCCATCACTTGATCCAGCCAGGACTCGTCTCTGCAGGAAATAACACAGTTATCTCGAGCTCCCCTTGCAGAACACATTACTTAATTTTTCCCAACTTCTACATTACACCACATGAAGAAAAAAAGGCGACATAGTGTCACTCTGAACAGTAACAGGACCGCCCCCCCCCCATTTAAAGCAGTATACTAAAAAAATAAAATAAATACATCACTGCAGTAATAATATCCCTTAATTAGCCCCTATGGTAATAATAGTATCCCCCATCCTTGCCCCGTGTATCTCATTCCTGGCTCCAGCCATATGTTCTCCCATCCTGCCCTCATGAGTATCCATCCTGCCCCATATGATCTCCCCATCCTGCCCCATCGGTCTCCACCGTATCCATCCTGCCTCATGATCCTGCATGATCTGTCTCCAATCCTGCCCCATGTCTCCAATCATGCCCCGTATCTACATTCAGCCCATGTCTCCAATCCTGCCCCCAGTGTGTCCAGCATCTCTGCCCCCAGTGTCCAGCATCTCAGCCCCCAATGTGTCCAGCATCTCTGCCCCCAATGTGTCCAGCATCTCTGCCCCAAATGTGTCCAGCATCTCTGCACCCAGTTTCAAGCATCTCTGCCCCCAGTTTCCAGCATTCTGGCCCGGGTCCCCCGGATTGCCGCTCTCAATAATAAAAAAAAGAGTTCTTCTCACCTGACCGCGCTCCTTCGGCAAAGCTTCCTCCTCGCAGCTGAAGCGCACACTCGCCGGCGACTGACAATGACATCAGATGCCGGCGACGTGCGCGCTGCGGATGACATCAGCTGCCAGCCTCCGATTGGCTGGCGGCTGTTAACAGTTGACGTGTGGGCACGGGCTCACACATCAATAGCATTAAACTGCTGCAGCGCCAGTAGGGGCCCGGTGAGCAGATGACACGGAGCCTGATGCGGGCCCCCTCTGCCCACCGGGCCAATACGCCAGTGATGCCCTGATGGCGGCGGTCAATCTGAGCGGTAGCCCAGGCCCCCCCCCCACACCACTGGGCCCTGGGCTACCGCCCAGATTGACCTCATTATAATCAGCCCCTGACTAAGATTACTATGCCTTTAAATAATTCTGGACTGCCCATATCATGATGTCATGTGTTTGGAAGCTTCTGATGTTTTTTTTGCAACATCTGAGTTAATTAGAGACACACCTGTGGATGTATTTAAATGCACACCTGAAACACACTGCTTTTTTGTGTAGCTTCATGGGAAAGTCTAAAGAAATCAGCAAGGAATCAGGAAGAGAATTGTGGACTTGCACAAGTCTGGCTCATCCTTGGGTACAATTTCAAGATCCTGAAGGTGCCTCGTTCATCTGTACAAACAATTATACGCAATTACTAACCAGATGGGAATGTCCAGCCATCATACCCCTCAGGAAGGAGATGGGTTCTGTGTCCCAGTGTTATGACCCCAATGGCGAGGGTCTCAGAGATATCAGCAAGTCTGCAAAGTACAAAAATCCAGCTCATAGGGCAGTGGTAACTGGGTTGACCATATATCTACTCCTAACGCCAACCCTAGAAGTAGCCGGGGAACATGCCTACGTTGGTTGCTAGATGTCTCGCGCCAGCCGGAGAGCTAACTACCCCTAGAAGAGGAAAACAAAGACCTCTCTTGCCTCCAGAGAAAGGACCCCAAAAGTAGGATACAAGCCCCCCACAAATAATAACGGTGAGGTAAGAGGAAATGACAAACACAGAGATGAACTAGGTTTAGCACAGAGAGGCCCACTTACTAATAGCAGAATATAGTAAGATAACTTATATGGTCAACAAAAACCCTATCAAAAATCCACGCTGGAGATTCAAGAACCCCCGAACCGTCTAACGGCCCGGGGGGAGAACACCAGCCGCCCTAGAGCTTCCAGCAAGGTCAGGATACAGATAATATACAAGCTGGACAAAAAATGCAAACAATAACGAATTGCAAAAAGCAAAAAAGCAGACTTAGCTTAATCAAGCAGGAACCAGGATCAGAAGACAAGAGCACTACAGATTAGCTCTGATATCAACGTTGCCAGGCATTGAACTGAAGGTCCAGGGAGCTTATATAGCAACACCCCTGACCTAACGACCCAGGTGAGCATAAAAGGAATGACTGACAAACCCAGAGTCAAATCACTAGTAGCCACTAGAGGGAGCCAAAAAGTAAATTCACAACAGTACCCCCCCCCTTAGTGAGGGGTCACCGAACCCTCACCAAGACCACCAGGGCGATCAGGATGAGCGGCGTGAAAGGCACGAACTAAATCGGCCGCATGCACATCAGAGGCGACCACCCAGGAATTATCCTCCTGACCATAGCCCTTCCACTTGACCAGGTACTGAAGCCTCCGCCTGGAGAGACGAGAATCTAAGATCTTCTCCACCACGTACTCCAACTCGCCCTCAACCAACACCGGAGCAGGAGGCTCAGCAGAAGGAACCACAGGCACAACGTACCGCCGCAACAAGGACCTATGAAATACGTTGTGAATGGCAAACGACACCGGAAGATCCAGGCGAAAGGATACAGGATTAAGGATCTCCAATATCTTGTAAGGACCAATGAATCGAGGCTTAAATTTGGGAGAGGAGACCTTCATAGGAACAAATCGAGAAGACAGCCATACCAAATCCCCAACACGAAGTCGGGGACCCACACCGCGGCGGCGGTTGGCAAAACGCTGAGCCTTCTCCTGTGACAACTTCAAGTTGTCCACCACATGATTCCAGATCCGCTGCAACCTATCCACCACAGAATCCACCCCAGGACAGTCAGAAGGCTCCACATGTCCCGAGGAAAAACGAGGGTGGAAACCAGAGTTGCAGAAAAATGGCGAAACCAAGGTGGCAGAACTAGCCCGATTATTAAGGGCAAATTCAGCCAACGGCAAGAAGGTTACCCAATCATCCTGATCAGAAGAGACAAAACACCTCAAATACGCCTCCAGAGTCTGATTAGTTCGTTCCATTTGTCCGTTAGTCTGTGGATGAAAAGCGGACGAAAACGACAAATCTATGCCCATCCTACCACAAAAGGATCGCCAGAACCTGGAAACAAACTGGGATCCTCTGTCCGACACAATATTCTCAGGAATGCCGTGCAAACGAACCACGTTCTGGAAGAACACAGGAACCAGATCAGAAGAGGAAGGCAGTTTGGGCAAAGGAACCAGATGGACCATCTTGGAGAAACGATCACATATCACCCAGATGACAGACATGCCCTGAGACACCGGAAGATCCGAAATGAAATCCATAGAGATGTGTGTCCAAGGTCTCTTCGGGACAGGCAAGGGCAAGAGCAACCCGCTGGCACGAGAACAGCAAGGCTTAGCTCGAGCACAAGTACCACAGGACTGCACAAATGACCGCACATCTCTTGACAAGGAAGGCCACCAAAAGGACCTGGCCACCAGATCTCTGGTGCCAAAAATTCCCGGGTGCCCTGCCAACACTGAGGAATGAACCTCGGAAATGACTCTGCTGGTCCATTTAGCAGGCACAAACAATCTGTCAGGTGGACAAGAGTCAGGCCTAAAAAGGGAACCTTCTGTACACCAAAGAGACACTTTGAGCCTTTAACAAACAAAGAATTTTCACGCAAAATCTTGAAAACCATTCTGACCTGTTCCACATGCGAGTCCCAATCATCAGAAAAAAACAGAATATCATCCAGATAAACGATCAAAAATTTATCCAGATACTTCCGGAAAATGTCATGCATAAAGGACTGAAAAACTGAAGGTGCATTAGAGAGCCCAAATGGCATCACCAAGTACTCAAAATGACCTTCGGGCGTATTGAATGCGGTTTTCCATTCATCTCCTTGCTTAATGCGCACAAGGTTGTACGCACCACGAAGGTCTATCTTGGTGAACCACTTGGCACCTTTAATCCGGGCAAACAAGTCTGACAACAACGGCAAAGGATACTGAAATTTGACAGTGATCTTATTCAAAAGCCGATAGTCAATACAAGGCCTCAAAGATCCGTCCTTTTTAGCCACAAAAAAGAATCCCGCACCAAGAGGGGAAGAAGAAGGACGGATATGCCCCTTCTCCAGAGACTCCTTGATATATGAACGCATCGCGGTATGTTCAGGTACCGACAGATTAAACAGTCTTCCCTTAGGAAACTTACTGCCTGGAATCAAATCTATTGCACAGTCACATTCCCTATGAGGAGGCAATGCACTTGACCTAGACTCGCTGAAGACATCCTGATAATCAGACAAATACGCCGGAACTTCCGAAGGCGTAGAAGTAGCAATAGACACGGGCAGGGAATCTCCATGAATACCATGACAGCCCCAACTTGACACTGACATTGCCTTCCAGTCCAAGACTGGATTATGGGTCTGTAACCATGGCAACCCCAAAACAACCAAATCATGCATTTTATGCAGAACAAGAAAACGTATTACCTCCCGATGTTCGGGAGTCATGCACATGGTAACCTGTGTCCAAAACTGCGGCTTATTTTCTGCCAATGGCGTAGCGTCAATACCCCTAAGAGGGATAGGATTTTCTAATGGCTCAAGAACAAAACCGCAACGCTTGGCAAATGACAGATCCATAAGACTCAGGGCAGCACCTGAATCTACAAACGCCACGACAGGATACGATGACAGTGAGCAAATCAAAGTTACAGATAGAATGAACTTAGGTTGCAAATTACCAATGGCGACAGGACTAACAACCTTAGTAAGACGCTTAGAGCATGCTGAGATAACATGTGCAGAATCACCACAGTAGTAACACAAGCCATTCTGGCGTCTATGAATTTTCCGCTCATTTCTAGTCAGGATTCTATCACATTGCATTAAATCAGGTGCCTGTTCAGATAACACCATGAGGGAATTTGCGGTTTTGCGCTCCCGCAACTGCCGGTCAATTTGAATCGCCAGGGCCATGGAATCATTCAGACCTGTGGGAATGGGAAAACCCACCATCACATTCTTAATGGCTTCAGAAAGGCCATTTCTAAAATTTGCAGCCAATGCACACTCGTTCCACTGGGTCAGCACGGACCATTTCCGAAATTTTTGGCAATACACCTCAGCCTCGTCCTGGCCCTGAGACATAGCCAGCAAGGCTTTTTCTGCCTGAATCTCAAGATTGGGTTCCTCATAAAGCAAACCGAGCGCCAGAAAAAACGCATCAATATCAGCCAATGCCGGATCTCCTGGCGCCAGCGAGAAAGCCCAATCCTGAGGGTCGCCCCGTAAAAAAGAAATAACAATTTTCACTTGCTGAGCGGAGTCTCCAGAGGAACAGGGTCTCAGGGACAAAAACAATTTACAATTATTCCTGAAATTTCTAAACTTAAATCGGTCTCCGGAAAACAGTTCAGGAATCGGTATCTTAGGTTCTGACATAGGATTTCTGGTAACATAATCTTGTATGCCCTGCACACGAGCAGCAAGCTGGTCCACACTTGTAATCAAGGTCTGGACATTCATGTCTGCAGCAATCACAAGCCACTCAAAGGTAAAGGGGAAAAGAAAAAAAAAACTCAGAACTTTCTTTCTTATAATCCCACTTCTGCAATGCATTTAACATTTAGTACTGGCCTGGCAAACTGTTATGACCCCAATGGCGAGGGTCTCAGAGATATCAGCAAGTCTGCAAAGTACAAAAATCCAGCTCATAGGGCAGTGGTAACTGGGTTGACCATATATCTACTCCTAACGCCAACCCTAGAAGTAGCCGGGGAACATGCCTACGTTGGTCGCTAGATGTCTCGCGCCAGCCGGAGAGCTAACTACCCCTAGAAGAGGAAAACAAAGACCTCTCTTGCCTCCAGAGAAAGGACCCCAAAAGTAGGATACAAGCCCCCCACAAATAATAACGGTGAGGTAAGAGGAAATGACAAACACAGAGATGAACTAGGTTTAGCACAGAGAGGCCCACTTACTAATAGCAGAATATAGTAAGATAACTTATATGGTCAACAAAAACCCTATCAAAAATCCACGCTGGAGATTCAAGAACCCCCGAACCGTCTAACGGCCCGGGGGGAGAACACCAGCCGCCCTAGAGCTTCCAGCAAGGTCAGGATACAGATAATATACAAGCTGGACAAAAAATGCAAACAATAACGAATTGCAAAAAGCAAAAAAGCAGACTTAGCTTAATCAAGCAGGAACCAGGATCAGAAGACAAGAGCACTACAGATTAGCTCTGATATCAGCGTTGCCAGGCATTGAACTGAAGGTCCAGGGAGCTTATATAGCAACACCCCTGACCTAACGACCCAGGTGAGCATAAAAGGAATGACTGACAAACCCAGAGTCAAATCACTAGTAGCCACTAGAGGGAGCCAAAAAGTAAATTCACAACACCCAGAGATTAATGTGCTTTGGTCCGACATGTGCATATCATCCCAAGGACAAAAGCAAAAGACCTTGTGAAGATGATGTCGGAAGCTGGTAAGATTGTGTCATAATCCAAAGTGAAACAAGTACTGTATCAACATGCTCTGAAAGGCCACTCTGCCAGGAAGAAGCCATTACTCCAAAAGAAACATAAAAAAGCCACATTAATGTTTGCAAATCCACACAGGACCAAAGACCTTAACTTTTGGAGACATGTCCTGTAGTCTGATCAGCCAAAATTGAACTTTTTTTGGCATAATGAACATCATTATAATTGAAGGAAAACGGAGGAAGCTTTGAAGCCTAGGAACACCATCCCAACTGTGAATCATGGGGGTGGCAGAATCATGTTGTGGGGTTGTTTTGCTTTAGGAGGGACTGGTGCACTTCACAAAATAGATGGCATCATGAGAAAAGAAGATTATGTGACAATACTGAAGCAACATCCCAGGAAGTTAAAGCTTGGGCAGAAATGGGTCTTCCAAATGGGCAATGACCCATACTGCCAAAATGGTAATAAAGTGGCTTAAGGATAACAAAGTCAATGTTTTGTAGTGGCCATCACAGGCCCCCGATCCCAATCTTATTGAAAATTTATGGGCACAACTGAAAAGGCAGGTGCGAGCAAGGCGACCTACAAACCTGGATCAGTTACCCCAGTTTTGTCAGCAGGAATGGGACCAAATTCCGACCTACTACTTTGAGAAGCTTGTGGAAGGATATTCCAAATGTTTGACCCAAGTTATTCAGTTTAAGAGCAATGGTACCAAATATTAATGAAATGTAGGTAAACCTTTGACTTTGCAGTAACTAATAAAAATGACTTAAAACATTTGTCTCTCATTATTCTGGCACTTGGCAAATATTAATAATTATGGTAATCCTAACTGACCTAAAACGGGAAAGGTTTATTCTGATTTCATGTCAGATATTGAGACAAACATGCAGATGTGTCTTTTTACATAGTGCATGTAAACTTCTGGTTTCAAATGTATCTACTATAGTACTACTTCTATGTACAAGAATATAACTAATATAACACTGCAAAACATAAAAAACTGGAATCCAGCATCCTCACATCTCACATGAATAAAAGTATCAATCAGAAGTTTATTGTCCACATATAATAAAATCCAGAAAGAACCAGAAACAGAAATTCCTCTGACGCGTTTTGAACAGTAAAAATGTTCTTAGTTGTAGCTTATGGTGAATTTCACAAAGATTGAATGTATAGTTTAAGACAACCCATAAAAACATGGCAAAAAGATCACACGAGACATTAGACTTCGGAATTAGAATCAAGTGAGCAGTAAAGTCTTTTGGAATTATTTAACCCATTTCGCAGGATCACACCATTAACTTATTGGTAGGTGAACAATATGATGTGATTTTCTGCAAAGGGTCATACATGTAATGTCATATATGTACACATATACGATATATATATATATCTACTATATAATTGTCTAAGGGTCACTTCCGTCTTTCTGTCTGTCTGTCTTTCTGTCTGTCACGGATATTCATTGGCCGCGGCCTCTGTCTGTCATGGAAATCCAAATAGCTGATTGGTCGCGGCAAAATGGCCACGACCACGACCAATCAGCGACGGGCACAGTCCGGCGGCAAAATGGTTGCTCCTTCCTCCCCGCAGTCTGTGCCCGCTCCATACTACCCTCCAGTCAGCGCTCACACAGGGTTAATGGCTGTGCAATGTACTACGTGGGCTGTGCAATGTACTGCGTGGGCTGTGCAATGTACTGCGTGGGCTGTGCAATGTACTGCGTGGGCTGTGCAATACACTACGTGGGCTGTGCAATATACTACGTGGGCTGTGCAATATAATACATGGGCTGGGCAATATACTATGTGGGCTGTGCAATATACTACGTGGGCTGTGCAATATACTATGTGGGCTGTGCTATATACTACATGGGCTGTGCTATATACTACGTGGGCTGTGCCATATACTACATGGGCTGTGCAATATACTACGTGGGCTGTGCAATATACTGCATGGGCTGTGCTATATACTGCGTGGGCTGTGTTATACACTACGTGGCCTGTGTTATACAATACGTGGGCTGTGTTATACACTACGTGGGCTGTGTTATATACTGCGTGCTTGGGCTGTTATATACTACGTGAGCTGTGTTATATGCTGCGTGGGCTGTTATATACTACATGGCCGGCCGCGAATTGGCGCAGGATTTGAACCACGCTTCGCTAATTGGTCGCGAACGGCCGAATCCTGTGTATTCAATGTATTATTCTAAAATCTTCATAAATAAACTATACATATTCTAGAATACCCGATGTGTTTGAATCGGGCTACCATCTAGTATATGTATATATATATATATATATATATATATATATATATATATATATATATATATACACACTCACTGGCCACTTTATTAGGTACACCTGTCCAACTTCTTGTTAACACTTAATTTCTAATCAGCCAATCACATGGCGGCAACTCAGTGCATTTAGGCATGTAGACATGGTCAAGACAATCTCCTGCAGTTCAAACCGAGCATCAGTATGGGGAAGAAAGGTGATTTGAGTGCCTTTGAACGTGGCATGGTTGCTGGTGCCAGAAGGGCTGGTCTGAGTATTTCAGAAACTGCTGATCTACTGGGATTTTCACGCACAACCATCTCTAGGGTTTACAGAGAATGGCCCGAAAAAGAAAAAAAATCCAGTGAGCGGCAGTTCTGTGGGCGGAAATGCCTTGTTGATGCCAGAGGTCAGAGGAGAATGGGCAGACTGGTTCGAGCTGATAGAAAGGCAACAGTGACTCAAATCGCCACCCGTTACAACCAAGGTAGGCCTAAGAGCATCTCTGAACGCACAGTGCGTCGAACTTTGAGGCAGATGGGCTACAGCAGCAGAAGACCACACCGGGTACCACTCCTTTCAGCTAAGAACAGGAAACTGAGGCTACAATTTGCACAAGCTCATCGAAATTGGACAGTAGAAGATTGGAAAAACGTTGCTTGGTCTGATGAGTCTCGATTTCTGCTGCGACATTCGGATGGTAGGGTCAGAATTTGGCGTAAACAACATGAAAGCATGGATCCATCCTGCCTTGTATGGAGCATCTTTGGGATGTGCAGCCGACAAATCTGCGGCAACTGTGTGATGCCATCATGTCAATATGGACCAAAATCTCTGAGGAATGCTTCCAGCACCTTGTTGAATCTATGCCACGAAGAATTGAGGCAGTTCTGAAGGCAAAAGGGGTCCAACCCGTTACTAGCATGGTGTACCTAATAAAGTGGCCGGTGAGTGTATATATATATATATATATATATATATATATATATATATATATACTAGATGGTGGCCCGATTCTAACACATCGGGTATTCTAGAAAATGTATGTATGTATGTATGTATGTCGTGCTTAGCACAGCCACGTAGTATATAGCACAGCCACGTAGTAAATAACACAGCCAAGTAGTATATAACACAGCCACGAAGTATATAACACAGCCACGTAGTATATAACACAGACAGCCACGTAGTATGTAGCACAGCCACGTAGTATATAGCACAGCCACGTAGTATATAGCACAGCCATGTAGTATATAGGACAACCACGTAGTATATAGGACAGCCACATAGTAAATAGCAGCCACATAGTATATAGCACAGCCACGTAACAGACAGCCACGTAGTATATAACACAGCCCACGTAATATATAGCACAGCCCACGTAATATATATAGCACAGCCCATGCAATATATAACACAGGCCACATAGTATATAGCAGCCAGGCAGTATATAACACAGCCCACGTAATATATAGCACAGCCCACTTAGTATATAACACAGCCCACGCAGTACATAACACAGCCACGTACTATATAACACAGCTCACGTAGTATATAGCAGTGTGAGCACCATATCCCTGTTAAAAAAAAAAAAAAATTAGTTATATACTCACCCTCCAGCATCCACCGAAGCTGTCCCGATGCACTCGATGCTGCCGCCAGCTTCCGTTCCCAGTGATGCATTGCGAAATTACCCAGATGACCGCTAAGTCATCTGGGTAATTTCGCAATACATCACTTGGAATGGAAGCTGGTGGCAGCATCGCGCGCATCGGCAGACAGCGGAAAGTGAGAAAAGCACAATTTTGTATTTATTTTTTATTATTTTAACATTATATCTTTTTACTATTGAAGCTGCATAGGCAGCATCAATAGTAAAAAGTTGGTCCGGGATGGGGCGACACACTGGCACTGACTGAAGGGGAGTAGGGAGGGGGCACTGACTGGAGGAGAGTAGGGAGGGGCCAATTAGCGGCCGGACTAAGCCTGTCGCTGATTGGTCACCAACATAGAATTCTTTACATTTAGGGCAGTGAGAATCTGGAGTTCCTTGACTGAGGAGGTGGTGATGGATATCTCAGTCAAGGGGTTTAAGAGAGGCCTGGATGGTCTTCCTGGAGCGTAACAATATTGTATCTTACAGTTATTAGGTTCTTTAGAAGGACGTAGATCTGGGGATTTATTCTGATGGAATATAGGCTGAACTGGATGGACAAACGTCTTTTTTCGTCCTTGCTAACTATGTTACTACGTTACTATGTAAAGCTAGGGGCACTCTAGCCATTGCTGCTCCCTGGATTATTTCTGATGGTGAAGATGCCAGGGCCACGTGCCTTATCATGGACTGGACCATTTGGAAAAGTCTTTCCCTTTCCTAGTCATATACATCAGAAGTTTGGCCACTACGAAAAGTTTTTGATGAACTTAAGGTAGCAGTTGGCGAAACCCAAAAACCTTTGTAACGCTTTTAAGTCCTCAGGACTATCCCAATCTAATACCGCTGGGACTTTCGCTGGATCCATGCATAAACAGGTGGACGATAAGAAATAACCCAAGAAGAAAAATGCCCAGGCTTGGGGGTCACCCTGAAGGAGAGAAATTATGATCCCCACCCATTGCTCTTCGGTTCGGCTTGAGGAGTATGAAATTTAAAGTAAAACTTACAGGACTCCCTGAAAACAGCAAACTTGTCTCCCCCCCCCCCAGAGAACCTAACAGGCAAAGCTATCTTGGGTTCCACCAGGGGTTGCCTGGGAGTCACAGTCCCTAAACTGGACATGTTTGCGCGCTGGAAAACAACAGTGCTTAGGTCTGCCACCTCCAGGCTTAGTTGCTGCAGTTGCCCTGTCAGAGCAGTCACTGGATCCATGATGGATTAAAAAATGGTTTGGGCCAGTGTTGATGTCACAGCATTATGGCAGGATATCCCGGGGCTTGGGGCTCCTTCCCTATCCCTAAAACTAGGCGCACACTAGCTATCCCTGCTCCTGGATTACTTCTGATGGTGAAGCACTGCTGGCAGAAGAATAAGAAAAGCGGCACTCATCAAGTCGATGAAGATAAAGTCCTTTATTCCATATTTCAGGACATGGACAGGGTGTGCAGGGAGTTCAGAGGGGTGCAGAGAAGAGAGTGTGCCTCTTATGTACACGAATATAACTATTATAATACTGCTTCATCTGTACAAGAATATAACTACTATAATACTTCTTCTTATGTACAAGAATATAACTACTATAATACTGCTCCCTATGTACAAGAATGTAACTACTATAATACTGCTTCTGTGTACAAGAATATTACTATAATACTGCTACCTATGTACAAAAATGTAACTACTATTGTTGAGGGAGGATCTAAAGTGATCCTTCACGGTTAACTCAGTGATTTCCAAATTAATCTACAGGGCGTTGCCGGCAACTGAAAATGACCAGACGGAGACGTGTGTCTCTGTTTGGGGGGATCGAGCAGATCTCTGGGCCCCTGTTTATTGTGTATCACTTTTCATAGTCATAGAAATTATACTTCAACCAATCAGCATAAGAACACGCTCAGAGCTCTTAACCTATAAGAATGCAGAAACAGTCTGTACATAAAAGTCTCGTAGAACAATACACCCTCAGTCTCATGTCCTGTCCAGATTGCAACAATCAAGGTCTCATAACAGCTATGAACTTTAGCCTAGTAACAAAATTTATCTTAAAACAGCAAAATGGAGTCGAAAAGCACAAAATGGAGAATCTTTCTTAATTTGTTCCTTCACATTCCCCCCTAGATAAATTTTGTTAATTAACGTCCAGCATCAGAGGTACTATCCTGAGCTATAAGCTCGAGGGGTACTGGTCTTCACATGGCTGGTGCCATGTTACCAGCCGTGGCTGTTGTGGCGTACCCCTCCCCCCTGTATACTCGAATTTACGAATAACAATTATTGATAACAGTGGTGGGGATCTTTTGAAGATAGCCATGCGCTTGGCTTCAACATCTTCATCAGGTAACTTTGTGAAATCGGTGTAGAGAAGAGCAGGGGTGGCAACGCTTTTGGTTTCATCATTAGTTGTCCTAGTGCAGAATTTCCTAATACATACAGAAATACACCAAAGAATAAGTTTTAGTATTACATACATAACAAGGATAAAGGCAACGATGTGTAACAAGCTTTGCAAGATTCCAGCTATCCAGCCCCCAAGTCCCTTAAACCAATTGGCTGGATTAAAAAAGGAGAAGGTGTCTGCCCACCAACTGTCCTTATTACGGTCATTGTCTTTATCATATTAATCTCTAAGTCTTTGAGTGTCTTCTAACTTTAACTTTAGAGTACTATTGGGATCTGTATAATGACAGCATGCGGGTCCAATAACCTGACACATACCACCCTGTGCTGCTGTTAAGTAATCCAGTACTACAGTATATTGATTAGCGACTATGATAAGTTGGTTTTGGACAACAGTAGTATTAAGTATATCCAATATATCCCAAATTTGGTCATCTAGATAATTTATCCCACATTTGTGTAATCCTAGGGTAAATTAAAATAGAACTGACAATTTTATTGGCTATGCCCATCTGCACTACTAATCTTTCATGATTAGTGTTGAGCGATACCGTCCGATACTTGAAAGTATCGGTATCGGAAAGTATCGGCCGATTCCGGCAAAGTATCGGATCTAATCCGATACCGATACCCGATACCAATACAAGTCAATTGGACTCAAGTATCGGACGGTATTCCTGATGGTTCCCAGGGTCTGAAGGAGAGGAAACTCTCCTTCAGGCCCTGGGATCCATATTAATGTGTAAAATAAAGAATTAAAATAAAAAATATTGATATACTCACCTGTCCGACGCATCCTGGACTTTACCGCCGTAACCGGGAGCCTTCTTTGCTTAAAATGCGCGCTTTTACTTCCTTCCGTGATGTCACGGCTTCTGATTGGTCGCGTGCCGCCCATGTGACCGCGACGCGACCAATCACAACAAGCCGTGACGTAATTTCAGGTCCTGAATGCCTAATTCTAGGCATTCAGGATTTGAAAATTACGTCACGGCTTGTGATTGGTCGCGTGCCGCCCATGTGACCGCGACGCGACCAATCACAACAAGCCGTGACGTAATTTCAGGTCCTGAATGCCTAATTCTAGGCATTCAGGATTTGAAAATTACATCACGGCTTGTGATTGGTCGCGTGCCGCCCATGTGACCGCGACGCGACCAATCACAAGCCGTGACGTAATTTTCAAATCCTGAATGCCTGGAATTAGGCATTCAGGACCTGAAATTACGTCACGGCTTGTTGTGATTGGTCGCGTCGCGGTCACATGGGCGGCACGCGACCAATCACAAGCCGTGACGTAATTTTCAAATCCTGAATGCCTAGAATTAGGCATTCAGGACCTGAAATTACGTCACGGCTTGTTGTGATTGGTCGCGTCGCGGTCACATGGGCGGCACGTGACCAATCAGAAGCCGTGACGTCACGGAAGGAAGTAAAAGCGCGCATTTTAAGCAAAGAAGGCTCCCGGTTACGGCGGTAAAGTCCAGGCTGCGTTGGAGAGGTGAGTATATCAATATTTTTTATTTTAATTATTTATTTTACACATTGACATTAATCCCGATACCGATTCCCGATATCACAAAAGTATCGGATCTCGGTATCGGAATTCCGATACCCGCAAGTATCGGCCGATACCCGATACTTGCGGTATCGGAATGCTCAACACTATTCATGATATTGTACAAACTTATTATTCAAGGATGTTGGGGAATTTAGGCTGTCCCATGCGGTTACCAATATTATTATATGGAAATACGAAAAACCTAAACATTATGTCCCCTTATTTGCTACTAGTCTGTTTGACCAGCTTGCAGTGCGATGCGTGGATCCACGTCTGCCTTCCTTCCAGTTTTACTGACGTAGGAGTGATAAGGAGGACCTGATAGAGACCATCATACAAGGGTTCTAGTCCGTGTTTTCTGAAATGCCTTTTCACGACTACAAAATCACCAGACTTCAAATTGTGACAATTGTTGGTATCTGATGAATCTGGAAGGGAAGAAAAAAAACTAAAGCATGGGTGTTAGCAAGATTTTTACTAAGCTGAATAACATATTGAACAGTACGGTCAGTTTCCTCTGACAACTGCTGAGGCTGGAAATTTACAACTGGGTCCCTAGCACCAAACAATATCTCATATGGGGACAGGCCATGTTTTAGGGGTAGTACGAATGTGGTACAGTACAATGGGTAGGAGCTCTGGCCATGGAGCCATACTCTCCTGCATCATTTTGGTCAATTGTCCCTTCAGTGTGCCGTTCAGCCTCTCAACTTTCCCACTAGATTGTGGATAGTACGGATTATGGAAGGCTACAGTGGATCCAAATATTGTCAGAACCTCCTGATACACATGAGAAGAAAAGGCCAGGCCTTGGTCACTTTCGACGATTCCTGGGATTTCTGGAACGCTATATCTGCATATGACTTCCATCACCAGTTTCTTTGCGGTGGTCTTTGCAGTCATCTTGGTAATGGGGAATGCTTCCGGCCAACTGGAGAACATATCAACCACCAGACAATATTCATACCTTCCAGACTTAGGCAACGTGATGTGGTCCATCTGGAGCCTTTGCAAAGGATAGTCGGGCTTAGCAAGGTGCTTCGGGGGCACACTTTGAAGTTGACCGGTTGCAGGTCTGACAGATATTACATGCACGGTTGAGTGCTGTTGGGACTGTAGAAATACCTGGAGCCCAGTAGAATTTTTGTACCAGGGCTAGGGCCTGTTTTTTTTCCTCGATGTGTGGGCCCATGTGCCCTCGTGGCAATAGGCTGCACAGGAGGAGGAACACAAGTCGGTCCTTTTTCCAGAGACCATTGTCCATACATGCTCCATCAGCCTTCCACTGCTTCACTTCTTCCTTTGGGGTCATTCTCTGCATCATCATTAAGCGGTCTCACAGGGTCCGGCAGAAAACCTCAGTCTGTCGTGGATAATCAGGTTCCTGTAGAGTCAGTGTTTCTTGTAACTGTTTACGCTGAGAGCGTGTGGTCACCATAGTTGGTATAGTCAGTTCAATGGGTAGGAGAGCAGCAGCTTTTGCTTGCATATCCGCAAAGGCATTACCAACTGTCTGTGGACTGTTCCTAGGACCGTGCGCCTTGACCTTGATAATGGCCACCTGGGTAGGTAATTTGATTGAGTCCATGAGGGTTTTAACAGCTTAAGGCATTCTTCACTGGAGTCCCGGCGGTAGTAACAAACCCTCGATTGGCCCATAGGGCTCCGAAATCATGAGCAATACCAAATGCATACTGTGAGTCCGTGTATATATTAGCCCGCCTGTCTTTGGCCAGAACACATGCAGTAGACGGAGCCTGAAGTTCTACTTCTTGTGCTGACAGTGAGGGAGGGAGTGCAGCTGCGTGCACTACAGTATCTTCCGTAGTAACAGCGTATCCGGTGTGGAATCTACCAAAATCATCAGCATATCTTGAACCATCTTTCAGGGCATTGTAGAGAGGTTGCATTATGCGGGATCCGCACGGTATCCACTGACAACAATAAGTACATAGTCCAAGAAAACACTGGAGTTCAGTCTGATCTTTCGGAAAAGGAAGGGAGCTGATGGCTATTTTTCTTTCTTTTATGAGGTGTCTGACACCCTGAAGGAGACAGTGACCCAAAAATATCACTTGACCAAGGCAGAACCGAAGTTTCAAGGCCGAAACCCGACTGATCAGATCTGCCAGATACTTGAGAAGGCTAACAGTGGCAGCAATGGTTTGCTGCTCTGTTTGTTTTTCTCTTATTGTGTGGCGGAATAAGAGAAAAAAGAATGGATCTACCTGTGGCAATACATTTTTGTCTCCCAAATCATAACATTATGGACATGAAATTACTTGTGTTAAAAGGTAGCTTCAAATCTAAGAGAGACAGAAGAGTCTGGGAATATAAACTGATGACGACCTTTGACAGTCTCACTGCAGGAATGAATGTGTCGCATGGATTTATGTCTTTTTACATCAACTAAGGAACTTGCCCCTCAGACCATGTGGGCTTATCACAACAGAACTAACTCCAATCAGAGGACAATAAAACATTACTTATCTAAGAACTGACACAATATTTATGGACATAACTGTCTATCACTCATGGTAATTCTGTTTCATGTCACCTATCTTATCCATGTTTTTTTCTTTTTTTTTTTCTGTGCTATGTTGTGCATAAATATGTGATTCTTCAGAATTTCTTTTAGTCTTTGCCTGATGAAGAGACCTGTGTAGTCTCGAAAGCTTGCAATTTGTTACCATCTTTTCAGTTAGCCATTAAAAAGGTATCAACCACTGAGGACTCTCAATTCTAAATATTTTTCCCTCCCACGTATTTTAGAGATTTCACACAGAAACAGAATACAGCAGTTCTCAGACTTAATTAATTTCTTCAAAACCTTCATCACACAATTCATGTGCCAGACCACCTTAGAAAAACCCATGATTGAGAATATTTTTCCAGCATTCCTGACAGATTTGTTTCCCATCTTTGGGCTAACAGTATCAGATTCATCACACAAATTCAAAGTCTTCTTCTTCTTTCACGGAAACTTATTCTTCTTTAGAGCTAAATATCCTTACTTTAGTCGTGCACAATACCAAAACGGCCGTATTAGTTTGTTCCACTGGGTCTCTCTGTCCCCCGCTGGGACAACCCAAAAACGCGGTACTCAGTGAAAGGAGGAGGGCATCTCAAACTAACCCTCCGAATACCCCTGGAAATATACATATATATCTATATATTCCTGAGTTATCATCCTACCCATCTTCGATCACCTCACTGCGCCTGATTCAGGATATTACATCACTGGTCAATCTGGGGTGTCTGTCCCTTATGAGGTACGGTTTGAGCACTGGGCTCCCAACGGAACTACACCTCTATATGATTCCACCCAAAAATCACCCCACCATCAGGGACAAACCTCAGATCCTCTTTGCAGCACAAACACAGGAAAACCACACCTAATGGTCAGTCTGGACAGTATAACTGCCAACTTACCGTGGTTGTTGTGGGGGATGATCAGTCCCAATTTTACAGTGCCTGTGTCCGGCCCGAGGGTCCTTTGTCTTGTTGTCCTAAAGGTGGGCAGAGGCGTTCATGTTTGGAGCCCCACGTTCGGGCGCCAACTGTTGAGGGAGGATCTAAAGTGATCCTTCACGGTTGACTCAGTGATTTCCATATTAATCTACAGGGCGTTGCCGGCAACTGAAAAAAATGACCAGACGGAGATGTGTGTCTCTGTTTGGGGGGATCGAGCAGATCTCTGGGCCCCTGTTTATTGTGTATCACTTTTCATAGTCATAGAAATTATACTTCAACCAATCAGCATAAGAACACGCTCACAGTTCTTAACCTATAAGAATGCAGAAACAGTTTGTACGTCAAAGTCTCGTAGAACAATACACCCTCAGTCTCATGTCCTGTCCAGATTGCAACAATCAAGGTCTCATAACAGCTGTGAACTGTAGCCTAGTAACAAAATGTATCTTAAAACAGCAAAATGGAATCGAAAAACACAAAATGGAGAATCTTTCTTAATTTGTTCCTTCACACTATAATACTGCTTCTGTGTACAAGAATATAACTATTATAATACTGTTCCTGTGTACAAGAATGTAACTACTACACTGTGTTTCAAATTATTATGCAAATAATATTTCTTCATATTTTCTCTAAATTACCTATCTGAATTGCAGTCACTGTTATTTTCCAGTCATCTACTATTCTAGTATATTTGCAATGTTTTGGAAAAAACTGCCTATGAAAACAGTATCTTTAAAAAAAAAATAAACACTCAAAATGCATGTTCCAAATTATTATGCACAGCAGAGTTTTCAACCTTTTTTTTTTATTTTGAACAAAAAAATGGTAAATTGTGAAGTTATAAGCATTATCAGCTTATTACAAAATGAAATCAAACAGTTTTCAAGTGAAAACTTTATTCTAGGTGATGTTACATTTGCACATAGGACCCCTTGTTCAAAAGAAGCTTCTGAACTCTCTCGTCCATTGAATTTGTCAGCTTCTGGATGGTTTCTGCTTCAATTGTTTAGCATGTGGACAGAATACCCTCCCAGAGCTGTTGCTTAGATGTGAACTGCCTCCCGCCATCATAGACACTCCTTTTGATGATGCTCCAGAGGTTCTCAATGGGGTTGAGGTCAGGGGAAGATGGTGGCCACACCATAAGTTTGGCCTCTTTTATGTCCATAGCAGCCAGAGATGCAGATGTGTTTTTTGCAGCATAAGACGGTGCATTATCATGCATGAAAATGATCTTGCTGCGGAAAGCACGGTTCTTCCTCTTGAACCATGGCAGGAAGTGTTGTTTTAGAAACTCCACATAGATTATGGAGTTCATCTTTACCCCTTCAGGGATCATAAAGGGGCCGACAATCTCTCTCCCCATGATTCCAGCCCAAAACATTACTCCACCTTCTCCTTTTTGGTGCCTTAGCTGTGTTTTCATGGGGTGTCCATCCTTCACTCCATCCATCTGGACCATCGAACGTTGCACGGCACTCATCGGTGAACAAAACAGTTTGGAAGTCAGTCTTCATGTATCGTTTGGCCCACTGGAGCCGTTTCTGCTTGTTGCAGTGGATAGAGGTGGTCAACAGGATGGCTTACGCACAGCTGCAAACCTCTGAAGGACCCTGCATCTTGTTGTTCTGGGGACGTTGGAGGCACCAGCAGCTTCAAAAACTTGTCTGCTGCTATGACAAGGCATTTTTGCAGCTGCTCTTTTAACCTTACGCAATTGCCTGTTGGAAAGAGTCCTCAATTTTTCCTTATCAGCACGCACACGTGTGTGCTGGGAATCAGCTACATACTTCTTGATTGTGCGATGATCACGATGAAGTGTCTTGGCAATGTTGATTGTAGTCATGCCTTGACCTAAATACTCCACAATTTGTTGCTTCTCAGCAGCCGACACATCCTTTTTCTTTCCCATTTTGGCAAAAAATGTAGGCTGCTTAATAATGTGGAACAGCCTTCTTAAGGGTACCGTCACACAGTACCATTTTAATCGCTACGACGGCACGATCCGTGACGTCGCAGTGATCGTATGATTATCGCTCCAGCGTCGTAGACTGCGGTCACACGGTGCAATCACGGCGCTGGAGCGATGCCGAAGTCCCCGGTAACCAGGGTAAACATCGGGTAACTAAGCGCAGGGCCGCGCTTAGTAACCCGATGTTTACCGTGGTTACCAGCGTAAACGTAAAAAAAACAAACAGTACATACTTACATTCCGGTGTCTGTCCCCGGCGTCTCAGCTTCTCTCCACTGTGTAAGCGCCATAGCCGGAAAGCACAGCGGTGACGTCAGACGTCACCGCTGTGCTCGCTTTCCGGCTGGCAGACGCGCACACAGTGCAGAGAAGCTGAGACGCCGGGGACAGACACCGGAATGTAAGTATGTACTGTTTGTTTTTTTTACGTTTACGCTGGTAACCACGGTAAACATCGGGTTACTAAGCGCGGCCCTGCGCTTAGTTACCCGATGTTTACCCTGGTTACAAGCGAACACATCGCTGGATCGCTGTCACACACAACGATCCAGCGATGTCAGCGGGTGATAAAGCGACGAAAGAAAGTTCCATACGATCTGCTACGACGTACGATTCTCAGCAGGATCCCTGATCGCTGCTGCGTGTCAGACACTGCGATATCGTAACGATATCGCTAGAACGTCACGAATCGTACCGTCGTAGCGATCAAAATGGTACTGTGTGACGGTACCCTAAGTAGTCTTGCCTTTATTTGGACACACCTGCCGAACTAATTTGCACAGGTATCTGCAATTGCTTTCAGTGATATAAAGAGCCCTGACACACATCACCAACAATGAGTTTAAATGACAAACAAAAAAATTCTAACCTTATCACTCCTAAACTCTATGTGCATAATAATTTGGAACACAGTGTATAATACCGCCCCTATGTACAGGAATGTAACTACTATACTACTGCCCCTATGTACAAGAATATAACTACTATAATACTGTCCATGTGTACAAGAATGTAACTACGGTACTATAATTGTGTCCCCTATGTACAAGTATAATAATACTATAATGCTGCCCCATGCACAAGAATATAACTAATATAATACTGCCCCTACGTACAATAATATAACTACTATAATACTGCCCCTATGTACACGAAAATAACTACTATAATACTGTCTCCCATGTACAAGAATGTAAATACTATAATACTGCCTCCTATGTACAAGAATATAACCACTATAATACTGCCCCTATGTTCAAGAATATAACTACTATAATACTGCCCCCTATGTACAAGAAATATAACTACTATAATACTGTCCCTTATGTACAAGAATATAACTACTATAATACTGTCCCCTATGTACAAGAATATAATTACTATAATACTGCTCCAATGTACAAGAATATAATTACTATAATACTGCCCCCTATGTACAAGAATATACCATAATACTGTCCTCCATCTAATCAACCAGGCAGACTTTAAATATAAGCGGTTCTTATGTCTACCTCTTTAAGAAGCTAAGTGAGACAATCTACCAGTAATATACAGTTGTGGCCAAAAGTATTGACACCCCTGCAATTCTGTCAGATAATACTCAGTTTCTTCCTGAAAATGATTGCAAACACAAATTCTTTGGTATTATTATATTCATTTAATTTGTCTTAAATGAAAAAACACAAAAAGAATTGTCTTAACCCCTTAAGCCCCGAGGGTGGTTTGCACGTTAATGACCGGGCCAATTTTTACAATTCTGACCACTGTCCCTTTATGAGGTTATAACTCTGGAACGCTTCAACGGATCTTGGCGATTCTGACATTGTTTTCTCGTGACATATTGTACTTCATGATAGTGGTAAAATTTCTTCGATATAACTTGAGTTTATTTGTGAAAAAAATGAATATTTGGCAAAAATTTTGAAAATTTCGCAATTTTCCAACTTTTAATTTTTATGCCCTTAAATCACAGACATATGTCATGCAAAATACTTAATAAGTAACATTTCCCACATGTCTACTTTACATCAGCACAATTTTGGAACCAAAATTTTTTTTTGTGACGGAGTTATAAGGGTTAAAAGTTGACCAGCAATTTCTCATTTTTACAACACCATTTTTTTTTAGGGACCACATCTCATTTGAAGTCATTTTGACGGGTCTATATGATAGAAAATACCCAAGTGTGACACCATTCTAAAAACTGCACCCCTCAAGGTACTCAAAACCAATTTCAAGAAGTTTATTAACCCTTCAGGTGTTTCACAGGAATTTTTGGAATGTTTAAATAAAAATGAACATTTAACTTTTTTTCACACAAAATTTATTTCAGATCCAATTTGTTTTATTTTACCAAGGGTAACAGGAGAAAATAGACCCCCCAATTTGTTGTACAATTTGTCCTGAGTACGCTGATACCCCATATGTGGGTGTAAACCATTGTTTGGGCGCAGGGCAGAGCTCGGAAGGGAAGGAGCGCCATTTGACTTTTCAATGCAAAATTGACTGGAATTGAGATGGGACGCCATGTTGCATTTGGAGAGCCCCTGATGTGCTTAAACATTGAAACCCCCCACAAGTGACACCATTTTGGAAAGTAGACCCCCTAAGGAACTTATCTAGATGTGTGGTGAGCACTTTGACCCAACAAGTGCTTCACAGAAGTTTATAATGCAGAGCCGTAAAAATAAAAAAATCATATTTTTTCACAAAAATGATCTTTTCGCCCCTATGTTTTTATTTCCCCAAGGGTAAGAGAAGAAATTAGACCACAAAAGTTGTTGTGCAATTTGTCCTGAGTACGACGATACCCCATATGTGGGGGTAAACCACTGTTTGGGCGCATAGAAGAGCTCGGAAGGGAAGGAGCGCTATTTTACTTTTCAATGCAAAATTGACTGGAATTAAGATGGGATGCCATGTTGCGTTTGCAGAGCCCCTGATGTGCCTAAACATTGAAACCCCCCACAAGTGACACCATTTTGGAAAGTAGACCCCCTAAGGAACTTATCTAGATGTGTGGTGAGCACTTTGACCCAACAAGTGCTTCACAGAAGTTTATAATGCAGAGCCGTAAAAATAAAAATTCTTTTTTTTTTCACAAAAATGATTTTTAGCCCCCAGTTTTGTATTTTCACAAGGGTATCAGGATAAATTGGACCTCAAAAGTTGTTGTCCAATTTGTCCTGAGTATGCTGATACCCCATATGTGGGGGGGAACCACTGTTTGGGCGCATGACAGAGCTCAGAAGGGAAGGAGCGCCATTTGGAATGCAGACTTAAATGGATTGGTCTGCAGGCGTCACGTTGCATTTGCAGAGCCCCTGATGTACCCAAACAGTACAAACCCCCCACAAGTGACCCCATATTGGAAACTAGACCCCCCAAGGAACTTATCTAGATGTGTTGTGAGAACTTTGAACCCCCAAGTGTTTCACTACAGTTTATAACGCAGAGCCGTGAAAATAAAAATTCTTTTTTTTTTTCACAAAAATGATTTTTTAGCCCCCAGTTTTGTATTTTTACAAGGGTATCAGGATAAATTGGACCCCAAAAGTTGTTGTCCAATTTGTCCTGAGTATGCTGATACCCCATATGTGGGGGGGAACCACTGTTTGGGCGCATGACAGAGCTCGGAAGGGAAGGAGCGCCATTTGGAATGCAGACTTAAATGGATTGGTCTGCAGGCGTCACGTTGCATTTGCAGAGCCCCTGATGTACCCAAATAGTACAAACCCCCCACAAGTGACCCCATATCGGAAACTAGACCCCCCAAGGAACTTATCTAGATGTGTTGTGAGAACTTTGAACCCCCAAGTGTTTCACTACAGTTTACAACGCAGAGCCGTGAAAATAAAAAATCTTTTTTTTCCCACAAAACTTATTTTTTGGCCTCCAGTTTTGTATTTTTCCAAGGGTAGCAGGAGAAATTGGACCCCAAAAGTTGTTGTACAATTTGTCCTGAGTACGCTGATACCCCATATGTGGGGGTAAACCACTGTTTGGGCGCATGGGAGAGCTCGGAAAGGAAGTAGCACCGTTTGACTTTTCAATGCAAAATTGACAGGAATTGAGATGGGACGCCATGTTGCGTTTGGAGAGCCACTGATGTGCCTAAACATTGAAACCCCCCACAAGTGACACCATTTTGGAAAGTAGACCCCCTAAGGAACTTATCTAGATGTGTTTTGAGCGCTTTGACCCACCAAGGGCTTCACAGAAGTTAATAATGCAGAGCCGTAAAAATAAAACAAAAATTTTTTCCCACAAAAATTATTTTTTTAGCCCCCAGTTTTGTATTTTCCCGAGGGTAGCAGGAGAAATTGGACCCCAAAATTTGTTGTCCAAGTTGTCCTGAGTGCGATGATACACCATATGTGGGGAGAACCACTGTTTGGGCGCATGGGAGGGCTCAGAAAGGAAGGAGCGCCATTTGGAATGCAGACTTAGATGGAATGGTCTGCAGGCGTCACATTGCGTTTGCAGAGCCCCTAATGTACCTAAACAGTAGAAACCCCCCACAAGTGACACCATGTTGGAAAGTAGACCCCCTAAGGAACTTATCTAGATGTGTGGTGAGCACTTTGACCCACCAAGGGCTTCACAGAAGTTTATAATGCAGAGCCATAAAAATAAAACAAAAATTTTTTCCCACAAAAATTATTTTTTAGCCCCCAGTTTTGTATTTTCCCGAGGGTAACAGGAGAAATTGGACCCCAATTGTTGTTGTCCAATTTGTCCTGAGTGCGCTGATACCCCATATGTGGGGGGGAACCACCGTTTGGACGCATGGAAGGGCTCGGAAGTGAAGGAGCGCCATTTGGAATGCAGACTTAGATGGAATGGTCTGCAGGCGTCACATTGCGTTTGCAGAGCCCCTAATGTATCTAAACAGTAGAAACCCCCCACAAGTGACACCATGTTGGAAAGTAGACCGCCTAAGGAACTTATCTAGATGTTTGGTGAGCGCTTTGACCCACCAAGGGCTTCACAGACGTTTATAATGCAGAGCCGTAAAAATAAAACTAAAAATTTTTCCCACATAAAATATTTTTCAGCCCCCGGTTTTGTATTTTCCCGAGGGTAACAGGAGAAATTGGACCCCAAAAGTTGTTGTCCAATTTGTCCTGAGTGCGCTGATACCACATATGTGGGGGGAACCACCGTTTGGATGCATGGGAGGGCTCGGAAGGGAAGGAGCGCCATTTGGAATGCAGACTTAGATGGAATGGTCTGCAGGCGTCACATTGCGTTTGCAGAGCCCCTAATGTACCTAAACAGTAGAAGCCCCACACAAGTGACCCCATTTTGGAAACTAGACCCCCCAAGGAACTTATCTAGATGTGTTGTAAGAACTTTGAACCCCCAAGTGTTTCACTACAGTTTATAACGCAGAGCCGTGAAAATAAAAAATCTTTGTTTTTCCCACAAAAATTATTTTTTAGCCCCCAGTTTTGTATTTTCCCAGGGGTAACAGGAGAAATTGGACCCCAAAGGTTGTTGTCCTATTTGTCCTGAGTACGCTGATACCCCATATGTTGGGGTAAACCCCTGTTTGGGCACACGGGAGAGCTCGGAAGGGAAGGAGCACTGTTTTACTTTTTCAACGCAGAATTGGCTGGAATTGAGATCGGACGCCATGTTGCGTTTGGAGAGCCCCTGATGTGCCGAAACAGTGGAAACCCCCCAATTATAACTGAAACCCTAATCCAAACACACCCCTAACCCTAATCCCAACAGTAACCCTAACCACACCTCTAACCCTGACACACCCCTAACCCTAATCCCAACCCTATTCCCAACCGTAAATGTAATCCAAACCCTAACCCTAACTTTAGCCCCGACCCTAACTGTAGCCTTAACCCTAGCCCCAACCCTAGCCCTAATGGGAAAATGGAAATAAATACTTTTTTTTTATTTTTCCCTAACTAAGGGGGTGATGAAGGGGGGTTTGATTTACTTTTATAGCGAGTTTTTTAGCGGATTTTTATGATTGGCAGCCGTCACACACTGAAAGACGCTTTTTATTGCAAAAAATATTTTTTGCGTTACCATATTTTGAGAGCTATAATTTTTCCATATTTGAGTCCACAGAGTCATGTGAGATCTTGTTTTTTGCGGGACGAGTTGACGTTTTTATTGGTAACATTTTTGGGCACGTCACATTTTTTGATCGCTTTTTATTCCGATTTTTGTGAGGCAGAATGACCAAAAACCAGCTATTCATGAATTTCTTTTGGGGGAGGCGTTTATACCGTTCCGCGTTTGGTAAAATTGATAAAGCAGTTTTATTCTTCGGGTCAGTACGCTTACAGCGATACCGCATTTATCTCATTTTTTTATGTTTTGGCGCTTTTATACGATAAAAACTATTTTATTGAAAAAATAATTATTTTTGCATCGCTTAATTCTCAGGACTATAACTTTTTTATTTTTTTGCTGATCATGCTGTATGGCGGCTCGTTATTTGCGGTACAAGATGACGCTTTCAGCGGTACCATGGTCATTTATATCAGTCTTTTTGATCGCGTGTTATTCCACTTTTTGTTCGGCGGTATGATAATAAACCGTTGTTTTTTGCCTCGTTTTTTTTTTTTTTTTCTTACGGTGTTTACTGAAGGGGTTAACTAGTGGGCCAGTTTTATAGGTCGGGTCGTTACGGACGCGGCGATACTAAATATGTGTACTTTTATTGTTTTTTTTTATATATTTAGATAAAGAAATGTATTTATGGGAATAATATTTATTTTTTTTTTTCATTATTTTGGAATATTTTTTTTTATTTTTTTTTACACATTTGGAAATTTTTTTTTTAACTTTTTTACTTTGCCCCAGGGGGGGACAATACAGATCGGTGATCTGTCAGTTTGCATAGCACTCTGACAGATCACCGATCTGAGAGAAGTGCAGGCTGCTTCACAGTGCCTGCTCTGAGCAGGCGTCTGTGAAGCCACCTCCCTCCCTGCAGGACCCGGATCCGCGGCCATCTTGGATCCGGGTCTGGAGCAGGCAGGGAGGGAGGTAAGACCCTCGCAGCAACGCGATCACATCGCGTTGCTGCGGGGGGCTCAGGGAAGCCCGCAGGGAGCCCCCTCCCTGCGCGATGCTTCCCTGCACCGCCGGCACATCGCGATCATGTTTGATCGCGGTGTGCCGGGGGTTAATGTGCCGGGGGCGGTCCGTGACCGCTCCTGGCACATAGTGCCGGATGTCAGCTGCGATATGCAGCTGACACCCGGCCGCGATCGGCCGCGCTCCCCCCGTGAGCGCGGCCGATCGCGTATGACGTACTATCCCGTCACCGGGAATTAAGTCCCAGGTCACCTTGACGGGATAGTACGTCATACGGGATTAAGGGGTTAAAGCCACATTGGATTTAATTCCACACCAAACATAAAAAAGAGGGTGGACAAAAGTATTGGCACTGTTCGAAAAATCATGTGATGCTTCTCTAATTTGTGTAATTAACAGCACCTGTAACTTACCTGTGGCACCTAACAGGTGTTGGCAATAACTAAATCACACTTGCCGCCAGTTGACATGGATTAAAGTTGACTCAACCTCTGTCCTGTGTCCTTGTGTGTACCACATTGAGCATGGAGAAAAGAAAGAAGACCAAAGAACTGTCTGAGGACTTGAGAAACCAAATTGTGAGGAAGCATGAGCAATCTCAAGGCTACAAGTCCATCTCCAAAGACCTGAATGTTCCTGTGTCTACCGTGCGCAGTGTCATCAAGAAGTTTAAAGCCCATGGCACTGTGACTAACCTCCCTAGATGTGGACGGAAAAGAAAAATTGACAAGAGATTTCAACGCAAGATTGTGCGGATGTTGGATAAAGAACCTCGACTAACATCCAAACAAGTTCAAGCTGCCCTGCAGTCCGAGGGTACAACAGTGTCAACCCGTACTATCCGTCGGCGTCTGAATGAATAGGGACTGTATGGTAGGAGACCCAGGATACTCCACTTCTTACCCCGAGACATAAAAAAGCCAGGCTGGAGTTTGCCAAAACTTACCTGAAAAAGCCTAAAATGTTTTGGAAGAATGTTCTCTGGTCAGATGTGACAAAAGTAAAGCTTTTTGGGCAAAGGCATCAACATAGAGTTTACAGGAGAAAAAAAGAGGCATTCAAAGAAAAGAACACGGTCCCTACAGTCAAACATGGCGGAGGTTCCCTGATGTTTTGGGGTTGCTTTGCTGCCTCTGGCACTGGACTGCGTGACTGTGTGCATGGCATTATGAAGTCTGAAGACTACCAACAAATTTTGCAGCATAATGTAGGGCCCAGTCTGAGAAAGCTGGGTCTCCCTCAGAGGTCATGGGTCTTCCAGCAGGACAATGACCCAAAACACACTTCAAAACGCACTAGAAAATGGTTTGAGAGAAAGCACTGGAGACTTCTAAGGTGGCCAGCAATGAGTCCAGACCTGAATCCCATAGAACACCTGTGGAGAGATCTAAAAATGGCAGTTTGGAGAAGGCACCCTTCAAATATCAGGGACCTGGAGCAGTTTGCCAAAGAAGAATGGTCTAAAATTCCAGCAGAGCATTGTAAGAAACTCATTGATGGTTACCGAAAGCGGTTGGTCGCAGTTATTTTGGCTAAAGGTTGTGTAACCAAGTATTAGGCTGAGGGTGCCCATACTTTTGTCCACCCCCTTTTTTATGTTTTGTGTGGAATTATATCCAATTTGGCTTTAGGACAATTCTTTTTGTGTTTTTTTCATTTAAGACAAATTAAATGAAGATAATACCAAAGAATTTGTGTTTGCAATCATTTTCAGGAAGAAACTGAGTATTATCTGACAGAATTGCAGGGGTTTCAATACTTTTGGCCACAACTGTATATACATATATATGTACATATATATCTACTATATAATCGTCTAATTCTGTCTGTTTGTCTGTAACGGAAATCCCGCTTTGCTGATTGGTCACTACATAGTTCACTCACGTTTACTGAACAAGTTCTGTCAGTCACAGTGCCACGCAGTTCAGTCACATTTACTGAACAAGTTCTGTCAATCACAGTGCCACGTAGTTCAGTCACGTTTACTGAACAAGTTCTGTCAGTCACAGTGTGATGTAGTTCAGTCACGTTTACTGGACAAGTTCTGTCAGTCACAGTGCCACGTAGTTCAGTCATGTTTACTGAACAAGTTCTGTCAGTCACAGTGCCACGTAATTCAGTCACGTTTACTGGACAAGTTCTGTCAGTCACAGTGCCACGTAGTTGTCACATTTACTGAACAAGTTCTGTCAGTCACAGTGCCACGTAATTCAGTCACATTTAGTGAACAAGTTCTGTCAGTCACAGTGTGATGTAGTTCAGTCACGTTTACTGGACAAGTTCTGTCAGTCACAGTGCCACGTAGTTCAGGCACGTTTACTGAAAAAGTTCTGTCAGTCACAGTGCCACGTAGTTCAGTCACGTTTACTGAATAAGTTCTGTCAGTCACAGTGTGACGTAGTTCACTCACGTTTACTGAACAAGTTCTGTCAGTCACAGTACCACGTAGTTCAGTCGCGTTTACTGAACACGTTCTGTCAGTCACAGTGCGACATAGTTCACTCACGTTTACTGAACACGTTCAGTCAGTCAATGTAGTGTACAAAAATATTTGGGGTTGATATTGTTAACAAATATATTACATTGTCGATCTACTTCTTTCGTCCGATGATTTATTTAAATACAGTTAGATATTCATGTAATGGTTTATATATTTTGATGATCTGTTTAATAATTTCGTTCAGTTGTATTAAGTTCTATGAGCAATAAAATTTAATGATAATGTATATATTTACCCGGAAAATCCTGTGTATTCATTGCATTATTCTTAAATCTTCATAAATAAACTACATACATATTCTAGAATACCCGATGTGTAGCGCCCCCACTGCCGCAGGGCCGAGGGGTACCCGGTACCGGGCCTCTGAGTCTCTGCTCTGGGATTGTCACGGTGGCTAGACCCGGTCCGTGACCCTGCTGAGGGGCGTACAATAAAGGTGGAGGGAATGGTGATGATATTGTGGTGGTGCGGTGCAGTGCCGGTCGCAGTAAATAACGAGGACACCAGGTTGCCGTCTCTTTACCTCTTTACTGATGGCTTCAGGGTCCTCAGTCCGGAATACGTTTAACCAGGCTGCGCAAGTCCGGCCGGTCCGATGGCACATCCAGAGTTCCCTTTGCAGGTGGAAATCTGTGCCTACCTTCTAGCGCTTGTGTGTTGCGGTCCTCCCCTGCTGTGCTCACGGGATAGTCCCCACAACTGTTGTGTCTGTTTCTCGTGTTCCCTCACAACTCGATTCTGATGTTCTTCCACGTCCCCCAGATCTTATGGTTAGGACGCACCCGTATGACGGGGAGGCTCGTAGCTCTTCCGGGACCCTAGCGTCGCCCCACTCCTGTTGTTACCCCCCTGTGTCTTCCTGGGTCAATTGGGTGAGACAGCCCACCTATAGCTGACTGTCCTGCCGTAGGTTTGAAGTTTGGCCTGGAGCTCTATACTTCCTCGGCGTTCCGGCCACCGGTTATGCGCCTCAATAGGATGTTGCCTCGTCTTACAGCACGACTCCTACTGGTATTCTCCTTGTTGCGTTGATCTCGTTTCTCACTCAGCACAATGAACCTCGCTTCTTGTCCTTTCTTGGGGTACCACCGCTATATCGTGCAGGCGCGGTCCCATAACGTTCTCTCTGTGTGCTAGGTCTCTGTCAGGATCCCACCCCTGACAGGGACCCCTCTGAATCTTCCCCCTACAACACCCTCTGCCACAAGGTGTTGCCTGGTTCCAACCCAGTCAGCTTCTGTCTAACGTTCTGCCTAACCCCCAGTTTTACCAGATTGTGAGGAGTGGCCTAATACATAGAACCCTTAGCTCCCCCTGGAGGCCAGACTGTGAAGTGTATTGGTGACTGTGATACCTGGTCAGAAGAACTCCTTCAGTGCCATCAGACGTACCATAGCCCCCCTTAGCGGCGGAGCATCAGTACTGCAACGACCAGGACTCTGGGGCGCTGCACTCCCCCCGGTTAAATCCAGTACTCCTGGACTGGGAAGAAAACAACAATACATGTCAGCAAAAAGACATACAATTTTGAAAATGCAAGTACAAGTAAACTTTTTAACAGAGCTTCCCTTTATGGGAGGTGAGGACACTTGAACGTTACAAACATGGTTAAATACTTTAAATAACATACTATAAATAACTTTTCTTACCCAACCGGGTGTTCTACTAAGTGCAAAATTTTTGAACAATAATTTAACATTGCCTTTAAGGACGTACTCGCTGAATCCACTAAAGACCCTCTTATAAAACATTATAAGGCTAATCAACTTTTCTGCATTCTCCTTCTTTACATCTGCAGGACCGCCTGTCCTATCTGCTCCAGGCCTACTGCCTCTCCTTTCTGTTACAGGACCGCCCTTTTCTGCCCGGGCCTACTGCCTTTCCACTACTATACACGGTATAGAACTTATCATCCATCTTTCAGTTCAGGATTACTGAGCCATCTCTATATGGCTCCTAGGAGGACTCACTGACTAACCCCGTACGGGTTCACTTTCTGTCCTCATTCTTCTATCAACATCATTAAACATTTCTCACAATCAACTAGTTGGCTACATGTAACTTTTACATATCAGCATTATTCAATACATCATCATTCTTTAAGTGCTTTTGATGAACATCCCCTTTAAGAAGGGACTAAGTCTCTAAGAGGTAGTGCAACTTCTCAAGCTGCAAGTCTGTTCGCAGCAAGGACTCCGGTGCTGGTTCCAAGACCAGTGTCTTCGCAAAGAGTCCTTTCTTTGTGTAAAACCAGTAGAGGGCACCTTTAAGAAGGTGCAAACTATGTACAAAAAGTTTGTAATCATGCATTGTTAATTATTCAGCAGTTCTTGATAACTTGTGCAAACAGGTAGAAAACAAAAAAGTAAAAAGCAATAGGGATCCCGGGTAAACAAAGGGATCCCTTTAAGAGTTAACCCTGATCGGGTTGTAGCAGCAAAACAGCAAAAGACAAACAGTTAACTATTTACATTCGCAGAGTGTTAGGATATTTACTTGAACCACTCAGGAGGCAGCACCGGCGGAGGCAACCCCGTTGGATACTGCCCACCGCCTGGTACTGCGTAAGGGGGAGTGTTGTCCCACCTGGGGGTCTGCGTACCCACCGTCTTCCGTTCTGGGGCAGCGGGAGCACCGACCACCCGAGAAGACGCCCCCTTGGCCACGACAGTGGTTGAGGTGACAATGTTGCAGGTCGTGGTTTTGATGATGGTGTACGTCGGAGTGACCTCGGTGGTCTTGGTGATGATCATGGGCTGACCACAAGGGGGCACCATTGCTACGGGGGTCAGCTTCTCTGGCACCTTAGTCGGGGGTGTCACGGGGTTTCGCTTCTTATGGACATTCAGGGCGAACCACCCCTTTTCCCCAAAGTGCCTGGTGTAAGTAACTTCATCCCCTGGGTAGAGGTCCCGGTCCGGATGACCCTCCCTCAGGTGAGACTCGACGTCCCTCCGGTTGACAAACACTTCCGCATACAGGCCCGGCTCTTTAATGAAGCCCCAGCCTCCGCGGAGCTTGAAGGCGGTGATGGTGCCCTGCCTGCGCGGGGCCTGGTGAGCGGTGGGGTCCTTGCGGGCCCGGGCCTTGACCGCCAAGTCTTTTTGATGGTAGGCCTCCAGCCCGGCCTGGTACGCCTTCTCCTTCTCTTCCCACTGCTGTTCTAGTTGGGCCTGGTATTCCTCCCAACTAAGGGCCTGCAAAATCTCACCCTCCTGGGTCGCCACCCCGGGGAACCCCATCAAGTTGGTCCCGGGGTTCACCCATCGGCACACCGTGCGCTCCGCATGGACTACGCCCGGCTGGGTGACTGGCAAGATCAGGGCCTTCAGGAGGTGTTCCATGCCCGTGGCCTGGTCCCAGGGAAGGAGGTGCTGGAGCCGATAGGTCCCAGGGGGAGGTGGCGCTGCAACTGGGCCTATCAACAGACCCTCAGGCCACGGGACAGGGTCAGCAGACTCACCGATCGGTGCGTGCCCTTCCTCCTCGGTCGGCTCCGCTGGCGGTCTGGTCGATGGGGGCGTCGGCTGGGGCTCCGGCAGCAACGCAGGGTCCGACGTTAGAAGGTCCTCCGCCGGCGCCTCCGTCCGCAGCTGGAGGAGTTGTTCGATCAGGCCGTCCATCTCCATTTGCAGGAGGCCAGTCCCAATCGCAGAGAGCTGGCCACTGTGCTCGTCCGGGTGGTTGGGGGAGTCTTCGGCTTCAACCCCGCATTCCTGGTCTGAGCGACTCGTCATGGCGTCCTCCGCATGGGTCGCTTCCTGGTTCTTTTCCCGCTCTCTCCTTCGTGGGCGGCTTCTTTTCTCTGTCTCCGCCCACCATTGAGAATCAGGAGGCGGATCTCGGCTGCTGACGGACACGTCCTCATGGTGCAGAAGTATTTAGACTGGGCGGCCATTGTCTTTCGCGCTCTTCAGCTGGTCTACGCCTACTCCACGCCCCTCTTCTTCTCCTGCGCTCTCCTCAGCGCTGCAATGGCGGCGGTTTTGGCGGGCACTTCTGGCGGCAAGTGGAAACACACAGTCCTTGCAATAAGTCACAGTCCAAGTATAATAAATCACAGTTCCAAGGCACACATGACCCGATTCTTCAGGCTTAAGAAGATCCTGTTCGTGACGCCAAGTTGTAGCGCCCCCACTGCCGCAGGGCCGAGGGGTACCCGGTACCGGGCCTCTGAGTCTCTGCTCTGGGATTGTCACGGTGGCTAGACCCGGTCCGTGACCCTGCTGAGGGGCGTACAATAAAGGTGGAGGGAATGGTGATGATATTGTGGTGGTGCGGTGCAGTGCCGGTCGCAGTAAATAACGAGGACACCAGGTTGCCGTCTCTTTACCTCTTTACTGATGGCTTCAGGGTCCTCAGTCCGGAATACGTTTAACCAGGCTGCGCAAGTCCGGCCGGTCCGATGGCACATCCAGAGTTCCCTTTGCAGGTGGAAATCTGTGCCTACCTTCTAGCGCTTGTGTGTTGCGGTCCTCCCCTGCTGTGCTCACGGGATAGTCCCCACAACTGTTGTGTCTGTTTCTCGTGTTCCCTCACAACTCGATTCTGATGTTCTTCCACGTCCCCCAGATCTTATGGTTAGGACGCACCCGTATGACGGGGAGGCTCGGAGCTCTTCCGGGACCCTAGCATCGCCCCACTCCTGTTGTTACCCCCCCTGTGTCTTCCTGGGTCAATTGGGTGAGACAGCCCACCTATAGCTGACTGTCCTGCCGTAGGTTTGAAGTTTAGCCTGGAGCTCTATACTTCCTCGGCGTTCCGGCCACCGGTTATGCGCCTCAATAGGATGTTGCCTCGTCTTACAGCACGACTCCTACTGGTATTCTCCTTGTTGCGTTGATCTCGTTTCTCACTCAGCACAATGAACCTCGCTTCTTGTCCTTTCTTGGGGTACCGCCGCTATATCGTGCAGGCGCGGTCCCATAACGTTCTCTCTGTGTGCTAGGCCTCTGTCAGGATCCCACCCCTGACAGGGACCCCTCTGAATCTTCCCCCTACAACACCCTCTGCCACAAGGTGTTGCCTGGTTCCAACCCAGTCAGCTTCTGTCTAACGTTCTGCCTAACCCCCAGTTTTACCAGATTGTGAGGAGTGGCCTAATACATAGAACCCTTAGCTCCCCCTGGAGGCCAGACTGTGAAGTGTATTGGTGACTGTGATACCTGGTCAGAAGAACTCCTTCAGTGCCATCAGACGTACCATAGCCCCCCTTAGCGGCGGAGCATCAGTACTGCAACGACCAGGACTCTGGGGATTTGCAGATGCGTTAGAATCGGGCCACCATCTAGTGTATATATATATATATATATATATATATATATATAAATATATATATATATAAATATATGAATATATATATATAACAACTGTGGAAGAGACCTAAAGCTTGCTTTGTAACATCATTTATTTTTATTTTGTTAGCCACTAAAATGTATCATAACTACAAGATTATCTTGTTTTTTTTTATCTTGTTTTTCTTGTATCTTGTTCTCCCAACTCATGCTGTGCATGCCGATATAGGTAACAGTGGCAGTAGCTCCGGTGGGCCCCGCAGTGTTTAGGCCCCGTCTCACATAGCGAAATCGCTAGCGAGATCGCTGCTGAGTCACAAGTTTTGTGACGCAACAGCGACCTCAGTAGCGATCTCGCTATGTGTGACACGTACCAGCGATCAGGCCCCTGCTGTGAGATCGCTGGTCGTGTCGGAATGGCCTGGACCGTTTTTTGGTCGTTGAGGTCCCGCTGACATCGCTGAATCGGTGTGTGTGACACCGATCCAGCGATGTCTTCACTGGTAACCAGGGTTAACATCGGTTAACTAAGCGCAGGGCCGCGCTTAGTAACCCGATGTTTACCCTGGTTACCAAAAAAAACAAACAGTACATACTCGCCTTTCGGTGTCCGTCAGGTCCCTTGCCGTCTGCTTCCTGCTCTGACTGAGATCCGGCCGTACAGTGAGAGCACAGCACAGCAGTGATGTCACCGCTGCGCTCTGCTCTCACTGTACGGCGGCACTGTCAGAGCAGGAAGCAGACGGCAAGGGACCTGACGGACACCGAAAGGCGAGTATGTACTGTTTGTTTTTTTTGGTAACCAGGGTAAACATCGGGTTACTAAGCGCGGCCCTGCGCTTAGTAACCCGATGTTTACCCGGGTGCTGCAGGGGGACTTCGGCATCGTTGAAGACAGTTTCAACGATGCCGAAGTCGTTCCCCTGATCGTTGGTCGCTGGAGAGAGCTGTCTGTGTGACAGCTCCCCAGCGACCACACAACGACTTACCAACGATCACGGCCAGGTCGTATCGCTGGTCGTGATCGTTGGTAAATCGCTATGTGAGACGGGGCCTTTTGTCTATACACTTTAAGGTACCTTCACACGAAGCGACGCTGCAGCGATAGCGACAACGATGCCGATCGCTGCAGCGTCGCTGTTTGATCGCTGGGGAGCTGTCACACAGACCGCTCTCCAGCGACCAACGATGCCGAGGTCCCCGGGTAACCAGGGTAAACATCGGGTTGCTAAGCGCAGGGCCGCGCTTAGTAACCCGATGTTTACCCTGGTTACCAGCGTAAAAGTAAAAAAAAACAAACAGTACATGCTCACCTGCACGTCCCCCAGCGTCTGCTTCCTGATACTGACTGAGCTCCGGCCCTAACAGGAGAGCAGTGACGTCACCGCTGTGCTTTCACTTTCACTTTAGGGCCGGATCTCAGTCAGAGCAGGAAGCAGACGCTGGGGGACGCGCAGGTGAGCATGTACTGTTTTTTTTTTTTACTTTTACGCTGGTAACCAGGGTAAACATCGGGTTACTAAGCGCGGCCCTGCGCTTAGTAACCCGATGTTTACCCTGGTTACCAGTGTAAAATATCGCTGGTATCGTTGCTTTTGCTTTCAAACACAACGATACACAGCGATCGGACGACCAAATAAAGTTCTGGACTTTATTCAGCGACCAGCGACATCACAGCAGGATCCTGATCGCTGCTGCGTGTCAAACGAAACGATATCGCTAGCGAGGACGCTGCAACGTCACGGATCGCTAGCGATATCGTTACAAAGTCGTTTTGTGTGAAGGTACCTTTAGCCTCACACCTCTCTGGGTGGGAGAAAGAACAGATAAGGGTAAGATTGGAGCACAGCAAGGTACGAGACCCCAGCATCGCCACCATCCGGGGACAGGGATAGCTTAGGGTGCCCCTAGATTGAAGGATTGGGTAGGTGCCCACAGTCACTTGTCACTACGTGACGTTTATTTTTCTCATTGGATGATCAGTAGCCTGTTTATACTACCAGACATATGTGATATTTATTTACATACTGTACATTCTGTCTATCAGGGTTCGGTGATTTGTATACACTCACCTTATGTGACATATATTGTACATCTACACATTGTATTACTCTGCGGTATGTATTTGCTTTTTGACTAATCTTTGTTAGTTACATATTATTATCGAACACCGTTTGTCTTTTTGGCATATCCAGCACCAATCACTTTATTTATATAAGTGTTTTCATCATTTCTTTGCCATTTGTTTCATAGGGCAGAATTAAAACTCTATTATGGGTTTATGTGATCAACAGCCATTTGGCTTTAAGTGTTTTTAGTCTTGCTTTTGGTTTCATGTACAATAAACATTAATTATTTTAACTGATCCCTTTGTGCAGACTTCTTTTTTTTCATGCATTCTCTGATATGCTGCAGATTGATCCCTCTGGTGGTGCCCTCTACTATTCAGTTGTTCACTTTTTTCTGAAAGGAATGTGTTAAGTGACTTTTTATTGTCATATATTGCGATTTTATGATGAACAAAAAAAGAGAATTGTGAGAATTTTTATGTGAATTGGCATGTGTTAGATAACAAAGGATGAGACCCTGCATGGGATGTGCAGAACATACATATATGCTCTGGGGTTTTTTGTGTGTGATTGTTCACATGAAGTTTCATTAAGTGTGTAAATGTAATGATTCCTTTTCTTTGGTTTTATGTTTATGCAGATATTTGTGTGGTGGAATAGATAACCTGAAAAACTGGTTTAAATTGAGCTAATTAATGTTTGAATATTGTGTTTGGAAAACTGATGATTGTGATGAATTGTTTCCGCAATTCTGAACAATGGATGTAAAGAACGTCTGGTCTTCAACTGCAGTAATTATTTGTGGAAAAAAAACACCTGATCCAACTGTGCTTCAGTGCTGAAAATCAGAAAAGAAGAAAAACACCTAAATCGCTAGATAATTATGTATTTGATTATAAAAAAAATTGTACAAAAGTAAGGGCGTTACAGGGACTGTTATATGCCTGTCACTCTTAAAACAGTGTTTGTACTAAGTGTGTGACTTTATTGCATTTTTGTGATTGTTATGATATGTGAAACTGCGCACAAATTTATAGGCACTAATGTACTCGGTTAATGCAATGTATTGTCATTAATGTGTGCAGCGTATAAGGTTAGGTTTAGAGCATCAGGTATAGGATAGGGCTCATAGTTTAGATTAGGAATGGGAAAGATTCAGCTGTGGGCATATTATAGAAGGTGGAGCACAAGATTAAATACAGCTAATGTTTAGGACCAGTCCAGCATGGGAGGGGGTTTGGTCATATAAAAAGGAGAGCACTTCCTGGTTAGATTAGATACAGAGATAGATTAAAGATTAGTAAGAGTTCAAGGCCAGAGGGCTGGAAAAGTACGAATTATTCTGGGATATGAGAACATCAGCAACGGTCTACAGTGGATATTCAAGTAATGTCCGGGGCCCACGACCCAAAGTAGGCATTGGGAAGTGTGCCTTATTGCCTTCCAAAAAGTGGAAACCAGATGAGGAAAAGTGTGAGAAAGACATGATGGGTGTTGTGAGTACTGTGGAGCAGGACTGAATATCCTGGGGGCTGAAGGAGCCAGTAAGCGAAGGGATAGCTCAGGCTGAATTAATGGAAAACATAATGTGCTGTTGGACTGTTTGATAAGAAGCGAGTGTCCCGATTTGTGTGCTGCTGTTCCTGGACCAGAATTGAATGCAGTGGAGGGCTCCGTCCTGAATGTGAGTACACAACATAGCACTAAGTGACTGGAACACTGTTTATTTGTGGGGTGTCAGGGCGTGGGAACACAGCCCCTTAACCATGACTACTGCCCTGCGCACCTTACAAAAATATGTCTTCTATTTCTGTTCGTAACTAAAGAAATTGTGAGTTTTTACTACAGACATGATGGGCCATTGAGGTTTATAAAAGGTCCACCTTACAGTGTGTTTTCTTTTTCTGTCCTCTGTAGATGGGGTGTGAATGTAGGATGTGTTTGGCATGTTGGCGTTTTGTATGCTTATCTTTCAATTTATTATGTTGAACTTCCTAGTTTGATATGACAAATATACAAGTGTGTTGTTAACTCTATGCAAGTTTCTCATTCTGTTTTTTTTTTTTAATTTGCTGCCCATAACATTGCAATTTTCTGGGGAAGTGAACTTCCAAGGCATGAGCTTCCTCTCATCAAAGCACTGGGTCACAGACTTTTTGGAGCCAGCGGTCAGTGATGAATATTGGATTTTGCATAGATCGATATTTATGGGGGATATACTTTCGGCGTGATAGCAAAAGAGACAAACATAATGCATTCACTCCCATCACCGTAAGGCTGGTAGAACGCCTCAACTTAATATTGGCCGATGGATGATGCTATCCATGTCGTGTTTCATCTCTACAAAACAGGTAAAATCGCAATAGGAAATATGACGACAAAATCTACCGCCTGAGACCTCAAGGGGCGAAGATATTCTGAAAGTTAGAGATCTCAGAAAATTCTAACAGACCTAGCACACCCAATAATCATCCCCCATATGAGCTTTCCAAGGTTGGGTATGTGTGTGTAACCAGGGCCGTATTTGCCACTAGGCACGTGAGGGCACATGCCTAGGGCGGGGACAATGCAGGGGGTGGCACCTGAGCAAGGTTTTTTTTTTTTTTTTTTTTTTTTTTTTAATAAAAGCTGGGTCACCTCCCGACCGACCCCGCCCCCCCCTCCTGGCTGCCCGCCTCCCACCTACCCTCCTTGAAGACGATACTGACCCTGCTTCAGCGATGCCTGGTCTCGGCTTCTGCAGCACTCCTGAATGAACAGTCACGTGGTACCGCTCATTAAGGTCATGAATATGCGCATATTCATGACCTTAATGAGCGGTATCACGTGACCGCTCAAGCAGGAAGAAGGTGCTGCGCCGGGAGTCGGAACAGAGCCAGAGGGATGTCGGTGTGGATGCGCGGTGAGGAACAGGTAAGTATGAGGGACAGAGGGACAGGGGGATGGGGGGACAGGGGAGGGGGGATGAAGGAGGACGGTAAGCCGCGCCATTCAACATGGGAGCGGGGGGTGGAGAGATGAGCAATGCATACCGGAGGGGGTAATATGAGCCATGCATATAGGAGGGGGGTGAATATGAGCCATGCATACAAGGGGGGGGGGAATATGAGCCATGCATACGGGGGGGATGTGAGCCATGCATACAGGGGGGGGGGGGGTTATGAGCCATGCATAAAGGGGGGGAAAAATGAGTCATGCATACAGGAGGGGGGTGAATATGAGCCATGCATACAGGCGGAATATGAGCCATGCATACAGGGGGGGAAATATGAGCCATGCATACGTGGGGGGGGGGATGAGCCATGCATACAGGGGGGGATATGAGCCATGCATACAGGGGGGGAATATGAGCCATGCATACAGGAGGGGGAAATATGAGCCACGCATACAGGAGGGGGAAATATGAGCCATGCATACAGGGGGGAATATGAGCCATGCATACGGGGGGGGGGGATATGAGCCATGCATACAGGGGGGGATATGAGCCATGCATACAGGGGGGGGATATGAGCCATGCATACAGGGGGGGGAATATGAGCCATGCATACAGGGGGGGGGGAATATGAGCCATGCATACAGGGGGGGGTGAAATGAGCCATGCATACGGGGGGGGTGAAATGAGCTATGCATACAGGAGAGGGAATATGAGCCATGCATACGGGGGGGGAAAATATGAGCCATGCATACAGGGGGGGAAATATGAGCCATGCATACAGGGGGGAAATATGAGCCATGCATACAGGAGGGGGGGTCATTATATAGTATTAAGCATCATGTGGGATCATTATACAGTATGGAGAACTGTGTGGCCATTATACGGTATTGAGCATTATGTGTGGCCATTATACAGTATGGAGCATCATGCGTGGCCAATGGCCATTATACAGTATGGAGTATCATTTGTGGCCGTTATACAGTATGGAGCATCATGTGTGGCCAATGGCCATTATACATTATGGAGCATCATGTGTGGCCATTATACAGTATTGAGCATCATGTGGGATCATTATACAGTATGGAGAACTGTGTGTGGCCATTATACAGTATGGAGCACTATGTGTGGCCATTATACAGTATGGAGCACTGTGGCCATATTTTTTTTGTTTATAATTATTGTATATAAAACAGTGTGATCAGCAGTGCTAAATGGCTGTGGTTGGGGCGTGGATATGGGTGTGACTAGTTGTGAGATGGGTGTGGTCAGAGGCGTGGTCTAAAATTTGTATGGAGCACTGTGTGGCCATTATACAGTATGGAGCACTGTGTGTGGCCATTATACACTATGGAGCATCATGTGTGGTGGCCATTACACAGTATTGAGCATCATGTGTGGCCATTATACAGTATTGAGCATCATGTGGGGCCATTATACAGTATTGAGCATCATGTGTGGCCATTATACAGTATGGAGAACTGTGTGTGGCCATTATACAGTATGATGCATCATGTGTGGTGGCCATTACACAGTATTGAGCATCATGTGTGGCCATTATACAGTATTGAGCATCATGTGGGGCCATTATACAGTATGGAGCATCATGTGTGGCCATTATACAGTATTGAGCATCATGTGTGGCCATTATACAGTATGGAGCACTGTGGCCATTTTTTTTGTTTATAATTATTGTATATAAAACAGTGTGATCAGCAGTGGTTAATGGCTGTGGTTGGGGCATGGATATGGGTGTGACTAGTTGTGAAATGGGTGTGGTCAGAGGCGTGGTCTAAAATTTGCCGCGGCGCACTACGCGCGCCGCAAACTTTATACCTCCTTCCCTTCTTCAAAAGTTGGGAGGTATGGTACCGCATTTGCCAGATCATGGCAAGTGCCGCAAATCCCATAGGGAATGAATGAGTCCGAACGCAGTGTTGCCGTAAGTGATCCGTTACGCGGCAGATGCAGAAAAACTGCCCGGATCTGCTGCAAAAAGCGACTTTCACATCAGCGATTCTTGCCAAAGTCACTGCCGATAGTGTCATACTCACCAAAGGGGGAGGCAGCACTAAAAGTGCCTAGGGCAGCAGAAACTCTAAATACGGCCCTGTGTGTAACCTTCATCTACTAAAAATGAGAGTTTCGGCATCCGCCATTGTTTTTTCTGGAAGACATAGATCACTGTGTGTTCCATTTCCCTAATCAGAGCGCTTCCCTCGATAACGATAAAAGTCATTCCTGCAACATCAGGTTTAGTATTTCGCTTTCCTTTATAATTTATGCAATTGTATATATCATATTGCTTTGTTCCCATTTTTTATCATCTTTTATAAACGCTGCCTATCTTTCCATATTAAATATATAAATTGTAATTGCTCTGTTCCTCTGGCTCTGTAAACTGCACCCTTGAAGCCATACACTACCTTTAACGGGTGTCCAATCGGCCTGTATAAATGAATGGTGATGGCAGCAAGTAGTTCATTTTGTTGTTGTGGAGTTGGCAGAACCGTACTGGGGTGTGTGTATATATATATATATATATATATATATGATAGGCAGCGTTTATATCTAATATATAAAGCTGAATGTGTGTGTGTGTGTATGTATGTATGTATGTATGTCCGGGATTGGCATCTGAACCGTAGCAGCTACAGCCACAAAATTTTGCACAGTCACACGTCTGGACCCCGAGAGCGTCATAGGCTATGTTGTGAGGTGAAATTTTAACCCCGCGCTTTCCAATTCACCAAACAATTTTGCCCCTATCTACATAATGGGGAAAAAGTGAAAGGAAAAGTGTTGGAGGCGTCGCAGCTACAGGCACAAAATTTTGCACAGTCACACGTCTGGACCCTGAGAGCGTCAAAGCTATATTGTGAGGTGAAATTTTAACCCCGCGCTTTCCAATTCACCAAACAATTTTGCCCCTATCTACATAATGGGGAAAAAATGAAAGGAAAAGTGTTGGAGGCAAATTAACAGCTGCCAGATGTGAACAAGGGGGACTTAAAGAATGACAGCGATGGCACCAAAGAGTATATACTGTACAGTTGCTAAGGTGGGGCCCCAACATGGGATAATCACACCACCACGGGGATATGAACACACACACAAAATGCGCCACACACTACCACGTGCTCGAACACATATACCACCCTCAGTGCACATTTCACCACACATACACCAACCTCGCCACATAAAAGTAGAAACACAAAAGTCGCCGCTCAAAACTCGCCACGCGCAAAACTCTCTACATGCAAAACTCGCCACACGTGCAAAACTCGCCACACGCAAAACTTGCACACGCAGAAAAATTGCCACACGCAGAAAAATTGCCACATGCACAAAAGTTGCAACACATGCAAAAGTTGCCTCACACAAAACTTGCACATACTCAAAAGGCACCACACATAAAACTCGCCACGCGCAAAACTCGCCATGCGCAAAACTTGCTGCACACAACTTGCTACACTAACCTGTCACATGCAACTCGACACACAAAAAGTTGCTACACGCATGTCGCCACACAAAACTCATCTCACAAAAGTCCCTACATGCATGTCGCCACACGCAACTCAACACACACAACTTGACACACGAAACTCGCCCTAAAACACACACAAGTCTGGTATCCTTCAAAAATAAAAATCTGATTAATAAGCAGACAAACTACAAGAGCAACAAATGTACCATATAGGAATCCGGCAGCTGTCAGTCACATGACCAGTCTATTATGTGTATGTGTGAGCTAATATATACTGCCAGGGGGTGGGCTTACTGTTGGCTGGGGATTTATCAGGCTGCCATTTTAGCTTACAAATACTGAGGTAAAAATACTGACCAAATAACGTGTGAACGAGGGCTAATACAGGAGGAGATGACATACAGCTATATACTATATACAGGAGATGACACACGGGTATATACTATTTACAGGGGAGATGACACACAGGTATATACTATATACAGGAGGAGATGACACACAGATATATACTATATACAGGAGAGATGACACACAGGTATATACTATATAGAGGAGGAGATGACATACAGGTACATACTACATACAGGAGGAGATGACATACAGGTATATACTATATACAGGAGGAGATGACACACAGGTATATACTATATACAGGAGCAGATTACCTACAGGTATATAGTATATACAGGAGGAGATGACACAGGTATATGCTATGTATAGGAGGAGATGACATACAGGTATATACTATATACAGGAGATGACACACAGATATATACTATATATAGGTGAGATGACACACAGGTATATACTATATACAGGAGATTACATACAGGTATATCTAATATATAAAGCTGAATGTGTGTATGTATGTATGTGTGTATGTCTGGGATTGGCATCTGTACCGTCGCAGCTACAGCCACAAAATTTTGCACAGTCACACGTCTGGACCCCGAGAGCGTCATAGGCTATGTTGTGAGGTGAAATTTTAACCCCGCGCGTTCCAATTCACCAAACAATTTTGCTCCTATCTACATAATGGGGAAAAAGTGAAGGGAAAAGTGTTGGAGGAAAATTGACAGCTGCCAGATGTGAACAATGAGGACTTAAAGAATGAGAGCGATGGCGACAAAGAGTATATACCGTACAGTTGCTAAGGTGGGGCCCCGACATGGGATACTCACCACACACGGGGATATGAACACAAACACAAAATGCGCCACACACTACCACGTGCTTGAACACATATACCACCCTCAGCACACATTTCACCACACACACACACCAACCTCGCCACATAAAAGTCGAAACACAAAAGTCACCACTCAAAACTCGCTACATGCAAAACTCGCCATATGCAAAACTAGGCTCACGCAAAACTCGCCACACGTGCAAAACTCACCTCATGGAAAACTCACCTCATGCAAAACTTGCACACACAGAAAAATTGCCACATGTACAAAAGTTGCACCACATGCAAAAGTTGCCTCACACAAAACTTGCACATACTCAAAATGCACCACACATAAAACTCGCCACGCGCAAAACTCGCCATGCACAAATCTTGCTGCACACAACTTGCTACACTAACCTGTCACATGCAACTCAACACACAAAATGTTGCTACACGCATGTCGCCACACAAAACTCATCTCACAAAAGTCGCTACATGCATGTCGCCACACGCAACTCAACACACACAACTTGACACATAAAACTCGCCCTAAAACACACACAAGTCTGGTATTGTCCTTCAAAAATAAAAATCTGATTAATAAGCAAACTACAAGAGCAACAAATGTACCATATAGGAAATACGGCAGCTGTCAGTCACATGACCTGTCTATTATGTGTATGTGTGAGCTAATATATACTGCCAGGGGGGAGGGCTTCCTGTTGGCTGGGGATTTATCAGGCTGCCAATAGCAACCAATCACAGCTCAGCTTCTATTTTGCTACAGTTAATTAACCTGAGCTCTGATTGGTTAATATAGGCAACAAAGACATTCTCAGTATAACAAAGCTAATATATGTTGTGAAATGCTTCTATTTGCTTAGTTTTTGCCTTTTAATAATTACATTTCTATCTATTTGTTTTGTGGTTTTTGTGTGCAGAATAAATTTTTGTTAACACATTCTATTTTGCTAACAGCAGTCATTAACCCGGGCGAAGCCGGGTAGTACAGCTAGTATGTATATATATTACATGTGTTTGAATCGGAGGTGTATCTATATATATATATAAGAGGCATCGTGATTACTCCCTAATCCCGCCCCCTGCATAGTAGCTCCGCCCCCCACATCACCACACATAATCCCACCCCTCCACCACATTACCACACACAATCCCGCCCCCCACATTATTACACACAGTCCGCACTACATCACAACACAAACCCGCCCCCCACAACATATAATCCCGCCCCTTCAACACATCACCACAGATAATCCCGCCCTCCACATTACCACACACAATCCGCACTACATCACCACACACAATCCCGCCCACCACATCACCACACAATCCCGCCCCATCACATCACCACACAATTCCGCCCCCCCACATTACTACACATAATCCCGCCCCCACCACATTACCACAGATAATCCCGCCCCCCCACCACATTCCCACATAATCCCACCCCCCCACCATATTACCACACATAATCCCGCCCCCACCACATTCCCACCCCCATTACCACACATAATCCCGCCCCCCACCACATTACCAGATAATCCCGCCCCCCACCACATTACCACAGATAATCCCGCCCCCACCACATTACCACATATAATCCCGCCCCCCCCACCACATTCCCACACATAATCCCACCCCATTACCACACACATTCCCACCCCCCCACATTACCACACATAATCCCACCCCCACATTACCACACATAATCCCGCCCCCCACCACATTACCAGATAATCCCGCCCCCCACCACATTACCACAGATAATCCCGCCCCCCACCACATTACCACAGATAATCCCGCCCCCACCACATTACCACAGATAATCCCGCCCCCACATTACCACAGATAATCCCGCCCCCCACCATATTACCACACATAATCCCAACCCCCAACACATCACCACACAATCCCACCCCATTACCACACATAATCCCACCCCCCACCACATTACCACATAATCCCTCCCCCCACCACATTACTACAGATAATCCCACCCCCACCACATTACCACACATAATCCCGCCCCCACCCCATTACCACACATAATCCCGCCCCCCACATTACCACACACAATCCCACCCCCCCACATTACTACAAATCTAGCCCCCCCACCACATTACCACACATAATCCAGCCCCCCACCACATTACCACATAATCCCGCCCCCCACATTACCACACATAATCCAGGCCCCCATCACATTACCACACATAATCCCTCCCCCCACATCACCACACATAATCCCGCCCGTCCACATCACCACACATAATCCCGACCCCCAACACATCACCACATAATCCAGCCCCCCACATTACCACTCATAATCCTGCCCCCCACTCCATTACCACACATAATCCCACCCCCACATTACCACAGATAATCCCGCCCCCACATTGCCACACATAATCCTGCCCCCCACCACATTACCACACATAATCCTGCCCCCCACCACATTACCACACATAATCCCGCCCCCCCACCACTTTACAAGAGATAATCCCGGCCCCCACATTACCACACATAATCCCGGCCTCACCACATTGCCACAGATAATCCCACCCCCCCCACATTACCACACATAATCCCGCCCCCCCACATTACCACATAATCCCGCCCCCCACCACATTACCACACAAAATCCCGCCCCCCACATTACCACACATAATACCCGCCCCCCACCACATTACCACACATAATCCAGGCCCCCACCACATTACCACACATAATCCCGCCCCCCACCACATCACAACACAATCCCTCCCGCCCACCACATCCACACATAATCCCGCCCCCCACCACATCACAACACAATCCCTCCCGCCCACCACATCCACACATAATTCCACCCACCCACATCACCACACATAATCCCGCCCACCCACCACCACACATAATCCCACCCACCACATCACCACACATAATCCAGCCCCCACACCCCACATAATCCTGCCCCACCCCATCACCCTACATAATCCCGCCCCCCCACATCACCACACATAATGCCGCCCACCACAGTACTACACATAATCCCGCCTGTTGTGAATTTGGATTCTGGGCTCCCCCGGTGGCTACTGGTGGAATTGAACTTGTGACATCATCTTCCCTGTTCACCTGTTCTGATTAGATCTGGGTGTCGCTATATAACCTGGCTTCTCTGTTAGATGCTTGCCGGTCAACAATGTTATCAGAAGCCTCTCTGTGCTTGTTCCTGCTCCCAGACATCTACTAGATAAGTTGGACATTCGTCCATGTTTTGTTTTTGTATTTTGGTTCCAGTTCACAGCTGCAGTTTCGTTACTGTGTCTGGAAAGCTCTTGTTGATCAGGAATTGCCACTCTGGTATTATGAGTTAATGCCAGAGTCCTAAAGTAATTTCTGGATGTGTTTTGTTAGGGTTTTCTACTGACCATGAAAGTATGCTTTCTGTCTTCTGCTATCTAGAAAGCGGACCTCAAATTTGCTAAAACTATTTTCCTGCTGCGTTTGTTGTTTCATCTCATATCACCGCCAATATATGTGGGGGGCCTCTGTCTCCTTTTTGGGCATTTCTCTAGAGGTGAGTCAGGTCTTATATTTCCCTCTGCTAGCATTATTTAGTTCTCCGGCCGGCGCTGGGCATATAGGGATAAAAAGTAGGACATGCTACCTGGCTACTTCTAGATGATGCGGTAGGTTTAGTTCATGGTCAGTATAGTTACATCTTCCAAGAGCTTGTTCCTTTTGAGGCTTATGCTAGTTCTCTGGCCATGGAGATCATGACAGTTTGACCGGCCCACTAAAGGGTTAAAATCCTTGGCTGAGAAAGGAGAGAAATAAGAAGTCTGCTGAAAATTTTTTTTTTTTTTTTTTTTCTCTAGTAGTTAGTGTGCTCTTAATTGGATCACTTGCCAGTCTGTCTATGCTGCAGTCTTTCTTTTTTTTCTCTCTCCTTCTAATCTTTGAATGGCTCTATGTTCACCTGTCTATAATGGATCTACAGAGTGTAACTGCAGGTTTGAATAATCTCGCCACGAAAGTACAAAGTTTGCAAGATTTTGTTGTTCATGCTCCGGTATCAGAGCCGAGAATTCCTTTGCCGGAATTCTTCTCAGGGAATAGATCTAGCTTTCAGAATTTTAGAAATAATTGTAAGTTATTTTTGTCCCTGAAATCTCGTTCTGCTGGAGACCCGGCACAGCAGGTTGGGATTGTGATTTCCTTGCTCCGCGGCGACCCTCAAGATTGGGCTTTTGCATTGGCACCAGGGGATCCTGCGTTGCGCAATGTGGATGCGTTTTTTCTGGCCTTGGGCTTGCTGTATGAGGAACCTCATTTGGAACTTCAGGCAGAAAAAACTTTGATGTCCCTATCGCAGGGGCAAGATGAAGCTGAAATTTACTGCCAAAAATTCCGTAAATGGTCTGTGCTTACTCAGTGGAATGAGTGTGCCTTGGCGGCTACTTTCAGAGAGGGTCTTTCTGATGCCATTAAGGATGTTATGGTGGGGTTCCCTGTGCCTGCAAGTCTGAATGAGTCCATGACAATGGCCATTCAGATCGATAGGCGTCTGCGGGAGCGCAAACCAGTGCACCATCTGGCGGTGTCCACTGAGAAGACGCCAGAAAACATGCAGTGTGATAGAATTCTGTCCAGAAGCGAGCGGCAGAATTTTAGACGGAAAAATGGGTTGTGTTTCTATTGTGGGGATTCTACTCATGTTATATCAGCATGCTTTAAGCGTACTAAAAAGCTTGATAAATCCGTTCCCATTGGCACTTTACAGTCTAAATTTATTTTGTCTGTGACCCTGATTTGCTCTTTGTCATCTATTACTACGGACGCCTATATCGACTCTGGCGCCGCTTTGAGTCTTATGGATTGGTCCTTTGCCAATCGTTGTGGGTATGATTTAGAGCCTTTGGAGACTCTTATTCCTCTGAAGGGGATTGACTCCACCCCATTGGCTAATAATAAACCACAATACTGGACACAAGTGACTATGTGTATTAATCCGGATCACCAGGAGACTATTCGTTTTCTGGTGCTGTATAATCTACATGATGATTTGGTGCTGGGATTGCCATGGCTGCAGTCTCACAACCCAGTCCTTGACTGGAGAGCTATGTCTGTGTTGAGCTGGGGATGTAAGGGGACTCATGGGGACGTACCTTTGGTGTCCATTTTATCATCTATTCCCTCTGAAATCCCTGAGTTCCTGTCTGATTATCGTGACGTCTTTGAAGAACCCAAGCTGGGTTCACTACCTCCGCACCGTGAGTGCGATTGTGCTATAGATTTAATTCCGGGTAGTAAATACCCAAAGGGTCGTTTATTTAATCTGTCTGTGCCTGAACATACTGCTATGCGAGAATATATAAAGGAGTCCTTGGAAAAGGGACATATTCGTCCATCGTCATCTCCCTTAGGAGCCGGTTTTTTCTTTGTGTCAAAAAAAGACGGCTCTTTGAGACCATGTATTGATTATCGGCTTTTGAATAAAATCACGGTTAAATATCAATACCCATTGCCGTTGCTGACTGATTTGTTTGCTCGCATAAAGGGGGCCAAGTGGTTCTCTAAGATTGATCTCCGTGGGGCGTATAATTTGGTGCGGATCAGGCAGGGGGATGAGTGGAAAACCGCATTTAATACGCCCGAGGGCCACTTTGAGTATTTGGTGATGCCTTTTGGTCTTTCTAATGCCCCTTCAGTCTTCCAGTCCTTTATGCATGATATTTTCCGCGATTTTTTGGATAAATTTATGATAGTGTATCTGGATGATATTCTGATTTTTTCGGATGATTGGGACTCTCATGTCCGGCAAGTTAAGAGGGTTTTTCAGGTTTTGCGGTCTAATTCTCTGTGTGTCAAGGGTTCTAAGTGCGTTTTTGGGGTTCAGAGAATTTCCTTTTTGGGATATATTTTTTCTCCCTCTTCCATTGAGATGGATCCTGTCAAGGTTCAAGCTATTTGTGATTGGACGCAGCCCTCTTCTCTTAAAAGTCTTCAGAAATTTTTGGGCCTTGCCAACTTTTATCGTCGATTTATTTCTGGTTTTTCGGATGTCGTTAAGCCATTGACCGATTTGACTAGACAGGGTGCTGATGTTGCTAATTGGTCCCCTGATGCTGTGGAGGCCTTTCAGGAGCTTAAGCGCCGTTTTTCTTCTGCCCCTGTGTTGCGTCAGCCTGATGTGACTCTTCCTTTTCAGGTTGAGGTCGACGCTTCTGAGATCGGGGCTGGGGCAGTGTTGTCGCAGAAAAGTTCTGACTGCGCCGTGATGAGGCCTTGTGCCTTCTTTTCCCGTAAATTTTCGCCCGCTGAGCGGAATTATGATGTTGGGAATCGGGAGCTTTTGGCCATGAAGTGGGCGTTTGAGGAGTGGCGCCATTGGCTCGAGGGGGCCAGACATCAGGTGGTGGTATTGACTGACCACAAAAATTTGATCTATCTTGAGACCGCCAGGCGCCTGAATCCTAGACAGGCGCGCTGGTCATTATTTTTCTCTCGGTTTAATTTTGTGGTATCGTACCTACCGGGTTCTAAGAATGTTAAGGCGGATGCCCTTTCTAGGAGTTTTGAGCCTGATTCACCCGGCAACTCTGACCCCACAGGTATTCTTAAGGAGGGAGTTATCTTGTCAGCCGTTTCTCCAGACCTGCGGCGGGCCTTGCAGGAGTTTCAGGCGGATAGACCGGATCGTTGTCCGCCTGATAGGTTGTTTGTTCCTGATGATTGGACCAGTAGAGTCATCTCTGAGGTACATTCTTCTGCATTGGCAGGTCATCCTGGAATTTTTGGTACCAGGGATTTGGTGGCAGGATCCTTCTGGTGGCCTTCCCTGTCACGAGATGTGCGAGGCTTTGTGCAGTCTTGTGACGTTTGTGCTCGGGCCAAGCCTTGTTGTTCTCGGGATAGTGGATTATTGTTGCCCTTGCCTATTCCTAAGAGGCCTTGGACACACATCTCGATGGATTTTATTTCAGATCTGCCTGTTTCTCAGAAGATGTCTGTCATCTGGGTGGTGTGTGACCGTTTTTCTAAGATGGTCCATTTGGTTCCCCTGCCCAAATTGCCTTCTTCTTCCGAGTTGGTGCCCCTGTTTTTTCAAAATGTTGTTCGTTTGCATGGTATTCCTGAGAATATCGTTTCTGACAGAGGAACCCAATTTGTGTCTAGATTTTGGCGGGCATTCTGTGCTAGGATGGGCATAGATTTGTCTTTTTCGTCTGCTTTTCACCCTCAGACTAATGGCCAGACCGAGCGGACTAATCAGATCCTGGAGACATATCTGAGGTGTTTTGTGTCTGCTGACCAGGATGATTGGGTTGCTTTTTTGCCATTGGCGGAGTTCGCCCTCAATAATCGGGCCAGCTCTGCCACTTTGGTGTCCCCGTTTTTCTGTAATTCGGGGTTCCACCCTCGATTTTCCTCCGGTCAGATGGAATCCTCGGATTGTCCTGGAGTGGATGCGGTGGTGGAGAGATTGCATCATATCTGGGGGCAGGTGATGGACAATTTAAAGTTGTCCCAGGAGAAGACTCAGCTTTTTGCCAACCGTCACCGTCGTGTTGGTCCTCGGCTTTGTGTTGGAGATTTGGTGTGGTTGTCTTCTCGTTTTGTCCCTATGAGGGTCTCATCTCCTAAGTTTAAGCCTCGGTTCATCGGTCCGTATAAAATATTGGAGATTCTTAACCCTGTTTCCTTCCGTTTGGACCTCCCTGCATCCTTTTCTATTCATAACGTTTTTCATCGGTCGTTATTGCGCAGGTATGAGGCACCGATTGTGCCTTCCGTTGAGCCTCCTGCTCCGGTGTTGGTTGAGGGTGAGTTGGAGTACGTTGTGGAAAAAATCCTAGACTCCCGTGTTTCCAGACGGAGACTCCAGTATCTGGTCAAGTGGAAGGGATACGGCCAGGAGGACAATTCTTGGGTCACTGCATCTGATGTTCATGCCTCTGATCTGGTTCGTGCCTTTCATAGGGCCCATCCTGATCGCCCTGGTGGTTCTGGTGAGGGTTCGGTGCCCCCTCCTTGAGGGGGGGGGTACTGTTGTGAATTTGGATTCTGGGCTCCCCCGGTGGCTACTGGTGGAATTGAACTTGTGACATCATCTTCCCTGTTCACCTGTTCTGATTAGATCTGGGTGTCGCTATATAACCTGGCTTCTCTGTTAGATGCTTGCCGGTCAACAATGTTATCAGAAGCCTCTCTGTGCTTGTTCCTGCTCCCAGACATCTACTAGATAAGTTGGACATTCGTCCATGTTTTGTTTTTGTATTTTGGTTCCAGTTCACAGCTGCAGTTTCGTTACTGTGTCTGGAAAGCTCTTGTTGATCAGGAATTGCCACTCTGGTATTATGAGTTAATGCCAGAGTCCTAAAGTAATTTCTGGATGTGTTTTGTTAGGGTTTTCTACTGACCATGAAAGTATGCTTTCTGTCTTCTGCTATCTAGAAAGCGGACCTCAAATTTGCTAAAACTATTTTCCTGCTGCGTTTGTTGTTTCATCTCATATCACCGCCAATATATGTGGGGGGCCTCTGTCTCCTTTTTGGGCATTTCTCTAGAGGTGAGTCAGGTCTTATATTTCCCTCTGCTAGCATTATTTAGTTCTCCGGCCGGCGCTGGGCATATAGGGATAAAAAGTAGGACATGCTACCTGGCTACTTCTAGATGATGCGGTAGGTTTAGTTCATGGTCAGTATAGTTACATCTTCCAAGAGCTTGTTCCTTTTGAGGCTTATGCTAGTTCTCTGGCCATGGAGATCATGACACCCGCCCCCACATTACCACACATAATCCCGCCCCCCACATATAATCCCGCCCCTCCACATCACCACATAATCCCGCCCCCTCAACACATCACCACACATAATCCCGCCCCCCACCCCATTACCACACATAATCCCGCCCCCCACATCACCACACACAATCCCGCCCCCCACATCACCACACACAATCCCACCCCCCACCACATCACCACACATAATCCCGCCCCCCACCACATCACCACACATAATCCCGCCCCCCACCACATCACCACACAATCCCGCCCCCCACATCACCACACATAATCTCGCCCCCAACACATCACCACACATAATCCCGCCCCCCACCACAGTACTACACATAATCCCGCCCCCACCACATTACCACACATAATCCGGCCCCCCCACCACATTACCACACATAATCCCGCCCCTCAACACATCACCACACATAATCCCGCCCCCACATCACCACACATAATCCCGCCCACCCACCACCACACATAATCCCGCCCCCACATCACCACACATAATCCCGCCCACCCACCACCACACATAATCCCACCCACCACACATAATCCCGCCCCCCACCCCATTACCACACATAATCCCGCCCCCACATCACCACACATAATCCCGCCCCCCACATCACCACACAAAATCCCGCCCACCACCACATCACCACACATAATCCCGCCCCTCCACATCACCACACATAATCCCGCCCCTCCACATCACCACACATAATCCCGCCCCCCACCCCATTACCACATAATCCCACCCCCCACCACACATAATCGTGCCCCCCACCCCACATAATCCCGCCCCCCCACCACATCACCAAACATAATCCCACTCCCCACCACATAATCCCGCCCACCACCACAGTACCACACATAATCCCGCCCCCCCACCACATTACCACACATAATCCCGCCCCCCCACCACATTACCACACATAATCCCGCCCCCCCACCACATTACCACACATAATCCCGCCCCCCCACCACATTACCACACATAATCCCGCCCCCACATCACCACACACAATCCCGCCCCCCCACATCTACACATAATCCCACCCGCCCACCACATCACCACACATAAACCCACCCGCCCACATCACCACACATAATCCCGCCCACCCACCACATTACCACACATAATCCCGCCCCCACATCACCACACATAATCCCGCCCCCCCACATCTACACATAATCCCACCCGCCCACCACATCACCACACATAAACCCACCCGCCCACATCACCACACATAATCCCGCCCACCCACCACCACCACACATAATCCCACCCACCACATCACCACACATAATCCCGCCCCCACCCCATTACCACACATAATCCCGCCCCCACATCACCACACATAATCCCGCCCCCACCCCATTACCACATAATCCCGCCCCCCACCCCATTACCACACATAATACCACCCCCACATTACAACAGATAATCCCGCCCCCACATTGCCACACATAATCCCGCCCCCACCACATTACCACACATAATCCCGCCCCACCACATAATCCTGCCCCCCACATTACCACACATAATCCCGCCCCCCACATTACCACATAATCCCGCCCCCACCACATTACCACACATAATCCCGCCCCCCACATTACCACACATAATCCTGCCCCCCACCCCATTACCACACATAATCCCGCCCCCCCACCCCATTACCACAGATAATCCCGCCCCCCACATCACAACACATAATCCCTCCCGCCCACCACATCCACATATAATCCCACCCGCCCACATCACCACACATAAACCCACCCGCCCACATCACCACACAATCCCGCCCACCCACCACATCACCACACATAATCCCACCCACCACATCACCACACATAATCCCGCACCCCCAACACATCACCCCACATAATCCTGCCCCCCCACATCACCACATAATGCCGCCCACCACCACAGTACCACACATAATCCCGCCCCCCCACCACATTACCACACATAATCCCGCCCCCCCACCACATTACCACACATAATCCCACCCCTCCACCACATTACCACATAATCCCGCCCCCCCATCACCACACAAAATCCCGCCCACCACCACACATAATCCCGCCCAACACATCACCACACATAATCCCGCTCCTCCACATCACCACACATAATCCCGCCCCTCCACATCACCACCCCCCACATTACCACACATAATCCCACCCCTCCACCACATTACCACATAATCCCGCCCCCCACATCACCACACATAATCCAGGCCCCCCACCACATTACCACATAATCCCGCCCCCCATCACATTACCACACATAATACCTCCCCCAACACATCACCACATAATCCAGCCCCCCACCACATTACCACACATAATCCCGCCCCCACCCCACCCCATTATCACGGATCGTGCCGTCGTAGCGATTAAAATGGTACTGTGTGACGGTACCCTTAGAATGGTTTGCTATCATTAGGTTTAGTCACTATGGGTTTATGTTGAGAATCAATATTTACTAAACATGGTGGTCAGTGTTTGGGGGGGGGGGGAGTTTATTGGGTACATGCATTTAATTTGTACCTTTGACATGTTTAACACCTTACGATACATCTGAGGTAATATTACAGCACACATTGGCATCCTGTCTTTAATGCAAGCTTAGGAACTGAGATATATATATCAACTGACAAGAGCTATATCACACATACAGTGGAGAAAATAAGTATTTGCTATACTGTCGATTTTGCAAGTAACTCTCGTTCCTCTTGACCTACTGTAAAAAGCAGGACACATCCCAGTTGAAAGCATGAAGGCTGTGTATAATACAGGTTTATTGTTGTTTATATTTAACTGTGGATATCTTTTGACATATTGCACATTTTTTGTTATCTTCTATGTAGTTATTTCATTTAGCCATTGTGTGCAAGTCCATTTATCTTGCATCTTCAAATTCATACTAAAACATCCACCTATGAACAAGAATATAACAACTATAATACTGCCCCTATGTACAAGAATATAACTACTATAATACTGCCCCTATGTACAAGAATATAACTACTATAGTACTGCCCATATGTACAAGAATATAACTACTATAATACTGCCTCCTATGTACAAGGCTATAACTACTATAATACTACTCCTTAAGTACAAGACTATAACTACTATAATACTGGGCCCTATGTACAATAATATATAACTACTAGAATACTGCTCCTATGAAAAGAATATAACTACTATAATACTGCCCCTATGTACAAGAATATAGTTACTATAATACTGCCCCTATGTACAAGAATATAACTACTATAATACTGCTCCTATGAAAAGAATATAACTACTATAATACTGCCCCTATGTACAAGAATATAGTTACTATAATACTGCCCCTATGTACAAGAATATAACTACTATAATACTACTCCTTAAGTACAAGAATATAACTACTATAATACTGTCCCTTATGTAAAAGTGTTTGGAGAGATGTAATTGTTGGACAGCAGATATGAATGTCTGCGGAGTCTGTAAGAGGACACTTTTGAAAGTAAAGGAAGGATATGTGTACACTATTTTATTGTTCGGATTCTTACTTGTTCTTGACACCTAATAGAACACTGACCAGTCACACAGAGTACCAGAGTTTTACATTAAGACTGACAGAAGGACAGCAGCGTTGTACAACTTGAAAATTAGCAAATCCTAAGTCCTGGAAATCCATACAGTGGTAGAGGAAGAAATACAAGAGGTTGTGGATGTCCAGCGGTTATTCCAATCTTATACTGGCAGGCCACAGGGACAATCTACCGTGCAGTCAGACTGACAGGAGGACAACTACCACAGGTCGGAGACTGACAGAACATATGAAGGATGTACACACATTATGTCATCAGACAGATGTTAGGAGGTTATAAACACAATAACCAGGCACATAACAGTAAATAGATCCCAGGTCATAATAAACCATAAATGAGGAAATATGCTCAAAAGCCACTCCTAGGTTCTATAGAAAAAGAGAACAAATTGGAGTTTTAAGGCTAAAAATTTCTTTATTAATAATAAAAAAAAACCCATAAAAACAGTCAGATGACTCATAAAAAGACAGACAGGTAACAATATAAAGTGAGGGCAATGTACTAGCAGAATGGTCCAGTAATATAAATTGGTGGGGAGGAGAGGGAAGAAAAGTGTCCTATTTATCCATGGTACACATATCACCTTAATATTTATCGCTCCTGAGCGAATCGCCGGGCTCCTCTCATCCACCTCCAGGAACAAGGACACGTCACCAAAGTTCCCGGTCAGGCGCACAGGAGCATAAAGATGCCAGGATGTGAACAAAGGGCACAAAGAGGAGAAACGCACACGCGCACTCAGATAACAATAGGGAACAGGATAATATTCCTAACAATATACAATAGAAAAAACCCCAAGGGGGAGAATTACAATTAACAATAAAAAAAGAACTTTGATGAAGCCCTGAATAAATTTAATGAACATATTGACCAGGAACATATGTCCGGGACTCATCCTTGCTCCCGGACATGCCTGCTGATAGCTGTGGGTGGACGAGAGGCATGTGCGGCGATAGTCCAATCCGATTGGCTAGCCACTGGCCATGTGGGCAGGGTTCACGGGTCTATAAGGTCCTGCAGTACTTCCTTCTACAGTTACTTCCCCTTGAGAAAGCTGTGGTATAAAAAAGCGAGACGCGCGTTGGGGATTTTTTTGTATTTGTTTTGGAAGGTCCAGTAGAATGGGTAAGATTTGGTCACTATTTAGCCTTAATTAAAGGTTTTCGATGTTATGGTCTGTGAATGAGTTATAAATATTAAGGTGATAAATAGAAAGACACTTTTCTTCTCTCACCTCCTCACCCATTTCTATTATTGGACCATTCTGCTAGCACGTTGCCTTTTTTTTGTATGGTTACCTGTCTGTTCGTCTTTTTTATGACTTGTTTTTACATTTTCTGTATTAATAAAGGATATATTTAGTACTAAGAGTCCAATTTGTTCTCCTTTTTCTGGGTGTTAGTAGGTGCAGTGTACCTAGCCCTATAGATCAAGTATGGCAAAAGGGCTGTCGTTACATCCAGCCTGAGATTGGCAGAAATATTAAGGCTGTAAATACTGCATGGGATTGCGAGGTGTAAGCCAGGCGCAGGTCATAGAGAAAACCTAATTATCTAGTCAGACTGAAAGGAAGAGGTCTCTACTCCCAGGCTAACACAGTGACAACATATACATTCTGGTATCTGGTGGATGTTAGGAGACCCAAGTATAGCTCCTGGTATGACGTGGTCAAGTCACGGAACAGAGACTGACAGGACACCACAGTGCTGGCCATTAGGAAACGCCAATCACTGTACACTCACTTCCCCTGAATAACAAGCACCAGAGGGCATCTGTACGGACGCTTTAATACCGTAAAAAGCAAATCCACCATACAAAATATAAAAATACCGGCCCAGCAACACATGACAGGCACAGACGCACACCCATGACGGGTGATGGAGGGGGCGGAAGCAGTTCAAACACAGGCATGTATTGCAGAGAAGGGGGAGCAGTAACAAACGAGGTGACGGGCAGCGCTTCTTGTCTCCCACACAGTTTTACGCCCTCCCCAGTCATGGAGTATCCTGGGCACAGAACTCAGTCCTCTTTTTTCTCTTGCTCGTCTTTGTCTGTTTCCTTGGGCTGCTCCTCATATCTGGAAGAAGGAGGGTGGGAAATGATAATGTGCCCAGTAATCTGCCCTGCCTAGCTCATGACCAAGACAACCCACCCCAGAATCAGTTCCTACCCATTCACAGTATTTACAAAAAAGTTCAGAAAAGCAGATTGTAGAAAATTCCGACGCTCAGAATGGCCAAGGTGCAGGATTATCTATCAGATTCCCATATTTTATTTGTATTGCAATACGTTCAATCCTCACGTGAACTAAACATTAAGAATCTTGTTCATATACTGTTCGTAAAGGATTATTCTCATCTCCATAGATGGATAGTCAGATAGCGTTTGGAAAAGAGGGCTTTTGCAATTTATTGCTTATTACAATTTGCAGCAGTTGTTGAGATATTAACACTTTTGTTTATAGCTTGTTGCCTAGGAGATCGACCACTCTGCTGTTTAGCTTGTAAGCACTAAAAATAGCCAGCCAGGACTAGAAGGTATCCGCAAGTTCCAGCTATTCTTACCAGATTTATAGCAGTGCTTACAAGCTGAATAGAAAAGAGCTTGTGAGCACTGCACATGTGCTGCTGTCTAGCAACAATGGTCGGTCTCCAAGGAAACAAATTGTAAATAAAAAAAAAAAAGGTGTAACATCTCAACTACAACTGAAAGGAGTAAATTGCAAAATTGCTTTTATTTCCCCACCCTATCTGACAATACCCATTTATGAAGGTGGGAATAAGTCACACTCAAGATGCATTGAAAGCTGCATTCAGAATTCTGCTGATTTCCAGTTAACTCTCAGGCTGCACAAAGCATTTTCTGCTTGTGGGAGATGTACGTTTTACAGCAGCCATGCTTTGCAGCCATCTTCCTCATGAGGAATTTCCAATATATGTGGCTGTCAAAATTAGCAATATGGCAAAGGCAGCTTTGAATGTGACCAGAGAATAAGACTAGATGTAAGAACTGAACTGTGGGTGGCAGGAGACTAAAGTTCCTTATTCACATTAGAGAAAAAGCTGTCAACCAGACGATCTCGACCTCCAGACTTTCCCAACAGATGGATCTTGTAGATTTGGCAATATCCAAGGAATGTGATTACATTTCTGCACATACTAGGCAGACATTAAACGTTTACTTGAAGATAAGCAGAAAAGACCCCTGACCACCAAACGGCTGAACCAGTGTCCTTAAGTCCAGTAGAGATTGGCACAAGATTCACCAGAGATGAAGAGGGCGATGTGGAGCAAACGCTTAATAGCACCATCCACTATATGGCATAATGGCATCCTTTACGCTACAGAACTAGACACGTAAACGGATCTGTGGTGGTCCCAACGGGTGATAATGCGGATGATGGGGAGGAGGAGTAATCTCAGACTAAGCATGGAGTTTGCTGGATGAAAGGTAAGGCTGGGGTGTGGGCCGAGATGGGATGCACCTGTCCAAATGCAGATATGAGAGGGACCCTTCATATGGAGCTGGGGTTGAGCTGCCGCCTGCGGCGGGGGGAACAGGATTTTTGTTGCATGGATTCGGCCAGGCTGGCAGGAGATCCAGACACCACCGGAAAGTGAGAGAGGCGTGGAGTGTGAGGTAGAAGTTCCGCAGAGGACTCATAGCTGTGAGAGAACAAAGGACAGGAGGGAGAACGGGGAGAGGCAAAAAATGGGACAACACAGCAATGCATGCAAGAGGAGCAATGAACATGCATGGGGAGGAAAGAAAGAAGCAGGTAAGACAGGTGAGGATGATCAAAATCAGAAAGGAAAAAAACAAAATACAACAGAATGGAAGAGGGAGGAGGGGGATTTAATGGTCAGAGGAGAGCAAGAATATTATGAAAAATAAATAAGCAAAATGATTAGTGATATTAGGAACAACAGAAGTAGTAAGGGGAAGGAAAAGAGAAGTAGAGAATGGAAGTCATGGTGTGAGGGAAAGATGCAATAGGAAAGTGAGGACACAGGGGAAGATACAAGAGGGAATGGAAGGGAGGACACGAACGGGAAGATACAAGAGGGAATGAAAAGGAGGACACGGGCAGATACAAGAGGGGAGGGAAGGGAAGACACGAACGGGAAGATACAAGAGGGTATGGAAGGGAGGACACGAACGGGAAGATACAAGAGGATATGGAAGGGAGGACAGAAACAGGAAGATATGAGGGAATGGAAGGGAGGACACGGGCAGATACAAGAGGGGAGGGGAGGGAAGGGAAGACACAACCGGGAAGATACAAGAGGGTATGGAATGGAGGACACGAATGGGAAGATACAAGAGGGTATGGAAGGGAGGACACGGGCAGATACAAGAGGGGAGGGAAGGGAGGACACGAATGGGAAGATACAAGAGGGGAGGGAGGACACGAATGGGAAGATACAAGAGGGTATGGAAGGGAGGACATGGACAGGAAGATACAAGAGGGAAGGGAGGAAATGAAAAGGAATATACAAGAGGGAAGTGAGTACACAAAGGGAAGATATAAAAGGGAAGAGAGGAAATGGGATTAGGTGGGAGAGGAAGGGAAGACACAAAGAAGGGAGGACACGGAGGGAAAGACACAAAAGGAAAAGGAGAAAACGGGGTAGATGCAATAGGGAAAGGAAGGGAGGATACAAGAGGCAAAGGAGGACACGAAGAGGAACATACAAAAGGAAAGGAAGGACACAAAGTGGAAAATGCAAGAGGGAAAGGACATTATGACACCAAGGGAAAGATGCAAGAAGGAAAGGAATGGGGGACACAAAGGTGAAGATACAAAAGGGAAGGGAGGTCACGAAGAGGAGGATACAAGAGGGAAATTAAGGGAGGAGACAAGAAGGGAAGTTGCGAGAGGGAATGGAGAGAGGAAATGGAGGAGAAAAATACAATAGGGAGGACACAGGGGAAGATACAAGAGCGCAAGGAGGCAGGACCCAAGGTAGAAGATAGAAGAGGGAAGGAAGGGAATGAAGGCAAGAGGAAACAGATGGAGAAAATGAGATGGAGAACACAAATAGGATAGGAAGGAGTCAAGAGGGAGATGAGAACGAGGAAAGAAAGATATGAGACGGAAGGAGTGACGTGAAGGATATTTTATAAGAAAAATGTAGTGACATTAATACAGGAGAGGAAAGGAGTGATTGGAATAATGAGAAAGGAGGAGTAACAGTGGCCAGAAGAAATTAAAAGGAAGTGCCAGGAGGTAGAAGGATGTGAGAGGGAAGGAGTGGGAGAAACACAAGAATTTTGTTCGGGAGTGGTGTGGGCATGAATACAAATAAATGTAAAAAATTGATGAATAAAATAAGTAGTAGAGAATATGTGGATGGAGAAGACACAGGCAAAGGAGGAAAATGAAGAACACAAAAAAGGAAGAAAAAAAAAAAAAAAAAGAGGAGGCAGAAAAATGTGAAGAACGTTTTCAGGACTCACAAATCCGACTACTCTACATTCCGACCCCAAACCAAACTCTCTAACATCAGTTACTCACCTAAACATCTCTGTGATCTCGCCTTTTACCAGAGCCACAAGCAATGGGAAACCGATGCAGGCAGGGACCAGGTAGAGGAGCGCCGGCTGCCGAGGAACACACATTACAGCGTCATCAGGTCAGAAGATGGCAAACTAAGCAGATAAGGACTACAAGTGCCACCCTGCACAGGATCATTTGAAGCTGGATATACTATATAAAGCCATGGGCGCCTATCAGAGGTGCTCCAGATACTGCAAAAACAACAACTCCCAGCATGCCCTCAGTCTAAGGCTGTCAGGGCAAGCTTGGAGTTGTAGTCCTGTAGCAGCTCCACAGGTTGGAGAGCACTGTTGCAAAGATCAACTGCAGTGAGTTCTGAAGCTTTTCATGGTAATAAGTCCTTAGCTATTGTGTGGCCCAAATTGGTACAGCAAATGTTGCCAGCACTTCCTCTCCTGGGTGTAGATGGCCATCTTCTAAAAACAGCCCCTCATCTGCCCACAGGTTGTGCCTGGTACTGCAGCTGAGCTACACTGAAGTGAATGGGGATGATCTGCAATACTACACATAACCTGTGGTGAAGTGTGGCGCTATTTTTGGCCAAGTTTATCTAATTCTATATCTTTATCTAACCCCTTTAAGTAAATTAGATCTGGATAAGTAAAAATGATGTGTAAATTATAATCTAAAAATAGAGAAGTTAACATGGCAAAGGAATTGCAACCAAACCGACCTATCTCTCATGCATAGTTTTACCTAGCGTATTTAACCCTTTCACTACAGGACTTTAATGGTGATCCCCTAGTCTCTCCTGATGGAAAAGCCTGAGGTTTTAGTGACCGGGTGTGTACGTAGCAATGAGGTTACTGACCTGAGCATGTTTGAAGGTGTGCATCACAAAAATGGTCAGGGCCAGACCAAAGATGTACGCCAAGAAGCTGGTGTAAAAATAAGTGTGAGAATTCTTCTTTAAGCTACAAAGAAAGATGAACGAATAGGTTAGTAAAGATCAGGAGGAAGGTCAAGTGTGAAAACGACGCTCATCTTTTTGAAGACTAGATCAACTTTACCCAGCAATGCCCCATGTAGAATTGGAATACCTCAGTCATAAAACTCAACACATCCAAAAAATACATTTCTATTATTTTGTGTAGAGGCTGGCACCAAATCCTGTATATTCAATTGTATAGCTATAATTATTATGTTCTAACTACCTGCAGCCACCACTAGGAGGCACTCACTGCATAGATTTAGCTCCACCTAGTGGTGGCAGGAGATATCCAGCGCTTCACATCTACTATATAATTGTCTAAGGGTCACTTCCGTCTTTCTGTCTGTCCTTCTGTCTGTCTTTCTGTCACGGATATTCATTGGTCGCGGCCTCTGTCTGTCATGGAATCCAAGTCGCTGATTGGTCTCGCCAGCTGCCTGTCATGGCTGCCGCGACCAATCAGCGACGGCAGTCAGTGCCCGGCGCCCGCTCCATACTCCCCCTCCAGTCACCGCACACACATGGTTAATGCCGGCGGCAACGGACCGCGTTATGCCGTGGGTAACTCACTCCGTTACCGCCGCTATTAACCCTGTGTGACCAAGTATTTACTATTGATGCTGCCTATGCAGCGTCAAAAGTAAAAACATCTAATGTTTAAAAATAATAAAAAAATCATTATATACTCACCTTTCCCGCTCCTCGCGACGCTCCATGCAAGCGGCAGGTTCCGGATGGTCTGTGACAAGGACCTGCCATGATGTCACGGTCATGTGACCGCGACGTCATCACAGGTCCTGCGCGCCTGCGCGAGAAGGAGGCGACAGGACTACAAGGGTCCCTGGAAGGTGAGTATATGTTTATTTTTTATTTTTTAACCTGTGACATACGTGGCTGGGCAATATACTACGTAGCTGGGCAATATACTACGTGACTGGCCAATATACTACGTGGCTCTGTGCTGTATACTACGTCACTGGGTAATATAGAATGTAAGTCCGCAAGGACAGGGTCCTCTCTCCCCTCTGTACCAGTCTGTCACTGTAAACATGTTTACTGTAAATGATATCTGTAACTCTGTTTGTAACCCCTTTCTCATGTACAGCACCATGGAATTAATGGTGCTATATAAATAAATAATAATAATAATATACTACATAACTGGGCAATATACTACGTAACTGGGCAATATACTACGTCGCTGTGCAATATGCCACGTGGTTGGGCAATATGCCACGTAGCTGGGCAATATACTACGTGACTGGCCAATATGCTACATGGCTGGGCAATATACTACGTGGCTCTGGGCAATATACTACGTCGCTGGGCAATATACTACGTGGGCTGGGCAATATACTACGTGAGCTGGGCAATATACTACGTGGGCTGTGCAATATACTACGTGGGCTGTGCAATATACTACGTGGGCTGTGCTATATACTACGTGGGCTGTGCTATATACTACGTGGGCTGTGCAATATACTACGTGGGCTGTGCAATATACTACGTGGGCTGTGCAATATACTACGTGGACATGCATATTCTAGAATACCCGATACGTTAGAATCGGACTACCATCTAGTATACTATATTGGCCTGCCCACCCTCCGCTGGGATATATATATAAAAAGACCATCACTCACCTGATGTCAAAACGGAGTAACAAAGCAATGAAGATGCCTACAACACACAGAATAGAAGGAACACGTGACATTTAGCCATGAAGGGTCACATCGTAGAACATGGGTTTGAAAACTGTACAAATACACATGGGAACTGTATACACAAGGCGGTAGGCAGATTCTTATTGGAGACTATTTACAAAGTTATTTCCATTATTTTTATTAACCAGTTCAAGACTGGGACAAGTTTTTTGTTTTTTTTCTACTATAATATATTTCACATTCTGGTCCGCTTTCCATTCCAATAATTTTTATATATGAGGTGATTATTTTTTCCTGTCGGAAACGGGACTAAAACAGCAATATGGACTGACAGTAACCTATTTGCCTGCTTTTTCCTGCTTTTCTTTTTTTCATGTGTTTCACATCTTGAGACCCCCCCCCCCAGCAATCACATGATTACTAGGGCGGGAGGAGGAAGCACTGTCAGTGCCTCTTATACTGTATGCACAGCCCCTGTTCTATGCTGTGTATACAGTGATCAAGAAGGAAGAGACGGTAATAAACCATCTCTGCCTTTTCTCTGCGTGATCACCCTGCAAAGACATTCTAAAGTGTCAGTGCATAGTCATATGTGAACTGGTGAAAAATTTTATTTGCTGAGCGGTCTGTAAGTAGCTAAGGATGTATAACTGCTTGCAAAAGGTACACAACACAATGGTCTGACACAATAAAGCAGCAGCACTGTGCAGGCGTGGACAATGCTGAATGTAAAATGTTAATGTGGTGGAGACGCAGTTTATGTTTGCTGCCATTACAACCCATAAAGGCCGGACTGTGTGCCGCCCACTGCCATCGTATAGATTAAGCCAAGCAATAGTAGGTCAGTGTACGTGACAGCACACTTTGGCGCCCTCTGATGGACTCACCTGGAATGACAATATCGCCCAATCCCAGCATGGCAAAATTACTGGCTTCAAGTCCCTTCTCCAACAGATCCTGAGGGAAAACCACTGGGAATAAAAAAAAACAAGATTATGGGATAAGAAGATGCAATTATCTGTAAAAATAATTAATGGGTTGGGCTGCTACTCACACTTTATTGGTGCTTCAAAGGATTTGGCCACAGTCACCATGACATTGGTCCCAAACACCTTAATAAATGAAATTGAATTAAAAAAAAAAAACTGATGCAAGTAACTAAGGTGAGGATATGTCCCTCATTGTGCATTCTTAAGTTCTCCCAGACTCACCCAAAAAATGTCATATATGAAGAGTCCCCCCAGCAAGATGCAACCGGTACTGACGTTGTTCAGATGCAAAAGTTCCACACCGTTAAGGGCAAATGCCAATCCAAATAGGTTATTGGCAATCCAGTGCTGGGGAGAAAACATGGAGATTAGTGGTCAGATGGGAGGATGACATATATATTATTGTCCTACACAAGGAGCTCCTCACCTTCTTCAGGAGGTACCAGACCCCGACCACTCCACTGATGACCAGACACACCAAGTCCCGGGTATCAAACTCGTAATTTATAACCTCTGCAGGAAGAAGGTGAATAACGTGAGCTGATCAATAATCACCTCTGTACAGAATTAACCAAAAGCGATTATGAAGGGCGCCCCCTAGCTGTCCACTGGCACAGGGCACTCACCTTCTTTACTGTCCCCGGAGCCCTGAGTGAAGAGCAGCTGATACTGTTTGTTGGGGAAGTTTTCTGGGAACAGTCTGTTCATGGCCGGACTGAGGGAAGAAAAATGGTTAAAGAAAGAACGGTGATAATAATCAGTGACAGGCCCGAAAGCAGAAAAGGGAAGGAGAATACAAAGGAAGATTAGTGGGATCATACAGTCTTTTGTGAATAAAGCAAAACCTATTCTAGAATGAAAACTTCTGCAACTTTCTAACAGACTTTGTGGAATAATTCTCTGCAAGATTTCTGACAATGAATGAATATAAAGATCCTGGTAACATTGCAAGACAAATATCCTGGACGGAGCCAAGACTTCTTGCAGAAAAGGTCCCATTCACATTATGTTTTTGCCCTTGTGATATGTGACCATAGGGATCTACGGTGTCCATCATGGCCATTTCTAGGTGAATGATGCATAGTGGTCATTTAGGCACGTATAATAAATTGACCCATAGCCTTCCCTACTTACACCGGACGGAGGCTTATTTGGCCTCCATTCAGCAGTACATTGTAGTAGTTTCCTTCTTCCTGGCTGTGCAATTCCAAGAAGTAGCATCCAGCACGAAGCAAAAAAAAATAAAAGTACCATGCAGAACAGTTATTTTTTAAACCTTTCCCAACCGAGCGATTTCACACTTTTGCGTGTCCGTTTTCTCCCTCCTCTTCTCCCAAGAGCCCGTAACTTTTTTATTTTTCCATCGGTATAACTGTATGAGGGCATGTTTTACACAGAAGGAGTTGTACTTTTTTTTTTTTTATCGTGTGATGCTTTGGAAAGCGGAAAAAAATTCCAAGTGCGGCAAAATACCATAAAAAAAGCACGTTTTATTTTTTTCATAGCTTTCATTATATGTTAAAAAATAGGCATTAGACCCACCGGTAATTATGTTTCCAGGAGTCCATCCTGACAGCCCCCTGGATGTCATCCTCCCCTTTGCTGGGACAGGAAACACACGAGAGTTTAAAAGGTCATGTCCCACCCCCAATCCTCAGTGTTGTAACAAGAACCGCCTCATGGAATGCAAGAAAATACTTTAATGATAAATAGAACATATTACATCATATGTCAGAAACACATTACATCATGCATATCAAATCAGGGAGGGAACAACCAGTGCTGTCAGGATGGACTCCTGGAAACATAATTAACCCCTTCATGACCCAGCCTATTTTGACCTTAATGACCTGGCCATTTTTTGCAATTCTGACCAGTGTCCCTTTATGAGGTAATAACTCAGCAACGCTTCAACGGATCCTAGCGATTCTGAGATTGTTTTTTCATGACATATTGGGCTTCATGTTAGTGGTAAATTTAGGTCGATAATTTCTGCGTTTATTTGTGAAAAAAAACGGAAATTTGGCGAAAATTTTGAAAATTTCGCAATTTTCACATTTTGAATTTTTATTCTGTTAAACCGGAGAGTTATGTGACACAAAATAGTTAATAAATAACATTTCCCACATGTCTACTTTACATCAGCACAATTTTGGAAACAAAATTTTTTTTTGCTAGGATGTTATAAGGGTTAAAATTTGACCAGTGATTTCTCATTTTTACAACAAAATTTACAAAACCGTTTTTTTTAGGGACCACCTCACATTTGAAGTCAGTTTCAGGGTTCTATATGGCTGAAAAAAAAAAAAACTGCACCCCTCAAGGTGCTCAAAACCACATTCAAGAAGTTTATTAACCCTTCAGGTGCTTCACAGCAGCAGAAGCAACACGGAAGGAAAAAATGAACATTTAACTCTTTAGTCACAAAAATGATCTTTTAGCAACAATTTTGTTATTTTCCCAAGGGTAAAAGGAGAAACTGGACCACGAAAGTTGTTGTCCAATTTGTCCTGAGTACGCTGATACCTCATATGTGGGGGTAAACCACTGATTGGGCGCACGGCAGGGCTCGGAAGGGAAGGAGCGCCATTTGACTTTTTGAATGAAAAATTGGCTCCAATCTTTAGCGGACACCATGTCGCGTTTTGAGAGCCCCTGTGTGCCTAAACATTGGAGCTCCCCCACAAGGGACCCCATTTTGGAAACTAGACGCCCCAAGGAACTTACCTAGATGCATAATGAGCACTTTAAACCCCCAGGTGCTTCACAGAAGTTTATAACGCAAAGCCGTGAAAATAAAAAATAATTCTTCTTTCCTCAAAAATGATTTTTTAGCCCGGAATTTTTTATTTTCCCAAGGGTAACAGGAGAAATTGGACCCCAAATCTTGGTGTCCAGTTTGTCCTGAGTACACAGATACCCCATATGTGGGGGTAAACCACTGTTTGGGCGCACGGCAGGGCTCGGAAGGGAAGGCACGCCATTTGGCTTTTTGAATGGAAAATTAGCTCCAATCATTAGCGGACACCATGTCGCGTTTGGAGAGCCCCTGTGTGCCTAAACATTGGAGCTACCCCACAAGTGACCCCATTTTGGAAACTAGACCTCCCAAGGAACTAATCTAGATGTGTGGTGAGCACTTTGAACCCCCAAGTGCTTCACAGAAGTTTATAACGCAGAGCTGTGAAAATAATAAATACGTTTTCTTTCCTCAAAAATAATTTTTTAGCCCAGAATTTTTTATATTCCCAAGGGTATCAGGAAAAATTTGACCCCAAAAGTTGTTGTCCAGTTTCTCCTGAGTACGCTGGTACCCCCATATGTGGGGGTAAACCACTGTTTGGGCACACGTCTGGGCTCGGAAGAGAGATAGCACCATTTGACTTTTTCAATGCAAGATTGGCTGGAATCAATGGTGGCGCCATGTCGCGTTTGGAGACCCACTGATATGCCTAAACAGTGGAAACCCCTCAATTCTAACTCAAACACTAACCCCAGCACACCCCTAACCCTAACCACAACCCTAACCGCAACACACCCCCCTAACCCTAGTCTTAACCCTAATTCCAACCCTAACTCTAATTCCAACCCTAACCCTAAGGCTATGTGCCCACGTTGCGGATTTGTGTGCGGATTTTTCGGCACCGTTTTTGAAAAATCTGCAGGTAAAACGCACTGCGCTTTACCTACGGATTTACCACGGATTTACAGTGTTTTTTGTGCGGATTTCACCTGCGGATTCCTATTATGGAGCAGGTGTAAAACGCTGCGGAATCCGCATAAAGAATTGACATGCTGCGGAAAATACAACGCAGCGTTTCCGCGCTGTATTTTCCGCACCATGGGCACAGCGGATTTGGTTTTCCATAGGTTTACGTGGTACTGTAAACGTGATGGAAAACTGCTATGAATCCGCAGCGACCAATCCGCTGCGGATCCGCAGCCAAATCCGCACCGTGTGCACATAGCCTAATTCTAACCCTAATTCCAACCCTAGCCCTAATTCTAACCCTAATTCTAACCCTAGCCCTAAGTGCAACCCTAGCCCTAAGTGCAACCCTAGCCCTAAGTGCAACCCTAGCCCTAAGTGCAACCCTAAGTGCAACCCTATCCCTAAGTGCAACCCTAAGTGCAACCCTATCCCTAAGTGCAACCCTAAGTGCAACCCTATCCCTAAGTGCAACCCTAAGTGCAACCCTATCCCTAAGTGCAACCCTAAGTGCAACCCTATCCCTAAGTGCAACCCTAAGTGCAACCCTATCCCTAAGTGCAACCCTATCCCTAAGTGCAACCCTATCCCTAAGTGCAACCCTATCCCTAAGTGCAACCCTATCCCTAAGTGCAACCCTATCCCTAAGTGCAACCCTATCCCTAAGTGCAACCCTATCCCTAAGTGCAACCCTATCCCTAAGTGCAACCCTATCCCTAAGTGCAACCCTATCCCTAAGTGCAACCCTATCCCTAAGTGCAACCCTATCCCTGAGTGCAACCCTATCCCTGAGTGCAACCCTATCCCTGAGTGCAACCCTATCCCTAAGTGCAACCCTATCCCTAAGTGCAACCCTATCCCTAAGTGCAACCCTATCCCTAAGTGCAACCCTATCCCTAAGTGCAACCCTATCCCTAAGTGCAACCCTATCCCTAAGTGCAACCCTATCCCTAAGTGCAACCCTATCCCTAAGTGCAACCCTATCCCTAAGTGCAACCCTATCCCTGAGTGCAACCCTATCCCTGAGTGCAACCCTATCCCTGAGTGCAACCCTATCCCTAAGTGCAACCCTATCCCTAAGTGCAACCCTATCCCTAAGTGCAACCCTAAGTGCAACCCTATCCCTAAGTGCAACCCTATCCCTAAGTGCAACCCTATCCCTAAGTGCAACCCTATCCCTAAGTGCAACCCTATCCCTAAGTGCAACCCTATCCCTAAGTGCAACCCTATCCCTAAGTGCAACCCTATCCCTAAGTGCAACCCCAAGTGCAACCCTATCCCTAAGTGCAACCCTAAGTGCAACCCTATCCCTAAGTGCAACCCTATCCCTAAGAGCAACCCTATCCCTAAGAGCAACCCTACCCCTAACCCTACCCCTAATGGAAAAACAAAAATAAATATATTTTCTGTACTTTATTATTGTCCCTACCTATGGGGGTGATAAAGGGGGGATTTATTTACTATTTTTTTTATTTTGATCGCTGTGATAGAACTTATCACAGCGATCAAAATGTACAGGGAACGAATCTGCCGGCTGGCAGATTCGGCGGGCACACTGCGCATGCGCCCGCCATTTTCCAAGATGGCGGCGCCCATGCGAGAAGACGGAGGACACCGGGAGGGACACTGGGACTAGGTAAGTATGGGGGGGTGCGATCGGACAGCGGGGGGGATGGAGGGGAGGACGGGGGAAGGGCGGAGGTGAGAGGAAGGCGTTTACAACAGGACGGAGGGGTACGGAACACTGACGGCGGCTGCAGATCGCCGCCGCCAGTCGATGGGGGGGCCAGATCGGGGTCTCCAGCCATGGCCGATGCTATTGCAGCATCGGCCATGGCTGGATTGTAATATTTCACCAATTTTCATAGGTGAAATATTACAGATTGCTCTGATTGGCTGTTTCACTTTCAACAGCCAATCAGAGCGATCGTAGCCACGGGGGGGCGAAGCCACCCCCCCTGGGCTGTAGTACCACTCCCCCTGTCCCTGCATGTCGGGTGAAATTGGAGTTAACCCTTTCACCCGGCCTGCAGGGACGCGATCCGGCCATGACGCATATGCTGCGTCACAGGTCGGATTGGCACTGGTTTTCATGACGCATATGGTGCGTCAAAGGTCGGGAAGGGGTTAAAGGTAGGCCTAATGCCTATTTTTCAGGACGTCCCTCCTGACAGCACCCTGGAGAGTACCAAAGCACCTCCTCAGGGTGGGATTACCGCTTGGAGAACCTTTCTCCCAAATGCAGTATGTTGACCAGACAAAACATCAAGTTTATAATGTTTACAAAAGGTATTGGCACTAGCCCATGTTGCTGCCTTACAAATCTGCTCCAGAGAGGCACCTGCCCTCTCGGCCCAAGAAGTAGCTATCCCTCGTGTAGAGTGTGCATGAAGACCCTCCGGAGGTGGGACCCCTTTGGACTGGTAGGCCTCAGAGATCACAGACGTGATCCAACGAGCGATAGAGGCCTTAGAGGCCTTCTTTCCCTTATTCTTTCCCCCAAACAGAAAGAACAAATTTGGGTCTATCCGCCATGAGCTGGTGGCTGCTAGGTAATCTAAGACTGCCTGTCTGACGTCAAGGGAATGAAGGGCATTTTCTTTTGCGTTAGCGGGGTTATTACAAAAAGAAGGTAACACAATTTCCTGATTTCTGTTCTTTGCCGATCCTACTTTTGGAATAAATGAGGGATCTAGTTTAAAGGATTAAACTGTCCTCTCTAATCTGTAGGTATGGGTCCCTTGTACACAGGGCCTGAATTTCCCCCACCCTTTTGGCCGTGGTGACTGCCACTAAAAATGCTGTTTTACGTGTGAGGGTTGATATGGGCATATTATCAGCCGAGGCGTATACGTTTTTACATAGGAATCTGAAAACCAAGTTGAGGTCCCAGGGAGGCGTCAATTGCCTAATGGTGGGGCGCAACCTCTGAGTATCTCGTATAAATCTGACCACCCACGGGTGAGATGCTAGGGGATAGTCAAAGAAAGAGATAAGTGCCGAGATCTGCACTTTCAAGGAGCTTGGTTTAAGACCCTTGTTGAACCCAGCCTGCAGGAAATTTAGGATTCTAGGTATGTCAGGAGTGTCTGCCACCCTCCAGACAGAAACGCTTCCAAATCTTTAAATAGATTGCCGTGTGACTGGCTTCCTGCTGGATTTAATAGTGGCTATCGCTATCACTTGGTCTGATAAGCCTCTTGCCTTCAGGATGTCCCCTTCAGGATCCATGCTGAGAGATGGAGTTTCTCTGGATTCGGGTGATAAAATGGACCTTGGTGGATTACATCCTCCCTGAGAGGAAGCTCTATTGGGTTCTCGATCGCCAAGTCCGCTAGCAGAGGGAACCAGCTCCTTCTTGGCCAGTATGGAACAATCAAGATAACCTGAGCTCGATCCTCCTTGATCTTTTGGAGAACGGCTGGGATCAGTGCCAGAGGTGGAAACGCATATAAGAGGGGTTCCGTCCAGTCCTGGCTCAGGCCGTCTACCCCTTCCGGGAGGTAAAGTGGGTTCAGAGAGAAGAATCTTGAGACCTTTGAGTTTCTTCTGTTTGCAAACAGGTCTATACTGGGAGTTCCCCAACGAAGACATAAATCCCGGAAGATATCCTGGTTGAGTTCCTACTCTGTTGCGAACACCCGCCTTCTGCTCAGGTAGTCTGCTATGACGTTTTGAGAGCCCTCCAGGTGAATTGCAGAAATAGATAGGACCGAATTTTCCTCCCAGCAAAATGTTCTTCCTGCTAGATCCTGGAGCAAATGGTGTCTTGAGCCTCCCTGATGTTTCAGGAAAGAGACCGTTGTCACATTGTCGGATAGTATCCTGACATGACAATTTGCAAGAGTGTCTCGATTTCTTCTCAAGGCCTCCCACACCGCATACAGCTCCTTAAAGTTGGAGGAGCTGTGAATGACATCTGCTGGCCACCTTCCTTGTAGGATCTTGCCCTTTAGATGGGCTCCCCAGCCCCATGCACTGGCATCTGTAGTGACTACCACGTAGGGGGAGGTAGACCATAGTACTCCCACTCCTAGGTTCTCTGGCTGTGTCCACCAGAGGAGAGACCTTCGTACTGGATTTGTTAGCTTCAAAATACTGTCCAGTGAATACTGGCGACGATCCCATTTGGAGAGAATTAACCTCTGCAGAGGTCCCGAATGAGACTGTGCCCAACTGACGCATGGTATACAGGCCGTCATTAGACCTAGTATTCTCATAGCCATCCTTATTGAGGCTCTGTGCTCCAGTAAGAGCCTGATCTGCCTCTGGATTGCCTCCAGCTTGTTTTCGGGCAGTAGGGACATCCTGCTTCTGGAGTCTAGACACACTCCCAAGAAGGTCTTGCCAGTTTATGACCCATCCTAATTGTTCCATTACCGATACAGTCCATCTCCTGTGGGCTGATAGTGTCTCTGGCGATCTTGCTACAAGGAGAAAGTCGTCGAGATATGGAACTATTATGATTCCCTGGTTTCTCAGGAAGGCGACGATCTCCGACACCAACTTTGTGACTATACGAGGTGCTGAGGCAAGCCCGAAGGGAAGGCATTGAAACTGGTAGTAACAGGTCCCGGACGGCAGAGCTACAGCAAACCTCAGAAGCCTCTGAGAAGAGAGGGGTGGACGGGGACCTGATAATAGGCACTCTTCAGGTCGAGAGTGCACATCACAGCGTCCTGGTCTATGAGGTGAATTGCTGATTGTATGGACTCCATTCGGAACCTTTTGTACCTGACCCAGGCATTTAAAGGTTTCAGATTTATTATCGTGCAGGAGTCGCCGGATGGCTTTGTGATGGAGAATAGGGAAGAGTAGTGTCCCTGGCCTACTTCTAGTGGCGGGACCGGAATTATGACTTCTGAAGAGAGCATCTCTTGCAAGTCTGACAGCATAGCAGAGCCCCGCGTGACCACCGTAGGTGCAATGTATCTTTCTGGAGGAGGGGAATAAAGCTCGATACTGTATCCCTCCGCCACCGTCCGGAGGACCCACTGATTCTGGGTGATTTGGGTCCAACTCCCTGCAAAGTGGCGGAGCCTTCCCCCGATATATGTGGCGTCATTGTGTTTTGGACTTAGAGGAGGGGCTGAAGAAGAAACTCTTGTTCTTATTTCCCTGGCTACGGGAACCCCTATAAGATCCTCTATTAGATCTACCCCCTCTGAAATCATACTGTCTCCTGAAGGGGAATCCTTTCTGAAAGGACTGAGACCTCTTAGGTTTGTCCTCTGGAAAACCCTTCTTTTTATCCGAGGCAGACTCTAGAATAGTATCTAGAAACGGACCAAATACTCTTGACCCTGAAAAGGGGATTGAGCAGAGCTTGGTCTTAGGGTACCGTCTCACAGTGGCACTTTGGTCGCTACGACGGCACGATCCGTGACGTTCCAGCGATATACTTACGATCTCGCTGTGTCTGACACGCTACTGCGATCAGGGACCCAGCTGAGAATCGAACGTCGTAGCAGATCGTTTGAAACTTTCTTTCGTCGTCAAGTGTCCCGCTGTGGCGGCATGATCGCATCGTGTAACAAAGGTGTGCACGATATTGTATACGATGTAATGGGTGGAGGAGCTTGATACGTAGGAGCGCCAAATTCTCCACCTCCTGTGTGCCGATTGGGCAGTACAATACTGTGCGCTCATTCGACAGACGTGGTACTATTGTTCCCGGCCGATAAAACCGCGGCTCTCGAGCGCTGTATTCTTTTCTCTCTGGAGCACGTGCTTGAACCAGAACTCCTAAATTCCCTGGACTTTAAACTACAGACTTTTACCGCAAGAGGTATGTACAACGCTACAGCGTAGCAGATAGTGCCCTTCAACGAGGATGTTACGCGCGCACAGTAACCAACGGCCAATCAGCACATTACAGGTGTAGTTAGCTAGCAGCACAACACGCCCCTCGTGAACAACGTCACGCATAGATTATGCAAAATGTGCTCTGAATTGTGAGAGCACCTCCTGTGTGACATGCCCGTACGACTGTCCCGTACGACTTTTACATCGCAAATACGTCATGAAAATATCGCTCCAGCGCCGTGCATTGCGAAGTGTGACCGCAGTCTACGACGCTGGAGCGATAATGGAGCGACACTGGAGCGTCACGGATCGTGCCGTCGTAGCGACCAAAGTGCCACTGTGAGACGGTACCCTTAGAGGCATTATCTCCTGACCAGGATCTTAGCCAAACTGCCCTTCTAGCTGCTTTAGATAACAAGCCGCTTCTAGCTGAGAATCTAACCGACTCTGCTGTCATATCGGACAGAAAGGCCATGGCGGATTTCATAATAGGAAGGGAGCTCAATATGTCGGACCTCGGGGTTTTATTGGGCAGATGCTCTTCCAATTGCCCCATCCATAGGTACATAGATCTGGCCACTGAAGTGGCTGCTATGTTAGTCTTAATTAGGGCCGCAGAAGATTCCCAGGCCCTCTTTAGAAGTATGTCAGCCTTTCTGTCCATGGGTTCGCGCAAATTTGATGAGTCCTCGAAGGGTATGGCTGTCTTTTTGGCAACCTTTGCCACCGGAACGTCTATTTTGGGTATCTAATCCCATAGCTTGACTTCCTCAGGCTCGAATGGTAAGTGAGCCTTAAAGTCACGAGACAGTACCAGCCGACGTTCAGCCTCCTTCCACTCTTCCAGTATCATAGCTTTAATATGCTCGCTAACAGGAAAGACTTTCTGTCGACATGACATAAGTCCCCCAAACATCAGGTCCTGTCTGGATTGTGGCTTAGATGTCTCTTCTATCTGCATTGTGCTTTGCACTGCCTGCACAAGTTCCTTTGTCTCCTCTGCCTGGAAGAGGTATTTCCTATGGTACTCCTGGCTCCCTGAGGGGAGCTCCCCCTCTTCTTCTGAGACTGAGTCCTCTGGGTCGGACCTGTCCTCAGAACTAAACTCCGGCTCTTTCAAGTCTCGCTCCCGTCTGGCTCTCTTGCGGCCAGGGATGAGGCTGGACTGCCCTGAAATAGAAGGAAGCCTGAACTTCTTCCCGGATTAGGGACCTCATCTCGGATAAAAGCGAAGATTGTTCGTCCCTCATAACCTTAGATGTGCAAGATGCACGCAAGGATTTGCCATGGGATTCCGGGAGCTTCACGTGGCATATAGGGCACCTGCTGGACTTTGCAGAGACCTTGCCGGGTTTCTTAGCTGGAGCTGGAGCAGGGGGGACAGCGGGGGTTCCCTTATCCTTAAATGACATAAGATAGGGAGTAAATAGGATAGGCCTGCTTGGGCGTGCAGTGAGGGAAGTCTGTGCTATGTGCACTTACCCCTTCCTCATCTGGCATGTCTCCTTCCATCCTTACAGTAGGTAGAGTAGTCCCCGTGCTCCGGACCCTTGGATAGGAGCGCCTCTGCTGCTATGCGTTCCAGCGCTGGAGCGCACGCACTTCCCCGCTTTACAACGCCACCGGAAGTGACGTTACCGGATGCCGTGAAACCGGAAGTGACGCGGTTCCTTCGGAGTTCCCGGAAGCCGCCGTGCAGGGCGAGACGCCGCTCTGAATGCCGCGACTCCCTGCCACCTGGAACCGCGTCCGCAGCCGAGAGCCTCCCTCTGGGAGGAGCGGCTGCCACCAGGAGCCTCGTCCCACTCCTGGTCTTTGGAGCAGAGGGACTCCCCACCTGGAGAGTCTCTACCCTGAGCCACTTGACAAGGGGAAGGGTATTGGCAAGCCGCACGATCCCCCTGAGCTCCGGTAAGTCTGCGCAGCTTCTCTCGTGCGTCCCTCCTTGCAGGGACAGGAAAAACACTGAGGATTGGGGGTGGGACATGACCTTTTAAACTCTCGTGTGTTTCCTGTCCAAGCAAAGGGGAGGAGGATGTCCAGGGTGCTGTCAGGAGGGACGTCCTGGAAATGACAATATATAGGCTGTATTTAATTAACGTAATGTTGGATCCTACCTGCCCTTTAAATGTGTAGGCTTTTAGTCCAGAAGAGACATGTTTGATAAGAATTAGGTTTAGGGTCCCATCAGAGAGAGGTCGCCTTGTCCTGGCTCATGGGCTCTCATGAATTGGCCAATTTATGCACTAAGTACCTTCATTTTTAGAAGAGAATTCTATATAGCAGTAAAGAAGCTCAAATAGCATATATTCAATGTCTGCCTACATCTTAGCTCTTACAGTGGCTGCTCTATTATTTGTAAGAACGACCTCACCTTATTGTGTGGGCCAAAGCCAGGACCCCCAGGATGAAGAAATACACAGACAGTAAGAGGTTAATATATTCTTGGGAGAAGATCTGAGGGTGGAAAAGGAAAAAAAAATATTACCTTTACATAAAAGTCAAAACAAAATGATATTCCGAAAAAGGAGGAGGCATTTCTAATGCTGAATTCACAGAATCACGACTTTACATGTAGAATCATCTTGAAGATTATGACTCATGAAGACCCCCACCAGCAAACTTAATGTAACCGTATGTTCGGGTCAGGGTGTACACAGCAGTATCACAAAATGAGCAAGGGCCGTACAGGACAGGAGTCGGCTGTGTTAAACAGCCAGAATCGGCATCTAACAGCAGCGATCAGAGCCAGACTCAAATTGCTGCAGTTTAACCGTTTTGATGCTGCGGTCAATCACTTTCAGCAGCATTCAAACGGTGTGCCAGCTGTTAGTGAGTGTACACATGAGCACAACAGACGCGATCACAAAGACAATGGATTACCAGTCGAGCCCCAAAATACGAGTCCTCATACAACTGTATCGACAGAAAGTAAAAAAGTTATACTTTGAAATAACCAAAATAATAATAATAAAAAAAATTATGTTTGTTGTCGCCTAACATTGTCAGGTTACTTTTACTGCATGATGAACGATGTAACAAAAAATTTTTTAACTTTTTTTTTTCTTCTTCAAAATGTTACCCCACCTGAAAATTTTTCAGCTTTTTTCCCCCTCCCATACATTATATAAAAAAGCCCTAGCTTTCACATGACTATGGTAAAAGGATGTTCCTGGCTCACGTACATTTCTACAGCGACTATGTGACTGCACATTGCTGAATTCATGCACACTGTCAGGAAAACCCTGAAACTTTATGGGTTTGTGCACACGTTCAGGATTATTCATGGTTTTCCGCTGCAAAAAAAGCTTAAAAAACACTAACATTAAGCATCCCATCATTTTAATGCATTCCTCAATGCATTCCACAAAAAAAAAGCAGCATGTTCATTAATTTTGCGGAAAATCTGCGGATTTGTTGCTAAATTATTGCATTGGGACGCTCTGAAAAAAAAAAACGCGAGCAGATTTCCTACAAAATGAGTCCGGTTTTGTTCAGGAAAATTCTGCGAACAATCCTGAACGTGGGCACATAGCCTGAGGCTTAAAGCAAGCAGCGCTCATGTGACTGCAGGTGCGGGATTTGCAGACTTGCTGTCACATGCCAATTGGTTGGTCTCAATGTTCTGTTGAAAGAAGCAGATGACTAGCCGGCAAGTGACAGCGAGTAAGCAAATGCCATAGTGGGGAATCCTGACAGTGGGCACAGCAGAAGTTCTATGTTCAACCCCTTTGATACAAAAATAAAGTTATGGCTTCTTAAAGAGGAAAAATTAAAATGATCAGGGGCAGAAAAAGGTTGTAAACTAAAAAAAACAAAAAAAAAACAACAAGTCATCATTCACACACTACTGCAGCCCCAATGTTCTGGTGTCCCCCGCCATTCTACACTGATGAGGAGTACACCCACTTGACCACTGCAGCCAATCACTGGCCTCCATATTCTCAAGCATCACTACGGATGACAGTGATCATGTATGTTGCCAGAAAGTCACCTGACATCATCAGGGACCACAGCAGCGATGGCTCCTTAAAGGAACTTCCATGGGTGGATGATCAAGTATTATTGTAGGAACAGCGAGGTAAGTATGATCGAGGCAGCCGACTGGCTGCAGCGCCCTGGATCAGTTAGGGATACAGCACTGAATCTGGAGGAGCCGCACTAGTCTTGGAGGGATCTTTTTCCTTTTCGGAGCCCAAGAGGCCAGTAGTAAACAAGCTCTGTACAGACCACTGTGGTCAGGTGACAGATGGGAAGGACGGGATGTCATAAGTCACTGTCACCTGACGACACAGATGTGATGTCACAGGGTCTGCTAATGTCAGCTGTGGCCCTGCACTCGCTCCCCAAAATCAGAGGATGGGTGGGCACCATGTAAAGCTGTGAGGGGCATCACCATCGTGTACAGGAATGAGGGGCACGTCATCATTGTAACCACTGTATGTACCCCGGGGGGACACTTACCTTAAAAAACAGGTAGAGACCAAAGAGGGTGCAGCTGGCAATGATGGGGAACCTGGCGGCGTCCCTGCTGGTGATGGTCTCCGGCATGTCTGAGGAGTTCTGCAGGAGAAACAACCGCCATGATTAGGGCCCTGCCAGCCACAGAGGCCAGTCACACGCTGCGTTTCCGTACCAGCTGCCTCACCTTGCCCCGGGCACAGCTGACGCTTCTCATGGCACCAAAGAAGATGGGCAGCAGAGCCATCCCCAGCAGACTGCCGTACGCCAGCGCCGTCCCCTCAGGAGAGCTCCCCAGCCTCCCGGTGCCGTTCACGGCTGCATCACTCTCATTGTGCAGAGCCGCGGGCTCCAGCTCCGCCATGTCCGGGATGTCGCTGCTTCGTGAGCTTCCCAGCGAACGGACCGGTAAGGACACGTTACCAAAAACTGCCGGAAGTGACGTACAAAAACGTGCGACACAGCGTAGTCTCCACTTCCTTAACGACCGGGCGCGGCTGTATCCAAGGGGAGGGGCTTACAGGACAAAGTCAGAGCTTTCCCTCCGCCCACAATAGACGGTCCGCCCAGCTGACATGGCCAACACTGACCGATATTGTACAGAAGCATGAACACAGGGGGCGTCACACTAGTGTTATACAGTGTGTAATAGTGTTCCACATAGGGGCAGTATTATAGGAGTTATATTACTGTATATACAGTACAGACCAAACGTTTGGGCACACCTTCTCATTTAAAGATTTTTCTATATTTTCATGACTATGAAAATTGTACGTTCACACTGAAGGCATCAAAACTATGAATTATCACATGTGGAATTATATACTTAACAAAAAAGTGTGAAACAACTGGAAATATGTCTTATATTCTAGGTTCTTCAAAGTAGCCACCTTCTGCTTTGATGACTGCTTTGCACACTCTTGGCAATCTCTTGATGAGCTTCAAGAGGTAGTCACCGGGAATGGTCTTCCAACAATCTTGAAGGAGCTCCCAGAGATGCTTAGCACTTGTTGGCCCTTTTGCCTTCACTCTGCGGTCCGCCAAAACACGCATCCGTTGCACGACGGACGTGACGTGTGGCCATCCGTCGCGATCCTTCACTAATACAAGTCTATGGGTAAAAAACGCATCCTGCGAGCACATTTGCAGGATCCGTTTTTTTTCCCAAAAAGACGGATTGCTAAAAACGCAAGTGTGAAAGTAGCCTTAGGCTGCTTTCACACTAGCATCGGTAACGGGCCGTCACGCTGCGTCGCTAATAAAAGTCTATGGAGAAAAAACGCATCCTGCAGACAACTTTGCAGGATGCGTTTTTTCTCCACAACGACGCATTGCGATGTGCAGTGCACGACGCTAGTGTGAAAGAGGCCTTAGAAACATCGGCCTTTCTATTATATATCTATGGATATATCTATCTATAGATATTTTTATAGATAGATATATCTATAGAAACATAGATGTATCTATCCATATATTTGGCTGCTTTCACACATCAGGTTTTTGCCGTGAGGCCAGGTACGGACTGGGGATGAAATTCAGCCCTGGCATCTATATTCACACAGGCCCATGGTGTCCCCGTCCCCAATAACCACATGGGATATTTATACTAATATTACCCTGGATGGAGGAAAGGATGATTTACTGCAAGACCAATATTTATAATGATACCCATGGCCTTCTGAGGTAAGTGATGGAGTGACCAGCTTTGTGCTCTGTCACAACTGTTAACAGTATGGGTATCTTGAGAACATTGATTCTGTTAACAACGTAGCACACAAGGCAGCCCACAACCAGACCGGCCCTTCTGGCATTTGCCAGAATTGCCAAATGGCCAGTCCGGCCCTGCGTGAGGCACAATCCGGCGAGTTCCATTTTTTTCCACCGGATCCGTTTTTTTCTCATAGAGTTGTACTAGCGCCGGATTGCGCCTGATGGCCACACATTTCATCCGTTTTTTACCGGATCCGTCAAAAAAGCTGTTTCCGCCGGATGGAAAACACATACAGAGGAACGTTTTTTCTGTCCGGCGAAAAAACGCACAGCGACGGATCCGGCAAAAAAACGTATTAAACTGAGCTGTGAAATGATGAATCCGGCCTTGGAATCCATTTTTTCATGCATGTTTCCATTCAAATCATGCACATTTTCCGTTTATTTACTTATTTCCAAAAACGGCATTAAAACCGCGCATAAACCGCACCAAAAAAAGCATCAAAACTGCACCAAAAACTGCATCAAAACTGCACCAAAAACTGCATCAAAACCTGGTGCAGTTTTGCAGTTTTGGTGTAGTTTACAGTTTTTGGTGCGGTTTTGATGCAGTTTTTGGTGCGGTTTTGGTGCGGTTTTGATGGAGTTTTTGGTGCGGTTTTTGCGCAGTTTTGATGCAGTTTTTGGTACAGTGTTGATGCAATTATGGTGCGGTTTTGATGCGTTTTTTTCAGTTTTGATGCGTTTTTTATGCAGTTTTTTGCACGGTTTTGATGCATTTTTTAATTCGCTTTTGTTGCGGTTTTTGCGCGGTTTTTAGGCGTTTTGGTGCGTTTTTGAAAGGTAAATAAAGATGTATTATTGAACAAAAAAAAAAAAGATTTGTGATGTCATTATTGTCCAACCTCCTCTTTTACATTTGTCCAACCCACACTCCATTAAACACACAGATAGACAGATAGATGATAGATGAAATGGATAGACAGATCTACATATAGATAGATCTATAGATGCATACATCTATCTATTCATATATCTATCTGTAGATGTGTCTGGATAGATATATCTATTGATAGATGTATGGATAGCGTAGGGAGTGTGTCAACTGTCCGGATTACATCCGAATAAGCTGCAGATTGGATGCTGCGTACTTGTAGTCCCATCGAATGATGCCTGCACACACACCCCAAAAGACCCCCCGCACAGCCCCGCACACACGCGAACAGCCCACAGACCCCGCACACACCTGAACAGTCCCGCACAGCGCCGCACACATCCGAACAGCCCGCCGACCCCGCCCGCACACACATACACGCACACCGTCACCGCCCACACACTTCCATCCTCCTGAGCTGCTGCGTTTCTCGGACCCACATCCGCAGCAAAACTGCAGATCTTTTTTACATCTGTGGTTTTGCTGCGGATGTGCCCAAGTCAATGAAAGTCTAAAGGTGCAGAAACACTGCAGTTCCGCACAAAAGAAGTGACATGCTGCGAGAAAAAAAAAGCTGCGTTTTGGTGCGGCTTTTTCCGCAGCATGTGCACAACAATTCTCCGGCTCCCATAGACTTACATTGGTTGTGCACTACACTGCGGATTTGATGCAATTCAGTGCGGCAAAAAACCCTGCGGATCTGCAATCAAATCCGCAACGTGTGCACACAGCCTTGGCATTTAGGGAACCTAGCAACAAAGCCAAGCAAAAAACTAGTGTGGGATTGCACTTTTTTTGCCATTTCATCGCACTTTGAATTTTTTTCACATTTTCTGTTACACGACATGGTAAAACCAATGATGTCGTTCAAAAGTAGAACTTGTCCCGCAAAAAAATAAGCCCTCACATGGCCATATTGACGGGAAAATTATGGCTCTGCAAAGAAGGGGAGCGATAAACGAAAACAAAAAAGCTCCAGGGGTGAAAGGGTTTAGAAACATGGATATGGACATATCTATGGAAATAGACATCTATCTATCTATCTATCTATCTATCTATCTATCTATCTATCTATCTATCTATCTATCTATCTATGTGTAATGGAGTGTGGGTTGGACAAATGTAAAAGAGGAGGTTGGACAGAAATGACATCACAAATCTTTTTGAAGCTAGAGGAGGGAGAGGAGGGAGTGGTTGGGGTGTGTTTTGGAGTGGGTGTGGTAGGTTCGTGCTTAGTAGCAGTGCAATGCATCATGGAACTTGTAGTATTAGAGCACAATAACTCAGGAGAAAGGAAGTTGTCGATTAACCCCATGAGAGCTGAATCCAGCACTAAAGATGTGCTGCTACAGCATGATAAAAGGTAATATTGCTAAAATAAACACAGTAGATGTTTTCAGTGGCACATAATAGCAAGATTTATGAAAAAAAAAAAAAAAAGTTTATAGTAGTGGACAACTTCTTTAAGCACCCGCATGGCAGCCCAGGAAAACAAACTTGCTGGCATAGAGTCCCAGTATGGACGGGCTTTTCAGGACATAAGCACGCAAATAGCTGCACAAGCGACTTTTTCCTCTGGGCAACCGCCACCAGCTAGCCCACCTAAGTTGCCCCCATTCAGATTTAATGGTGATCGCGACAAATTTCGTGGCTTTGTGAATCAATGTATGCTATATTTTGATGTGCATGCTGACCGTTTTCCTAATGATAGATCCAAAGTATTGTGTGCAATAATGCTGCTGACCGCACGAGCGCTCGCCTGGGCGAATCCGATGATTGAGTCTCGTGACCCACGGTTAAATAACTTGGATGATTTATTGGCCGCTATGGCATTAATGTTTGATGACCCTAATCGCCGTGCAACCGCTGAATCTGCTTTGTTGTCTTTACGCCAGGCTAAACGTTCTGTTATTGAGTATGCTACTGAAATCAGGAGATTAGCGGTAGATACCAAATGGGACAGTTATGCAAAATTGCCTATTTTTAAAAGGGGTCTGTCTAGTATTGTAAAAGATGAACTAGCTCGCTCTGAGTCACCACAAGAGCTAGAGACATTTGTACAGCATTGTGTGCGCATTGACATTCGCCTTACTGAGCGTAGGCAGGAGAAGTTTGCTGCATATAACCGTATTTCTAACTTTTCCCTTCCTTCCAAAGAGCCTGCAGGTAAAACATCTCGGGAGGTGGAGGAGGTGCCCATGCAAATTGATTCCGTTCAGAGGCGTGAGATCAATGAGCGCCGGGAGCATCGCCTTCGTGAAAGTCTATGTTTCTACTGCGGCCAGTCTGACCACTTCTTGATCAATTGTCTTAAGTGACCTAGACGGCCTAACAAGGTGCTAGCAGCAATATGGGAGTATGACAACTGTGATGATGAATCTGACATCTCTGAATGTAGCCTGCCTTTAAACGCTGTATTCCATTCACTTTCTATGACTTCACCCCCCAAGGAGCTTAAGGAAAAGAACTCCCACTGCTCTCTCCCTATTAAGATCCTGTGTTCAGGACAGTGGATTTCCAGTGCAGCTATGATTGACTCTGGTGCAGGTGGCAATTTCATGGATATCGCATTTGCCAAGGAACATGGTATTGAAATTCAGCAAAGAGCCTCTCCAATTACCATGGAAACAGTGGATGGGTCACCTTTAATCTCTGGGCCTGTGGATCAAGAGACCATACCCCTTGAAATTTTGTTGGAGCCTAATCATCAGGAGCAACTTTCTTTCTTGCTAATTTCTTCTCATTTTCCTGTCATTTTAGGCATTCCTTGGTTGCGTTCTCAGAACCCAATTATCAACTGGGAGACCAAGGAGATTATCTTTCCAACAAGGAGCAACTCAGCATTAACAGAAGCTGTCCCTGAGTCAACGGCTACGGAACCACATGTACAGGTATTTTCTTTACCTCCAGCATATAAAGAGTTCTCTGATATCTGTGACAAGAAGAATGCAGATCAGCTTCTTCCACACAGGCATTATGACTGTCCCATTGAGTTGCTTCCTGGGGCAGCTATTCCTTTTGGTAACGTATACCCTTTGGCGGCACCTGAGCTTCAAGCCTTAAAGGAGTATATTGATGAAAATCTGGCCAAAGGCTTCATACGTCCTTCTTCCTCACCAGCAGGGGCACCTATCTTTTTTGTAAAGAAGAAGGATGGGACCCTGAGACCCTGTGTTGACTATCGGGAACTCAATAAGATAACCGTACGAAACCGTTACCCTTTGCCTCTGATTCCCGAATTACTGGAAAGAGTCCGCCATGCTAAGGTGTTCTCTAAACTGGATCTTCGTGGGGCTTATAATTTGGTGCGTATTCGTCCACGGGATGAGTGGAAGACAGCATTCAGATGCCGGTATGAACACTTTGAATCTCTTGTGATGCCCTTCGGGCTTTGTAACACCCCTGCAACGTTTCAACACCTTGCTAATGACATTTTCAGAGATTTGTTGGACCAGTTTGTAGTGATCTATTTGGACGATATACTAATCTTTTCTGACTCTCTACAGGAACATGAAGAACATGTCAAAACTGTTTTGAGACGTTTGAAAGAGAACCATCTGTATATTAAGCCGGAGAAATGTGAGTTCCATCGTCCTGAGATACAGTTCTTAGGTTATATCATCTCTCCCCAGGGGCTGAACATGGAATCTGGTAAGATTCAGGCTATACTTGACTGGCCGGTACCCAAGAACGTTGAGGAGGTCCAACGTTTTATTGGTTTTGCAAATTTCTACAGACGCTTCATTCGAAATTTTTCTGATATTGTCCGTCCCAATACTTCCTTGACAAAGAAGGAAAAGCCCTTTAAGTGGTCATCACAGGCTCAAGAAGCTTTTGATCGGCTTAAGATCTGTTTCACATCAGCACCGCTATTGATACACCCAGATCCAACACTTTCTTTCATTGTGGAGGTGGACGCTTATGATAATGCTTTGGGGGCTATTCTCTCCCAAAGAACTGGAGAGAAGGGTCTGCTACATCCTTGTGCTTTCTTTTCCCGTAGACTAACCTCAGCAGAGAAGAATTACGACGTGGGAGACAAGGAATTGCTGGCTATTATTGCGGCTTTCAAAGAATGGAGGCATCATCTGCAAGGAGCTGCACAACAGATCATAGTGCTAACTGACCATCGCAATTTAGAGTTCCTTAGATCCGCTAGATGTCTTTCTCCTCATCAGGCTCGTTGGAACTTATTTTTAAATCAATTTAACTTTGTTATCTCGTACCGTCCAGGTTCTCGTAATGGGAAGGCTGATGCTTTATCCCGAATCCATGCTGCAGATTCCGTACCTGGAGCCCCATCCAAGACCATTCTATCTGATGCCAATTTCATCAGAGTTATCCACGATCAGGACTTGTGGAAGGAGTGCAGGGAGGCCTATGACGGTGATGTATTTCTGGCCAACCTAACTGTGGATATTCATCTTGTCTTTAAGGGTGACATGTGGTTCAGAGATCGACGTATCTACTTCCCTGAGGTCGTCCGTCTGCAGATCCGTAAGTTGGTACATGACTCCAAGTTGGCTGGTCACAGGGGGGTACAGAAGACACAAGAGATCCTGAGCCGATTCTTCTGGTGGCCAACTTGCCTGAAGGATACCAAGGACTATGTTCTCTCTTGCGAGGTATGTGCTCGTTACAAGACTCCTCATGTGGCACCTATGGGTCTTCTACAACCATTACCTGTTCCGTCCCGCCCTTGGGGGTCTATATCAATGGACTTTATTGTGGAGCTGCCTACATCGGGGGGCATGAATACAATCATGGTGGTAGTTGATCGCCTGACTAAAGCTGCTCATTTTGTTCCGTGCACCGGCCTCCCCTCAGCTAAAGATACAGTGAACTTGGTTATACAGAATGTCTTTCGGTTGCACGGGGTTCCGGATGAGATCATCTCTGACCGTGGAGTGCAGTTCACTTCAAGATTCTGGAAGGGGTTTTGCTCTGCACTCAATATTAATGTCTGTCTCTCTTCCGCTTACCATCCCCAGACAAATGGTCAGACTGAGCGTACCAACCAGACGCTGGAACAATATCTAAGATGTTATGTCAGCCATCTCCAGGATAATTGGTTGGAGTTGCTGCCGTTAGCCGAATTTTCATATAACAATTCTCAGAGCGCCTCAACTAAATTTACACCTTTCTTTGCCAATCTGGGTTATCATCCGTGTATCTTACCTAGGTCTCCAATTAATTCTCCGGTTCCGGCAGTGGAGGAAAGGCTGACTGCGATGAGGCAAAATCTGGAGGTTCTGAAGGAATCCCTGACCACAGCTCAAGAACGTTATAAGAGATCGGCTGATAGATTCCGTAAACCTGCACCCATGTTCAAGGTAGGAGATTCCATGTGGTTAGCAACTAAGAATCAGAAGTTAAACGTTCCTTCACAAAAACTTGGACAGAAATTCATTGGCCCTTTCAAGATCAACGGTATTGTGAGCTCTGTGGCCTGCCGGCTGAAGCTGCCTAGGACTATGAAGGTACACCCAGTTTTTCATGTATCTTTACTAAAGCCTGTATCTCCTAATACCTTCCAGGGACGTGTTGTGCCACATCCGCAGCCTGTGGTGATTGATGGGCAAGAACAATTTGTGGTGGAGGAAATTGTTGATTCCAGGATTCGCAGGAATCGGCTCCAATATCTGATAAGATGGCAGGGATATCCCCCTGAGGAAGACTCTTGGGAACCTGTGGAAAACATCAATGCCCAACAGAAGATTTATCGTTTTCATCAGAGATTCCCTGAGAAACCAGGTCCAGGATCGTCCTGAGGCCGCTTCTAAGGAGGGAGTAATATCAGGACTCTGAACATTTTTTATTATCTTTTTGTGCATTACTGCCCTTTTCCAAGATGCCGTCTTTGGTCTCATGTGCACTGTGTCTTCCTGCTATAAAACTCCACCCCAGCCTTCAGTCTGTGCTAGAGTATTCTGCCTTGCATCCAGCTCCTGACCTCTGGTTACTCCCTGGCTATATACCTGCTCCTGTGAACCTGTGGGGTTATCCTGCTACTCTGCTCTGAGTTCCTGCTGCATACACCAGTTCCAGTAATCCTCCTTCATCTGCTGCTCGTGTTTACTTCCATCTGCATTTGCTGGACATGTAAGCTGTTGGTGCTCTGCAAGAACCTGAGACTATTACCCAGGCCTCCCTGGTTGAGCTAAGATATTATTTGAACTGCCTTATAAGCATATCTATCTGTGTTTTGGACTAAGCAAGGACTTATTCATGTCAAGTATCCTCAAGAATAATTGTGCTTCATAGACTTTCTGCGTGATTGCATTTTCCTCTGAAGTTTCCTATAGACTGCTAAGCTGCATTTAATATTTACACCAACTGTTGTGGACTTGAGTTTCTCTCTGCACCTGTTTGAATCACCGTGTGATAATATAGACTTTACCACTTATAAAACTGTGTCCTGTAGTTGTCTTGTTCCACGCAAAGAGTCTCCTGAGTTATCCCCTATAATTATTACAATGGGCTGTGTTATATACTACACTATTGTGCTATATACTACTTGGCTGTGCATTATACTATGTGGCTGTGCTATATACTACACCGCAGTGTTAAATACTATGTGCGCTGTTATATACTGCGTGGGCTGTGCTATATACTACGTGGGCTGTGCTATATACTGCGTGGGCTGTGTTATATACTGCGTGGGCTGTGTTATATACTACACCGCTGTGCTATATACTGTGTGGGCTGTGCTATATACTATGTGGCTGTGCATTACACTATGTGGCTGTGCATTATACTACGTGGCTGTGTTAAATACTACGTGGGCTGTTATATAATGCGTGGGCTGTGCTATATACTACGTGGGCTGTGCTATATACTTCATGGGCTGTGCTATTACTACGTGGGCTGTGTTATATACTGCGTGGGCTGTGTTATATACTACACCACGGTGCTATATACTATGTGGGCTGTGCTATATACTACGTGGCTGTGCATTATACTATGTGGCTGTGCATTATACTACGTGGCTGTGTTAAATACTACGTGGGCTGTTATATAATGCATGGGCTGTGCTACATACTATGTGGGCTGTGCTATATACTTCGTGGGCTGTGCTATTACTACGTGGGCTGTGTTATATACTGCGTGGGCTGTGTTATATACTACACCGCTGTGCTATATACTACGTGGGCTATGCTATATACTACGTGGCTCTGCATTATACTACGTGGCTGTGCTATATACTATGTGGCTGTGTTAAATACTAAGTGGGCTGCTATATACTGCGTGGGCTGTGCTATAATGTGGGCTGTGTTATATACTGCGTGGGCTGTGTTATATACTGCGTGGGTGGTGCTATATACTACATGGGCTGTGCTATATACTATGTGGGCTGTGTTATATACTGCATGGGCTGTGCTATATACTATGTGGGCTGTGCTATATACTACGTGGTCTGTGCTATATACTGCGTGGGCTGTGTTATATACTGCGTAGGCTGTGCTATATAATGCTTGGGCTATGCTATATACTACGTGGCTGTGCAATGTACTACGTGGCTGTGCTATATACTACGTGGCTGTGTTATATATTACATAGCTGTGCTATATACTACGTGGCTGTGCTATATACTATGTGGCTGTGCATTATACTACGTGGCTGTGCATTGTACTACGTGGCTGTGTTAAATACTACGTGGGCTGTTATATAATGCGTGGGCTGTGCTATATACTTCGTGGGCTGTGCTATTACTATGTGGGCTGTGTTATATACTGCGTGGGCTGTGTTATATACTACACCGCTGTGCTATATACTACGTGGGCTATGCTATATACTACGTGGCTGTGCATTATACTACGTGGCTGTGCTATATACTATGTGGCTGTGTTAAATACTACGTGGGCTGCTATATACTGCGTGGGCTGTGCTATATATTATGTGGGCTGTGTTATATACTGCGTGGGTTGTGTTATATACTGTGTGGGCGGTGCTATATACTACGTGGGCTGTGCTATATACTACATGGGCTGTGTTATATACTGCATGGGCTGTGCTATATATTATGTGGGCTGTGCTATATACTACGTGGTCTGTGCTATATACTGCGTGGGCTGTGTTATATACTGCGTAGGCTGTGCTATATAATGCGTGGGCTATGCTATATACTACGTGGCTGTGCAATATACTACGTGGCTGTGCTTTATACTACGTGGCTGTGTTATATACTACATAGCTGTGCTATATACTACGCGGCTGTGCTATATACTATGTGGGCTGTGTTATATGCTGCGTGGGCTGTGAGACTCTTTCGCCCAGGGCCCTCAAAAACCTAGAGCTGGCCCTGGCTTCACTGATTGGTCGCGCCTGGCTGCGAACAATCAGTGACAGACGCAGTCCGGCCGCAAATTGGCGCAGGATTTGAACCACACTTCGCTAATTGGTCGCACCCGTCCGGCCAAATCCTGTGTATTCATTGCATTATTCTGAAATCTTCATACTTAAACTACATACATGTTCTAGAATACCCGATGCGTTAGAATCGGGCCACCATCTAGTAGTAGTTATATTCTTGTACATAGGGGCAGTACTATAGTAGTTATTTTCTTGTATATAGGAGGCAGTATTATAGTAGTTATATTCTTGTATATAGGTGTCAGTATTTTGGTAGTTATATTTTTGTACATAGGGGGCAGTATTATAGTAGTTATGTTCTTGTATATAGGTGGCAGTATTAGTTATATTCTTGTACATAGGGGGCAGTATTATAGTATTACATTCCTGTACATAGGTGGCAGTGTTATAGTTATATTCCTGTACATAGGGGGCAGTGTTATAGTAGTTATACATAGGGAACAGTATTGTAAGTTATATTCTTGTATATAAGTGGCAGTATTAGTTATATTCTTGTACACAGGGGCAGTATTATAGTAGTTGTAGTCTTGTACATAGGGACAGTATTATAGTAGTTATATTCTTGTACACAGGGGCAGTACTATAGTAGTTATATTCTTGTACATAGGGGCCGTATTATAGTAGTTATATTCTTGTACATAGGGGGCAGTATTATAGTAGTTACATTCTTGTACATATGTGGCAGTGCTATAGTTATATTCCTGTACATAGGTGGCAGTGTTATAGTTATATTCCTGTACATAGGTGGCAGTGTTATAGTAATTATATTCCTGTACATAGGGGCAGTCTTATAGTAGTTATATTCTTATATATAGGTGACAATATTATAGTAGTTACATTCTTGTACATAGGGACTGTATTATAGTAGTTAAATTCTTGTACTTGGGGCAGTTTTGTAGTAGTTATAGTCTTGTACATAGGAGGCAGTATTATAATAGTTATATTCTTGTATATAGAGGCAGTATTATAGTAGCTATATTATTGCACACAGGAGCAGTATTATAGCAGTTATATTCTTGATCATAGGGGCAGTATTATAGTAGTTATATTCTTGTACATGGGGCAGTGTTATAGTAGTTATATTCTTGTACATAGGGACTGTATTGTAGTAGCTATAGTCTTGTATATAGGGGCAGTATTATAGTAGTTATATTCCTGTACTTAGGGGGTAGTATTATAGTAGTTATATTCTTGTACATAGGGACAGTATTATAGTAGTTATATTCTTGTACATAGGGAGCAGTATTATAGTAGTTATATTATTGTACACAGGAGCAGTATTATAGCAGTTATATTCTTGATCATAGGGGCAGTATTATAGTAGTTATATTCTTGTACATGGGGCAGTGTTATAGTAGTTACATTCTTGTACATATGTGGCAGTGTTATAGTTACATTCCTGTACATAGGTGGCAATGTTATAGTTATATTCCTGTACATAGGTGGCAGTGTTATAGTAGTTATATTCCTGTACATAGGGACAGTATTATAGTAGTTATATTCGTGTACATAGGGGCAGTATTATAGTAGTTATATTCTTGTACATGGGGCAGTGTTATAGTAGTTACATTCTTGTACATATGTGGCAGTGTTATAGTTATATTTCTGTACATAGGTGGCACTGTTATAGTAGTTATATTCCTGTACATAGGGACAGTATTATAGTAGTTATATTCTCGTACATAGGGACTGTATTGTAGTAGCTATAGTCTTGTATATAGGGGCAGTATTATAGTAGTTATATTCTTGTACATATTGGCAGTATTATAGTAGTTATATTCCTGTACTTAGGGGGTAGTATTATAGTAGTTATATTCTTGTACATAGGGACAGTATTATAGTAGTTATATTCTTGTACATAGGGAGCAGTATTATAGTAGTTATATTCTTGTACTTAGGGGGTAGTATTATAGTAGTTATATTCTTGTACACAGAGGCAGTGTTATAGTAGTTATAGTCTTGTATATAAGGGCAGTATTATAGTAGGTATATTCTTACAGGTAGGGGCAGTATTATAGTAGTTGTAAAGCGCCATGGATTAAATGGCGCTATAATAATAAATAATGATAATAATAATAATATTCTTGTACATAGTAGTTTTATAGTAGTTATATTTGTGTACATAGGGGGCAGTATTACAGCAACACTACACTACAGTACAGTACAAGTGATATGACCGATGTGGCTGAATGGGGGCATCACAACATTTGTACAAAAATAACTATATGATGGGAGCTTTGGGATGTAATATATTGTACTCAGAGGACCACAGTCAGACATTAGTTAGTTTAATGAGTGATACATCTCTCCTGTGTATTAAGATACCACTCTAGAAGTCTGAGATACACTAACGAACGGGTTTCAAGATCCCCACCAGACTCATTGTCTTGTATTTACAAATCTTTTGGGATACTGCAACTGCCTAAATAATAACTGGTATATGTACTGTGGTAACTAGATTCTGTACTGGCCACTTTATTGGGGAAACGTTGTATAAGTCATCTCTATTGGTAATGTGTTCAGTCTTTCTGAAAATTTCCCTTTGAGTGAACATAAACGCAGCTCTCTATAAAGTCATCCTTCCATCTGTAGATTAGCTTGAGTACGGGGAGGGGCAGCAAGGGGCCCCAGGCTCCAAGTCTCCTTTCTGTGTCCCTACAAATCAATAACAGGCAGAACCTAACAGCACATGCAGCCCCCTGTGTTTATCAGATGTGTGCCAGGTCATTAAACACATAGCAGGAATCCAGCCGCACTGCACCCGGGCATCGGAGTCATGAACAATACAACTGTTTCCCCTACAGAATATTTTTCCATCACCCCCCGGCCCTCGGCCCCCTATGTTTAGATGCATACAGTGAATTTTTCTTGGAAAACAGAGTCGTGTTTAAAAGCGTCTTGACGTTACGTTTCTAAGGACACCTTACACAGAGAGATATTTATACCCTACATAAAAACACTGAGAAATACCCTATAAACACTGCGGGTCTCTGATTTATATGGAAAAGCTACATCACTCTAGCTGCGCACATACACCGTCCCTTCACTCTGCTGCTAGAAGATATGCGGGGAGCGTTCTGCCGTGTGACCCGTACCACTGGGCCAAAATATTGGGCTGTGGTCATATGGTAAAATGTGGCACCCTTATCACCTGTTTGGCTAATGGAGCTTTCAAAAACATTGGGCTAAATTCTGCACCCCAATCTAGAATTTTTGGGGTGACTTAAAAAAATGTGCTAATCTTATTTTTGGCCTCCATATGGAGACAGAAATGAATTTACCATATACAATTGTAATTCTGCCAATTCTCTACATGTGGTCGTTACTAGGTGGGGTCTATATAATGGACTACTTTACACCAGGGCATATTGGGCCTACCAAAACATGGTGCCAACCGTGGTTTATTGGACCTTGGAAGAGAATGGGGGCAAGGATCCAACATGTTGGAGTTTTACCTGAATAATTCTTTGGTTGTCTGGAGAGATAAGCATTGGCAGATGGGTATGGCAGCCATTTACCTAGAAGGGGTGACTTAGGGAATTGCGCACACAATTTGTTTTTCTTTTTAGGCAGGTCTACTACAAAACTAGGCAGAAAAATCCTAAAAATGCTATAAAAAATTAACACATGCACTAGAATCAAGGGTCTTCTTGTAATAAAACTCGACGGATTTGACCTAGTCTAGAAGATGCTGTGTGCACATACCCTTAGAAGTTGTGAAGGAGGTTAGTTGTTGCCTAAAGTTAGAAACTGCTTGTAGGCATCTGAGGACATGTCCTGCTAGCTAGTGGTGGAAGTTGTGGACCCTCACCATTCCTGCCAACATAGTTATATTGGTGCCCGTCTCTTGCAGCAGCCACTATGGTAGATATAAGGCTGTCATCTCCAACCTCTGGGTGCCAGGACATGGCCAGAAGATGTGGAAAGACATAGGTCGGAGAACACTCGTGTAAAGGTTTGGCAGTCGGTATAAGCAATGAAGTAATTTCTGGAGGAGAACACAGGGAGGCTGAAAACCAGCATTAAGCATTTCAATTATACTTGATTATTTTTCTTAGCTGAGGCTAATTTTACATTTTAGTTTGGGCGGGTGTCCAGGGTGTGGGCATGATGTGATTTATGTCCACTTTGTTGGCTTTTCCATGTAAAACACAATTAGTGGTAGTACAGTTTGTGTGGTCGGAAATAGGTGAATGCAGATATGGATGGAATATAATACAAGTCTATAGCTATGGTATATAAACATTTACATGGAGTAGAGCATAAGCAAAGAGATAAGGGGTTGTTCACTAGTTAAATAATGATAACTGATCATTTGAATAGGCCGTTAATATCTTATAGGTTGTGGTCCTACACACGGCATCCCCACAGATCAGCCCGATGTCAACAGTGTAAAGCACAGCTCCATACACTGCGTAGTGACATTCTTGGGCGCCACAGCTCAGCTGCCATTGAGGTGAATAGGAGCTTAGCTGCATTACCTGAGAACGACCACTACACAATGTAAGGCGCTGTGCTGGGCTTCTCCATACATTGATTAAATCCAGCCTCCTCTGTAGCAGATGACTGCTAATCGCGAGTTTCAGGCCCTCACCAATCTGTTGATGACCGATCCTATGCCATCATATCATACGGTGCACCATCAAAATCAAATTACTGTACAACCCCTTTAATGAAGCTGAAGAATAAGGCATGTGGTGACTAAAAATGGAGGAGACCATGAGTCTACATTTTTATAAATGAAGCTAGGTTAGATACATATAGTAGGAGCTGAAGACCAATGTGGATACAGATGGTGTAGACTATAGTGCCATGGAGGATGCAGATGGAGTAGAGTATCGTCATAGATTGGATGAAGAAGGAGTAGACTATGGTTTAAGATGGATACAGATGGTGTAGATTATGATTCTAGGATGGAAGCAGATGGATTAGAATATGGTTTAGAGTGAATGCGGAAGGTGTAGATTATGATCAATGGTGGATGCAGATGGAGTAGACTATGATTCAAGGGTGGAGTAGACTATGGTTGTAGGGTAGATGTAGGTGGAGTATACTATGGTTGTAGGGTAGATGTAGAGGAAATAGACTATGGTTGTAGGGTGGATGTAGATGGAGTAGGCTATGATTTAGGGTAGATGTAGATGGAGTAGGCTATGGTTATAGGGTAGATGTAGATGGAGTATACTATGGTTGTAGGGTAGATGTAGAGGAAATAGACTATGGTTGTAGGGTGGATGTAGATGGAGTAGACTATGGTTTAGGGTAGATGTAGATGGAGTAGACTATGGTTTACGGTAGATGTAGATGGAGTAGACTATGGTTTACGGTAGAGGTAGATGGAGTAGACTATGGTTTACGGTAGATGTAGATGGAGTACACTATGGTTATAGGGTAGATGTAGATGGAGTACACTATGGTTATAGGGTAGATGTAGATGGAGTAGACTATGGTTGTAGGGTGGATGTAGATGGAGTAGGCTATGGTTTAGGATAGATGTATATGGAATAGACTATAGTGCCAGGGACGATGTAGATGGAGTAGACTATGGTTGTAGGATGGATACAGATGGAGTAGACTATGGTTATAGTGTGGAAGCAGATGGAGTAGACCATGGTTCTAAGGTGGACGTAGATGGAGTAGACTATAGTTCTAGGTTGGATGTAGATGGAGTTGTTTATGATCTTAAGGTGCATACCGTTTGAGTGGAGCATAGTCTTATAGCAGATACGGATGGAGTAGCACATGACAGTGGAGAGCAGAAGGCTGGGTTAAACACAAATGAATAGAGCAGTGGCCTGAAATTGATACAGATGACAGAGCATAAATTGAGAATAGAGGAGCCTAGGTGTGATACAAATGGAGATCACCATAAGCATATATAGGATACACATGCAGGGAAGCTGATGTTAAAGTGAATACAGATTGGGAATATTATGGGACTAGAATGAATACAGAAGGAAAAATATTTAGAATTGAGAGTCCTCAGTGGTTGATACCTTTTAATGGCCAAAAATGGTCTAAATATTTTTCTATCTACTGGCTAACAGGGTACCAAGATATATATCTTTCCTATATACATAAGGAAAAGAGATCTTGGTGGCAGAAATTGACAATAATCTAAAGGTGGATAAAAATTGCAGTAATGTTGGCTAGATTGACCTCAGATGGAGTACAGCTGGGTGTGGGTACAGGTGGTAATGTTACACGTGAAGGATTGCATCGAGTCCAAGATAAAGATTGTACAGATGGAGCACACCACGACGATTGTAGTTTTATGGAGAATACAGTCTGATAATAAATGTGGAAAGTGGCTTTTATAACACACGTGGGTGACAAGTGACATAGTCTGTGATGGAGGTGCACAGTGTGCCGTATTATTTAGCCCTACATAGTGAGTAGGTTAAATGGTAACTTATTGCTGATGTGCAGTAATAGAAAAGCGAGTATGAGCAGCAGAACAAGTACGTGTATGTGTCATATGGGGAAAGGGCTACCGAAGTGACTGAGGCGGAGGACAAATACCAGGGACACGAGAGGCCTCAAAGGGACCTCCGTGAAACAGTGAGGCCTCCCAATCTAATGCTCAATGGAGGTCTTAGCACTCACACCCCACCTATGACATCTTCAGACGTGTCTCAGTTGTATAAAGTTGCACATGATTGTTATTTGAGAAGAGGAACCACAAGTACCAACACAATTGTAGAGTATCAGAAGCAGCAAACTAGTAAATGTCCTTCATTTATCATGCGTTTTGAACACGGATCCAATAAAAATTGTGTCCAACTTCACATCATCAAGGGCCTGGGCTCACAACTTGTCCCAAAGCAAGACTGCCATCCACGGGATCCCTATGTACGTTGCACACAACTATGGTAGACGAGGCTTTAATCCCCCTCACAGACACAGGGAGGAGGAAGGAAACCATCTGCCTCATGTCCGTATATCTTCCTTTATCACCAACAGACTTCAGAGGATCTTGAACCCCACTGTATTAAAGGATTGGGCCCCAGATGGCCCATTACCAAGAACATCAGTCGTACAGTAATTCTCGTGTCGTTTGTCCTCACACAGCGTAAGATGTGGCGACTGCCCCAATCCTCAGTGTTGTGTCCAGACAAGTACCACACTGACTTATCGGTAATAAAAGCCCCCTTTAAGATTTTTCGCCCACCAGCAGCCCACTCTTGTAGTAACATTTTGAACCCCTAAATTTGCCAGGCTCAAAATCCCAGTGCATAATCTTTACTGGGCATCCACTCCACATCATTTAGAGTGTCTTCACACGTCTTTGCCCCTCCTGTACTAGAGCCCAGTATGACTGCTCCCTCTGCACCCACTACATCTATACCACCGAGTCCCCAAATTCCCACTCAGATGATAAACCCTCCCTTCCCATCACCGGACACATAGTTCTGATACAGTCTTATACAGTAAAAGTCCTTTAATCCACCAACAATGCCATCATATAGATGCTGGATTATCAAACATTTTGGATAGTTGAACAGCCTTAAAAAAAAGTACGGTATATAAAATTCAGGAAAAAAGTCCAAAACCAAAACTGTTTAACATGTAATATTCTCCTGTAGAGGAATTTCCCTTCTGGTCTTGTGACATTCCATATTGTAATGCAGTTCTAAATTATCCGATGCCAGATTATAGGAAGTTTACCATATTACTAGCAGGACATGTTGATCCCCTTCTGCTGGATGGCTTATATCCCCTTCACGCAAAATGAGCTTTGGACGCGGGATCAGCAAGTGGTTCCCATCCCTCCTCCTCTCTCTCCCCCATCTATCAGTACAGTCTCCCCCGGCCTCTCTCCATAAACACTGAGCTCAGATTTTCCACTGTTTGGTCAGTGTTGGATTAGAAGGGAGCTGGGCAAAGTTCCATAAAATCCTGTAAGAGGGGGAGAGGGGAGAGGGAAAAGATGGAGAGATTGTGGAGGAAAGGTGAGATGTGCGGCGACGCCGTCTCCTTCATGAGCAGCGGATCTTCGGAGGTTTGTGTATACACATGGGAGGGATAGCTAATAATGGAGAGAACAGTCTCCTTTGGGTGGTCCTATTAATCACGTTACTATAGTGTAAAATAAAGTGAAACGTATTTACATCCTGTAAATTGTTCGTGGCTTTCCATTATTAGGGTCCGATAGGGATTGTCCCACCACCGTGCAGGTGAATGGGTGTCCGGTCCGCACGGTCTCTACAACGTTATGGGTTCTTACTCTTCATGAATCAAGTTCTCACAGGACAGACAGGTCATGACACGACCGTGAATGGACTCTCAGGACGGTCTTGCTGTTGCGGGTTACGATCCGGTCCAGGAACCTGCGCGCCCGCTTGCTCAGGCTCTCTTTGCGATGGCTTCTTATGCGGCAGCTTTCACCTGGGTCGGCCCCTTCTCTCCGTAGTCGTATCTGCCGCACCATCCCCTCGAATAACTCCTGCACGTTGTGCTGCAGGACGGCCGACGTCTCAATGAATTTGCAGTCAAAAACCACGGCACAGGCTCGGCCCTCTGTAAGAAAGAAGCCTCAGGTCACTGACGCACGGATCATAACACAGCACAACTTTCTTATTTAGGCCACATTCACACTAGCAGTATTTGGTCAGTATTTTACCTCAGTATTTGTAGCCAAAACCAGGAGTGGGTGATAAATACAGAAGTGGTGCATATGTTTCTATTATACTTTTTCTCTGATTGTTCCACTCCTGATTTTGGCTACAAATACTGAGGTAAAATACTGACCAAATACTGAACGTGTGACCGTGGCCTTACTTTGTGTCTCAGTTCTCCATTTTTGCTATTGAATATTTTGCCCTGTTTGGCCTTTATATGTTCTCTGTTTCCCGGCACATTTAAATTTGATGTGGTCTGTCGTCATAAATTGAGAGGAGCTAAAAAAAAACAAAAAACGACGAGTTAGAGTCTCCCAGTCAGACCACAAGGCCTCATTCACATGACCGTATTTTCTGTAAAAAAAAAAAAAAATAGACAGCACTCTGGACAATTTTATTCAATGGGGCAGTGCTGATAAGAAATAGTTTTTCAATGACCGAATCTGCATGTGAAAAAAATAATAAAATCGCACCATGCACTAGTTTCTAGCATAAATCAGGTGAGACTCGCCCAATCAAGTCTTTTGGTGCACAAAAAAAAAATTGGATACCGTACGGAGGGAGCCACGGAATGGCATCCACTTTTTATGGATTCATTGCAATTTTAGAACATAGGAATCTGTAACTGGTCTTGTAAATGATTAATAGCAGCTGCTGGTGTAAAAAAAAAAAAAAAAAAAAAAAAATGTACATGTGCAGCGCCCCAGAGTCCTGGTCGTTGCAGTACTGACGCTCCGCCGCTAAGGGGAGTGATGGTACGTCTGATGGCACTTAAGGAGTTCACCTGACCAGGTATCACAGACACCAATACACTTCACAGTCTGGCCTCCAGGGGGAGCAAAGGGCACTATGTATTAGGCCACTCCTCACAATCTGGTAAAACTGGGGGTTGGATAGAAAGTTAGAGAGAAGCTGACTGGGTTGGAACCAGGCAACATCCTGTGGCAGAGGGTGTTGCAGGGGAAGATTCAGGGGGGTCCCTGTCAGGGGTGGGATCCTGACAGAGGCCTAGCGAACAAGACAGAGCGTTAAGGAACCGCGCCTGCACTACATCGCGGCGGTATCTCAAGAAAGGACAAGAAGCGAAGTTTATTGTGAAGAGTGAGAAACGAGATCATAGCAAAAAGGAGATAACACCAGTAGGAGTCGTGCCGTAAGATCGAGGCAACATCCTACTGAGGCGCGTAGCCAGTGGCCGGAACGCCGAGGAAGTATTGGGCTCCAAGCATTACTTCAAACCAACGGCAAGACAGTTAATTATAGGTTGGCTGTCTCACCTAAATCACCTAAGCAGACATAGGGGGCAACTGTGGGAGAGGGGCGTCACTAGGGTCCCGGAAGAACTCTAGGCCTACCTGTCATACGGGTGCGTCCTAGCCATATCATCTGGGGGATGGAGAAGAACATCAGAACAGACATAAGTTGTGGGAAAGAACATCAGAAACAGACACAACAGTTGTGAGGACTATCCCGTGGTGCTCAGCAGGGAAGTACTACAACACACAGGCGCTAGAAGGTAGGCACAGATTTCCACCTGCAAAGGGAACTCTGGAGGTGCCATCGGACCGGCCGGTCTCAGACAGCCCTGTTAACCGTACTCTGGATTGAGGATCTTGAAGCCTTCAGTAAAGAGGTAAAGAGACTGCAACCCTGTGTCCTCGTCATTCATTGCGACCTGCACCACGCACCACCACCTACAACTTTCATTGGACGTCCCTTAGCAGGGTCACGGACCGGGTCTAGCCACCGTGACAACCCCAGAACTGAGACAGAGAGGCCTGGTACCGAGTACCCCGCGGCCCTGCCTCTGGGGGCGCTCCAAATCTTGGCGTCACGAACAGGATCTACTTAAGCCTGAAAAATCAGGTCATGTGTGCCTTGGAACTGTGTCTGAATTGTGCTTGAACTGTGATTTATTGCAAAGACTGTGCATTGCCGATTCCCGCCAAAACCGCCACCATTACAGCGCTAAGAGGAGTGCAGGAGAAGAAGAAGGGCGTGGAAGTGGGCGTAGACAAGCTGAAGAGCGCGAAAGACAATGGCCGCCCAGTCTAAATATTTCTGTACCTTGAAGACGTGTCCGTCAGCAGCCGAGATCCGCCTCCTAATTCTCAATGGAGGGCGAAGACAACAAAAAAGAAACAGCCCACGAAGGAGAGAGCGGGAAAAAGACCAGGTAGTGACCCACGTGGAGGATGCGATGGCTGACCGCTCAGACCCAGAGTGTGGGGTTGAAGTGGAGAACTCCTCCAGCTACCCGGAGGAGCGTAGCGGTCCCGTCTCCACAGCCGAGGTGGGTCTCCTGCAACTCGAGATGGAGGACTTAATCGAACAGCTTCTCCAGCTGCAGGTGGAAGCCAAGGCCGCACCCCAGGAGATGCCAGCGGAGGAGTCCCCGACCTCGGTCCCTGCATCGCTGTTTGAGTTGCTGCCGACGTCTCCACCGATGTCACCGCCAGCGGGACCAGCCGCGAGGGAGGACGTTGCACCGGCCAGTAAGCCCGCCGGCCCTGCCCCATTAGCAGAGGACCTGCTGATAGGCCCAGTTGCAGCGCCGCTAAAGGAGGCCACCTTCTGATCAGTCAGAATGAAGCCCTAAAGTTCTACAAACTGTAAATAGTTAACTGTTCGTCTTCTGCTGCTAGTACCCGACCAGGGTTGTTCTTAAAGGGATCCCTTTGTTTACCCTGGATCCCTATTACTTTTTATTTTTGCTTTTGTTTTCATTTTTGTTCCTTTACACCCCCTATTTTGAAAAGACTGCCGAATCATGGACGGTGAATGGTTCACAAACTGTAATGTAAATAGTTCGCACCCTATTAAGGGTGCCCCCTACTGGTTTTACAAGAAAGAGAACTCTTTGTGAAGAAACTGTTCCTGGAAACAGTACAGGAGTTCCTGTCTTACACGGACTTGCAACTTGAGCAGTTGCACTACCTCAAAGAGATTTGGTTCCCTCTTAAAGGGGAAGTTCAACAGTTGCACTTAATGTACAATATTGCCTTAAAAGAAAGTGAACAGTAATAATGTTTTACATAGCAAGTTATATGTAGCCAGCTAGTTAGTTATAGAAAATGTTTGATAATGTTGCTAGAGATTGAGGACAGGAAGTGAACCCGTAGGGGTTAGTGGGTGGGTCCTCCTAGGAGCCATAGAGAGATGGCTCAGTGATCCTGTACTAAGAAAAGAGGCAGTAGGCCTGGGCAGAAAGACAGGCGGTCCTGCATAAGACAAATCAGAGAGTAAGAAGAAAATGTTGCACTTAGAAGAGAAAAATGAAGAAAAGTTAATTTATATTTTAGAAGTTTTATAGTAAGCCTTTAGTGGATCCAGCTTATACGTCCTTAGAGGCAAAGTTAAATTATTGTTCAGAATTTGCACTTAGTAGAATACCCGGCTGGGTAATAGAAGTTATTTATAGTATGTTATTTAAGATATTTAACCATATTGTGTTTGTAACGTTTAAGAGTCCTCATCTCCCATAAAGGGAAGCACTTTTATTATTACTTGTTACTTGTTTATTGCATTTCAAAATTTGTATGTCTTTTTGCTGACATGTATTGTTGTTTTCTTCCCAGTCCGGGAGTACTGGATTTAACCGGGGGGGAGTGCAGCGCCACAGAGTCCTGGTCGTTGCAGTACTGACGCTCCGCCGCTAAGGGGAGTGATGGTACGTCTGATGGCACTAAAGGAGTTCACCTGACCAGGTATCACAGACACCAATACACTTCACAGTCTGGCCTCCAGGGGGAGCAAAGGGCACTATGTATTAGGCCACTCCTCACAATCTGGTAAAACTGGGGGTTGGATAGAAAGTTAGAGAGAAGCTGACTGGGTTGGAACCAGGCAACATCCTGTGGCAGAGGGTGTTGCAGGGGAAGATTCAGGGGGGTCCCTGTCAGGGGTGGGATCCTGACAGAGGCCTAGCGAACAAGACAGAGCGTTAAGGAACCGCGCCTGCACTACATCGCGGCGGTATCTCAAGAAAGGACAAGAAGCGAAGTTTATTGTGAAGAGTGAGAAACGAGATCATAGCAAAAAGGAGATAACACCAGTAGGAGTCGTGCCGTAAGATCGAGGCAACATCCTACTGAGGCGCGTAGCCGGTGGCCGGAACGCTGAGGAAGTATTGGGCTCCAAGCATTACTTCAAACCAACGGCAGGACAGTTAATTATAGGTTGGCTGTCTCACCTAAATCACCTAAGCAGACATAGGGGCAACTGTGGGAGAGGGGCGTCACTAGGGTCCCGGAAGAACTCCAGGCCTACCCGTCAGGAGTTGGTGATAAATACAGAAGTGGTGATGTGCTTCTATCATACTTTTCTTCTGATTGTTCCACTCCTGGTTTTGGCTACAAATACTGAGGTAAAATACTGACCAAACACTCAGCGTGTGAACGTGGCCTTTAAAGTGAACCAACTGGCAGATTCTCACTTACCTCATTACAGAAGGTATAGAAGGCAACTGATGCAAAAAAATTAAGAAACCCAATAGTAAAAATGATTGTTTTTTTTTCCCGATTACATGAATTTAACCCCTTAGTGACTGAGCCAATTTTGACAAAGCCAATTTTTACAATTCTGACCACTGTCACTTTATAACTCTGGAACGCTTCAACGGATCCCGCTGATTCTGAGACTGTTTTTTCGTGACATATTATTCTTCATGATTGTGATAAAATTTCTTCGATATGACTTGTATTTATTTATGAAAACCAGAAATTTGGCAAACATTCTGAAAATGTGTCAATTTTCAAACTTTTAATTTTGATGCCCTTAAATCAGAGAGATACAGTGCCTACAAGTAGTATTCAACCCCCTGCAGATTTAGCAGGTTTAATAAGATGCAAATAAGTTAGATCCTTCAAACTTCAAACAAGAGCAGGATTTATTAACAGATGCATAAATCTTACAAACCAAAAAGTTTTGTTGCTCAGTTAAATTTTTATAAATTTTAAACATAAAAGTGTGGGTCAATTATTATTCAACCCCTAGGTTTAATATTTTGTGGAATAACCTTTGTTTGCAATTACAGCTAATAATCGTCTTTTATAAGACCTGATCAGGCCGGCACAGGTCTCTGGAGTTATCTTGGCCCACTCCTCCATGCAGATCTTCTCCAAGTTATCTAGGTTCTTTGGGTGTCTCATGTGGACTTTAATCTTGAGCTCCTTCCACAAGTTTTCAATTGGGTTAAGGTCAGGAGACTGACTAGGCCACTGCAACACCTTGATTTTTTGCCTCTTGAACCAGGCCTTGGTTTTCTTGGCTGTGTGCTTTGGGTCGTTGTCTTGTTGGAAGATGAAATGACGACCCATCTTAAGATCCTTGATGGAGGAGCGGAGGTTCTTGGCCAAAATCTCCAGGTAGGCCGTGCTATCCATCTTCCCATGGATGCGGACCAGATGGCCAGGCCCCTTGGCTGAGAAACAGCCCCACAGTATGATGCTGCCACCACCATGCTTGACTGTAGGGATGGTATTCTTGGGGTCGTATACAGTGCCATCCAGTCTCCAAACGTCATGTGTGTGGTTGGCACCAAAGATCTCGATCTTGGTCTCATCAGACCAGAGAACCTTGAACCAGTCAGTCTCAGAGTCCTCCAAGTGATCATGAGCAAACTGTAGACGAGACTTGACATGACGCTTTGAAAGTAAAGGTACCTTACGGGCTCGTCTGGAACGGAGACCATTGCGGTGGAGTACGTTACTTATGGTATTGACTGAAACCAATGTCCCCACTGCCATGAGATCTTCCCGGAGCTCCTTCCTTGTTGTCCTTGGGTTAGCCTTGACTCTTCGGACAAGCCTGGCCTCGGCACAGGAGGAAACTTTCAAAGGCTGTCCAGGCCGTGGAAGGCTAACAGTAGTTCCATAAGCCTTCCACTTCCGGATGATGCTCCCAACAGTGGAGACAGGTAGGCCCAACTCCTTGGAAAGGGTTTTGTACCCCTTGCCAGCCTTGTGAGCCTCCACGATCTTGTCTCTGATGGCCTTGGAATGCTCCTTTGTCTTTCCCATGTTGACCATGTTTGAGTGCTGTTCACAAGTTTGGGGAGGGTCTTAAATAGTCAGAAAAGGCTGGAAAAAGAGATAATTAATCCAAACATGTGAAGCTCATTGTTCTTTGTGCCTGAACTACTTCTTAATACTTTAGGGGAACCAAACAGAATTCTGGGGGGTTGAGGGGTTGAATAATAAATGACCCTCTGATAAAACTTTTCACAATTTAAAAAAAAAATAAACAAAGAAATAACGTTCTTTTTTGCTGCAGTGCATTTCACACTTCCAGGCTGATCTACAGTCCAAATGTCACAATGCCAAGTTAATTCCAAATGTGTAAACCTGCTAAATCTGCAGGGGGTTGAATACTACTTGTAGGCACTGTATGTCACACACAATAGTTAATACATAACATTTCCCACATGTCTACTTTACATCAGCACAATTTTGGAAACATAATGTTTTTTTTTTGTTAGGAAGTTATAAGGGTTAAAAGTTGACTGGTGATTTCCTATTTTTCCAACAAAATTTACAAAACCATTTTTTTAAGGGACCACCTCACATTTCAAGTGAGTTCAGGGGGTTAATATAACAGAAAATACCCAAAAGTGACACAATTCTAAAAACTTCACCCCTCAAATTCCTCAAAACCACATTCAAGAAGTTTATTAACCCTTGCAGTGCTTCACAGGAACTGAAGCAATGTAGAAGGAAAATATGAGCATTTAACTTTTTTTCACAAAAAAAGTACTTATACCCAAACTTTTTTATTTTCACAAAGGTAACAAGAGAAAATGGACCCCAAAATTGGTTGTGCAATTTCTACTGAGTATGCTGATACCCTCCCTATTTGTGGGGGAAATCCACTGTTTGGGCGCATGGAAGAGCTCAGAAGGGAAGGAGCGCCATTTATCTTTTTGAATGCAAAATTGGCGGGAATCGATGGCGGGCGCCATGTCACGTTTGGAGATCCCCTGATGTGCCTAAACAGTGGAAACCCCCCACAACTGACCTCATTTTGAAATCACACCCCTCAAGGATTTTATGGAGGCATATAGTGAGCATTTTAAACCCACAGATACGACAGAGAATTTGATAACATGATTGTCATACTGAATATATCGTCATTAGTGTTGAGCGCAAGTCCTTGCTACTCCAGCATACATCGGGTGCTCAGGTATGCACCGAAAATCGCGGGTGCTCGAGTCCCTGCCCTGCACGTTTTGCGGATGTTAGACACAGAAAAAAACATGTGGAGATCCGCGATACTCAGTGCATACCAGAGCACCCGATGCAAACTCGAGTAGTGAGCACTTTCACTCAACACTAGCCATCATATTGTCATTATTTTTTTTACTTTTTAAAACCCCCCAATTCTAACTCCAACCCTAACACAACCCTAACCCTAATCGCAAAGAATGGAAAAAAAAGCATTTTTTCATTTTCGAATTTTCATCTAACTAAGGAGAATTTGATTTACTATTTTATTTTGATCACTGGTAGATGAAACCCCGGAGAGTTTTCAACGCTGGGGGGGCGCTACAGCCTTATTTCTCAGCGCCGTTAAAAGGCGGCGCTGAGGAATAAGTACCCTTAACTGCCACCATTAAAAGGCGTATCGGTGGTCGTTAAGAAAAAAAAACAAAACGTTTTTGGGGGATCGCCATAGTGGGGAGCGTAGATAGGAGGGAGTAGGTTTTGGCAGGGCAAGTCTGATACTGGAAAGAGTCCTTAGGCAGCTGCCATATTTGTAAACAGGTTTCTCTTTCACTCACCTTCCACAGACACTTCCCGACTGCGGACGAGGTCTGTCTTGTTCCCTACCAGGATAATTGGAATATTTTCATACTGACGCGTGCGCCTGAGCTGGATCCGTAACTCCGAGGCACTTTCGAAGCTGGAGCGGTCGGTGACGGAGTACACGATGATGTACGCGTGCCCCATTCGCAGGGCGCTGTCACATCCATTTGTTCGTTTCTGAAGGCAAAGAGATATATCGAATTGAATGTGTATTACACAACCACTCTTATGTGCCCATAAATAAAAGGTTCACAGCTGAACGTTCGATAAGACCCTGTTCCCATGTAGCGTAAATGCTGCATTTTGTTCTGTTGCTTTTTTTTTGGTGCAGAAAATCTTCATTTACCTGTTCAAGCAAAGTGAATGTGATTTCATTAAAACACCCACCCACTGGGTATTTAAAGACAATGTTCAACTGTGTTTTATGGTGACTTTGGCTTTTATGGGGTGTTTGAAAAAACTCATACAAGAAAACAGTTGCTTTTTTGTGCTAAAGAAATCCCCATTCAAAACACTGCTTCACATCTGCACTGGAGACATTTCAAATAAAAAGGAAAACGAGTAAAAAAAGAGAAAAAAAAGGCAATTATCACAGAAAATTGTTATTGCGCATTTTGGTGCCCATGACATGTGGACAAAAGGCAGGAACGATGCATAACGTGCGCTACATGTGAACATGGCCTTAAAGTTCCAAAAGGGAGTCTACATCTAAAGTATATTGGCCCTTTAACATGGGCTGATCCAGGGATGCTGTCAGCTCAGGATAACTGTTCAAGCCAAGTACAGGCGCTGGCTGCATCATGGTGAGGCCAAACATTTAAGTGCACCTTCCCTCCTGCTTGTTTTTTCATCTCTCACCATCACCCATCCCTTTTCTTTGATTGACAGCTCTGGCTTCATAGATACAGAGGATGGTGGTGATAGATGGAAAACAAGTAGGTGGGAAGGTGCATTTAAATGTTTGGCGCCGACTTGGTTGACCAAATCATTTATATTAGACACCAGTGACTTACTGATCAAAATCCGTAACATTTCCAACATTCCACCTGATAGTCTTTTGTGCACATTGGACGTGAACAGTTTATATACTTCCATTACACACGACAAGGGTATTGCAGATGTTTCACTTGCCTTACAAGAAGCGGACATAGACAAAAACGCCCAGGATCTTTGTTTAGACCTATTGAACTTAGTGCTTAGAGAAAATTTCTTTCTTTTTCAGGACGATTTCTTTGTACAGACCTGCGGGACCGCCATGGGGTCAAACGTGGCCCCGTCGTATGCTAATTTGTACATGGATTGGTTCGAAAGGGAACACGTATATCCCAACCCCATTTTTCAAAAGCACGCACTAACCTGGTATAGATATATCGATGATATATTCTGCATATGGCAGGGCGATCACACCAGTCTTCAAGAGTTCCACAACAGCATCAATACTATCAGACCTGAGTTAACCTTCACACTACTTTATCACAGCAAAGAAGTCACTTTCTTAGACACCAAAGTGCTCAAGGATTCCTTGGGTAATCTTGACACAGACATCTATTCCAAGCCGACTGACTGTAATCGCCTCCTGCTCTACAACAGCTGTCATCCTAAATCCACTAGAGACAGCCTCCCGAGGTCCCAATTTAAAAGAGTATTCAGAATTGTTTCTAATCCAAATGTTAAGGCAACCAGGATACAAGAAATGTCCGGTAAGTTTAAGGCCCGAAATTATCCCATTGACCTTCTTAACACAGTCCACTAGAGCTCTCAACGAGATAGGGAACGGGGTACAAAATCCCCCAAAAACCCGAGACTTCCCTTTATCCATGGTCACCACCCCACAATGCGCAAGATACACAATTTGATTCGTGGACATTGGCCACTTTTGAGTAAAGCCTACCCAACCATCCCCATCTTCAAAGAGCCCCCACTGGGGCGTGGCCTGGCGCTTGATGGCACAGGTCGCATAGTGCAGGAGCTCCGTACCCAGGATTCCTTAAGCGGCTCATAACGGCACACAGAAGGCCCCTTCCTCCTTGCAATCCCCTACACCGCTCTCTTACCGGTCGGTGAGTTCATGGGGAAATCTAAAACCGGCGCTGGGGACCCGACTAGACGCATCGTGGACTTCTTTGCGGCGTCCCCGCCACTGTCCCAGAGGTCCAAGATGGCGCCGCTGTCTCCCAGATCCTCCCGGGCTGCGCGCCGAGGCTCTCAGTCCTCTGCATCAAGCGCTGCAGCGGTGGATCTCCCTGACTCCCCGGTGACAGCGTCGCTCCTCAGAGAAATGCTGGGAGATCTCCGGACCTCCCTGCAAGAAGACATGCGTTCCATGATGGTGGAACTCAGGGGAGAGGTAGAGGAATTGGGAGGCCGGACTGACCATTTAGAAAACAAGATGTCGGAACTGGTGTCCTCCCATAATGAACTTTGGGAAGCTCATGAAAACCTGCAAGTAATCACTACAAAAATCCAGGCTAAAACTTTGGATTTAGAAGATAGATCCAGACGAAATAACGTTAAGCTCAGAGGTATTGCTGAAACAGTTGGGTCTGAAGATCTTAAAGCCTTCCTTCAAGACTTTATTCTCACTGTACTTCCTCACTACACTAAAGAAGGTATTATAATTGACCGTATACATCGGATTCCCAAACCCTCGGGATTAGACCCCTCGGTACCCAGAGATGTACTTGCTCGTATTCACTTCTTTGTAATGAAAGATGAGTTTTTGCAAGCCTTGAGAGCCAAGCCATCTTTGCCTGAACGCTTTACAGCTATTTCTGTTTTCCCGGATCTGTCAGCTGGAACACTGGCCCTGCGCAGGGAATTTCTTCCTTACACCACAATCCTCAGAGATAAAGGCATAATTTACCGCTGGGGTTTTCCCACCAAGCTCTGCATCCGCAGGGATGGTGTGACCACTACGTGTTTAACCCCGTCGCAAGCTGCCAAGACTCTGGCGCAGTGGGGCTTCGACCCGCCTGGTCCCCCCTCCCCCTCTGCTTCCTCCAAGCATCCCCGAAGGCGCCGTATTATTCCGGACTGGAAGGTTGCCTGATGTGCTAATTTCCTACATCTCCTGGTTGGAAGAAAGAAGGTTCTTCTTTTTTTTTTCCTTTTCCCGCAAAAAATTTTTTTTTTTTTTTGGTACTTTTTACTTCACTTCTCGTTGTTTCTACTAACTTTTGCTGAGATTGGCCCCTAGTGGCTCCCTCTCAGCTTATTGCCCCATAGGTGATTTGTTTTCTTTGTTTTCACCTTGGACTCAGGAATTTCCTGAATGGTCCTTTGCTGTTTGCCCTTGTTATGGTTTATTTGGTTCTATGTTTCCCTTCCCTTCCTTCCTCCTCCCCTGCAACTCAGATTACTATCTCATTATAGATTAAGTCGTCTCATATTCGCCATCATATATCCTGCAATTTTTATAATTTTCTATTATGAGTGTGTCGTTGTATTCCATTAATGTTAATGGCCTCAATTCACCTGGTAAGAGGTCACTGGTATGGCGCCAGCTGGTCAAGTCTAAACAGGACATTATATGCCTACAAGAAACGCACCTACTGGAACAAGATAATATTAGAATGTATTCAAATCTATATCCGCACCAATTTTTCGCAAATGGGAAGTCCAAGAAGGCTGGGGTAGCCATTTTTGTTAGCAAAACTAACTCCTTTCAACTAATTAGCTCTGTGGCTGACCCGGCGGGCAGATTTCTTATAATTTTATGTCTGATCAACAATGCTCCCTACACCATTGCTTCCGTGTATGGTCCAAATGTTGGTCAATCTAAATTTTTGGGCGCTTTCTTTTCAGAGTTAAGTAAATACCATCATGGTCATAAAATAATTGCTGGAGACTTCAATATTCCAGTTTCCAAGGAGTTAGATTGTTCGTCACATCTTGCTTCTAGAGGCGAGGCAGCTCACCTAATTAATTCTCACAACCTCCATGATATTTGGAGATATCTACACTGTAATGAAAGAGACTACACATTCTGGTCTCCACGCCACGCCTCTTATAGCAGAATTGACTATATTTTGGTAGATGATGTAGCTCTCCCTCACTGTATTGCGGCCTCTATAGGCAACATCACCTGGTCTGATCATGCCCCTGTGTCTATTACCCTTAAAGATCCTCATGCATTTAGGCCCCCTTCACACTGGCGCCTTAATACCCACCTTCTTTCTGAGCAGGCGAATTCTTTACAAATTGAACATTCTCTTCAGGAGTTTTTCTCCCTTAATGACTCTGCGGATGTGCGCGAGGACTCCCTCTGGTTTGCCCATAAAGCGGTAATACGTGGCCTTTTTATAAAGATGGCTGCAACAGCCAAACGTAAATATAATGCCAATCTCCACTCTGCTTTGTCTGAGGTGTCCCGTCTAGAGGCTCATCACAAGGCTCAACCCTCGGCTCAATTATTTTCTAACCTGTCTGTGGCACGCCTCCATCTCCGACAGCTTCTCCTTCACAGGGTAGAGAACTCATTAAAGAAAACCAGGGCTAAATTCTATTCTATGGGGGATAGAGCCGGTACGTTACTTGCTAAACGGGTCAAGAAAAAAGAGGCCCAATTTAAAATTCCCTACCTTCTCAAGCCAGATGGCGCCCGTATCCACAACCCAATTCATATTGCTGAAGAATTTGCCTCATATTATGCCTCCCTATATAATCTCAACTCTGACCCGGGTACCCCCCAGCCTTCCCAGGCCTCGATTGCTGCTTTCCTGAACAAGGCAGATCTACCAACACTAAATTCAGAACAACTGTCCCTTCTCAACGCTCCTGTTGAGGCCTCTGAAATCTCCCAAATAGTTAAAGAAGCCAAAAAACGGTCGGCCCCCGGTCCGGAGGGATTCTCCTTTTCTTACTATTCTCAGTTTCTTACTATACTATCTCCTTACCTTTTACGCTTATTTAATTATTGGCGATCAACTGGCTCTGTCGTGAAGGAGGGATTGGAGGCATGTATTTCGACTTTACCTAAACCTGGGAAGCCTACGACCTCCCCTGGTAATTTTCGCCCCATTGCCCTCAACTGTGATATCAAAATCTATGCTAAGGTCTGGGCCAATAGGTTAATGTCGGTCCTCCCCTCCTTAATTCATGCAGATCAGGTTGGCTTTGTCCCGGGTAGGCAGACGAGGGACGGCACAAGACGTCTTATCGATCTCCTTGATGTCGTGGAGAGGGGGAGGCTGCCCTCTGTGTTTTTGTCCCTCGACGCGGAGAAAGCGTTCGACAGAGTGCACTGGGGTTATATCGCTGCCACTCTACATAAATTTGGTATTGTTGGCCAGATCTTTTCAGCCATTATGGCTTTATACTCTAACCACTGTGCCTCTGTCCGTTCTGCTGGTTTTAATTCCCGCGTTTTCTCTATTTCTAACGGAACGCGACAGGGTTGCCCCCTCTCTCCCATCATCTTTGCTCTTGTCATGGAGCCGCTGGCGGCTGTGGTGAGACAATGCTCAGACATTAGGGGCATACCAGTGGGTAATCAAGAACATAAAGTTGGCCTCTACGCAGACGATGTGGTATTGTCCTGTTCTGCTCCCCTTGGTTCGCTGGCTGCAATTTCCTCTGTTCTCTCTCAATTTGCAGAAGCCTCTTATTATAAGCTCAACTTAACTAAATCTACAATTTTTCCCCTGTTTATTTCTCCCTCTCTTCAACTCCAAATTCAATCTAAATATCCTTTTATTTGGTCACCCCTTGGTTTTACTTATTTGGGTATACAAATCACACATTTAAAAAACATAGTCCGAACTAACTGTGATTCAACTCTTCTTGAAATTAAAAAAGAATTGGACCGCTTTCCTAGTTCTCAGCTGTCATGGATGGCCAGAATTCAAACCACTAAAATGTTAATTCTACCGAAACTTATATATCTTTTTAGATGTCTCCCTCTTTCCATTCCCTCTAAGTACCTTTCAGCCTTTCAATCGGATTTTGATCGTTTTATTTGGCATAATAAGCCTCACAGAATAAAGCGTTCAATAATGTCTCTCCCGTATTCCAGGGGAGGTCTGGGAGTTCCCAAAATTCATTTGTACCACACAGCCGCTATCTTAGATCCTCTTAAAATTTGGTGGGAGGGGAGTTCCTCTCTCCAATGGTTCAACATTGAATCGCAATTTGCACCTAAGGGATCCCTCAGATTCCTTCTTGAACTCTGCCTGCTCCGTCCACCCAATTGGCCCCCCCTTCTTAAAACAATCGTTTCGGCTTCTAAAACTTGGGCAAAGTCGAGCCCTGTGCATTTCCCATTTTTATTTAATTATGTCTCTATTCGGGCTCTGGAGGGGGTGGTGGAGGGCCTGTCTCTCTCCACTTGGGAGGCTTGCGGGATTGACCATATTATCGACCTCTATGATGGACCCGATCTAAGGTCTTTCGCAGACCTTTCGGCCTGGTATAATGTCCCTCCTAAGGCCTTTTTTCAATATTTTCAGATTCGGAGTTTTTTGAAGCGCCCAAATTTGTTTGGGGTACCCGCGTCCCCCCTGGGAGAGGAAACTCCGGTTCAGAGGTTTTTTAGACCTAATACTTGGGTATCCCATGGTATCTCAATTATTTATAAAGCACTTCTTTCCCATGATTTCTCAGAGAGGCTCCCTTTTATGTACTCCTGGGAGGCTGCCCTCTCGTTTGATGCCTCTTGTGAGGACTGGAGTTTGGCCATGCAACACCCCTCCAAATTCTCCTCATGTCTTGGGCACCTGGAACAGTCAAAAAAAATCCAACTTCTGTGGTATCTCGCTCCAGCCAAATTAGCAAAATTCTACCCTACAACTTCTTCCCTGTGCTGGAGAAACTGTAACTTTAATGGTTCGCTTGCTCATGTGTGGTGGAGTTGCCCCCGTATACAACTTTTTTGGCGCCAGGTTGAAGTTATCCTTTCGGAAGTAACCCGAATTCCTGTTACCCTAACCGGCCCTCTGGCGGTGCTAGGTATTTCACTGATAGACTTCCCATCTTCCCTGCAACCCATTATATCCAACATCCTAGTTGCTCCTAGGCTATGTATTGCAAAACACTGGAAATCCCCATCTGTCCCCTCCAATTCTGAGCTACTCGCTAAAATCAACCTTCACTTTAGCTATGAGTCAATTACTGCTGACAGTCTCTCTAAAAGGAATAAAGTCCTTACATGGTGGGACCCTTGGGTCTCTTCCCCTTTTATTTCATCTCCAGAACACCCTGCATCTACTGTCTCGCATTAATGGTGTTGTTAACTATGATATTCAGTGTATTATTCTTTCCTGTTTGGTCTAATTTCATGTATAGATGACTTCTCATATGGACGTGATCTCTGTGTTGCAAACTCACCCTTCCCTTTTATTTCCCCTCCCTTTTTACCGGTATGTGTACTTTGTTCTTATTACTCAATAAAAATCTGAATGGTTAAAAAAAAAAAGAGCCCCCACTGATGTGCACCAGAGGGCCCAAGAATATACGGGACAGGGTCGTAAGAGCTGAGCTAGGTACACAGAGAACACCAGCGACTAGGACACTTTCTGGACAGAAACGTACTGGCACCTTTCCCTGCCTGAGCTGTATGAGCTGCTCTAACGTTATCAAGGGCAACGAAGTGGTGCACCCCCGGACTGGTAAGTCATATAAAATCAAGGACTACTATACCTGCGAAACTAACTTCGTGATCTACATTATAAAATGTCCCTGTGTGCTATTATACGTAGACGAGACCACGCAGGCAATAAGGGATCATATATCTAGCCAAAAGTCCACGATTCGATGTGAGAAACTGTGGCTTCCCCTCCCCCTCCATTTCAAAGAAGCCAAACATAGTGTGGCACAACTGAGGTTCCAGGTTATAGAAAAGGTCCCCCGTCCCAGAAGAGGTGGCAACCACGTGAAACTATTAAAACATCGGGAAACATTCTGGATATATACTCTTGACACCTTACACCCACGTGGCTTAAACCGTGAGATAGATTGGCTAACTTAATTTTGTCTTTTATATAGATGCACTGACCTTTTGCACAAACAACATCTGTGACTTGCTCATCCAAGCTGGTAAGACGCATACCCAATTACATAAGTTTCATTTTTTTAATTTTTTCCTATTTTTTTCATTTTTTGTTTTCATTGTTTTCCTGGTTTTCATTTTTTTTTCATTTTTTTCATTTTGTTCAATTTTTTCCATTATTTTCAATTATTTTACTTTTTCCTTTTGTTTCTTATATTGTTTTCATCTTTTCCAATTTTTAATTTCTATTTCCTTTTCATTCATTCATTTTGCCCATTGTATTTATTCTATCATTACCCTCATTATTACTAAACCCTCCCATTTTTTCTATTAGTTTGGACTCCTACCATTTATATGTGTATGTACCATATTTCTACTGTGACTGTTAATTGTATATTACTACATTGGTTGTGCCATCCTTACATAGCATAAGTAACGTCTGACAATGCGCATGAACCGTTAAGGATTAATCAACTATTAAAACCCCATCATCTCTGGCTCATAGGCACAAACGCACATGATATGATTGGCCTCGCTCCACCACACAAGCGCTTAGCTCTGAGCCTCTGTACCCGATGCGCACGCGCCTAAATACAAGACTTAGGGACACTCCGGCTTCCCCTTCACATAGATGCACTACGCAAGCGCCGGCCATGACACACACTGTGCAGGCGCCGTACTCAGCGCATACTGCGCAGGCGCCAGCAGCCCAGCGCTAAGGGATAGTATCTTCCCCTCACAGGCGCCCTCTGCGCATGCGCCAGCGTCTTTCTACATGTCCAGTCACATGACCGGCTGATGATCTATAATAACTCCACGGCCATTACCGGCATTAGCCTCCTCACTGCCTTGACACATATTGTGTCGGCTCCTTCTACTTGGCCACCAACGCTTGCTTCACGTGCAGGAAAACAAAGGGACACGGATGTGAGACCCCATCATGCTCTCAGATAAGTCTACTAATTCTTTGCGCCACTTTTCAGCCCTATACCACTCTCTTGTTTACAGCGCTATCTTTCCCTGCTCCCCCTGGGATATATCAAGCTACACAGGGACCACACAACCTGACCTGCAGCCCTGAGTTTATATGCAAGACAGGTACTAGATTAGCTTCCAAGCACCCACATATTGGTAATCCATGATACCTTTCTACCTGGAGTTTTTACACCCGCATTACTAATTCCTTTGCAGCCATACTCCTCAAGTCTATAAATCCATTCCCGCCTGGAGCTACATTTATATTGCACTGGCAAGTTGAGCACTTAGACCATACTGGTCTGGTTAGTACTTTAAGCTTTCTAGCACATGGTTCGTTCACAGTCTCTATGATATTGCATTACGGTCTCCTTTTACCCACTATACCGCCGTTCACCCACACACACCCAAACCCGGGGCGCTAATTTGGGCCTCCTCACCCTGGATAATGAGGCTTTGGTTACAGCCAATCTGTAGTATCTCTGCATGATACCTCATTCCTGGTGGCTGATCTCTGGGTAGCATCCACATGCATACTGTCTATATATACGATTTTTTCTTTGTATTTTACTCTGCATTATCCCTTGCAGGTTTACACATCTGCGTCTTCTATCAGATTCTTCAGCCACACAGTATTCTTAATTTAACAACAAATTCTATTTGGGTATGTTCATTTGTCTTATCTGTCTGGATAACATATGCTCTGCTTCTTAAAACCACTCTCTCTGATTTTAGGTCCTTCCAAGTTACGAACTCCATTTATCAGATGTGTTATATGTCTTGATTTTGGGTATGCCCTACCATGGCTACTATCCTTGACATGCATTCATAAATGTAAATATGTAAATATGTGTATATATATATATATATATATATATATATATATATATATATATGTTTGTCTGATTTTGAAATTTTGTTTGTTTTCTGTTTATTACAGCGATATTGTGATCAAGGCCACGGGTTGGCCGAAACGTTATTTGCCTATCGCTTCACCACAATTCCTAGCCAAATAAATTTCTGATATAAGCAACTTTCAATATATGAGTGCAGTGATTACTTTATCTTATGATTTATGGGACTCCTGGCCCCGTTCACTGGCACCGTGAATCACAGTGATTGAGTGCTAGCTTTCTATGTTCTCTACTTGGTTTGACAGTCATTCTGCCCTGACAGGGTCCCTTTAAACGACCGCTGATCTGCTATATACTAGCCGATCTGTAATTGATTAAATGGCCTTTAGACAGGTCGACACATTGTACGCTCACTGAATGATTGTTAATATGATTGTTCTGTGAACATAGAATCTCAGTGTTATCGGTAGCACATCTCCTGTTTACACGGGATGAAGTGCTGCCGATAACCATAATTCCTATGTGTGCAAGAATATCATTACATCCAATGGCCAAACATTTTTCTTGTTCGTTAGGCGATTTCTGGACTGTTCAGGTGGGCCGATAGAACTTTCGTAGGAACTCTCGTCCCACACCATCACGGATTATTGGCTCTTCTAAATGGGCCATGTTATCTTCTTGTGTTCACTTGAATACACTCTATTACTCTCTGGTAACTGACATCTAAGGGCTCCTACTCACTTGCGCGAGACTCGGATGAGTCTCGCATGGCAATACCCCGGCACTGCACCTGGCACAGAGGAGCGGAGTGTGCGGCTGCATGTATTCCTATGCGGCCGCACATTCCGATCTGAGTGCCGGGTGCAGAGCCGGGTTTTAAACATGCGAGACTCATCCGAGTCTCGCGCAAGTGAGTAGGAGCCCTAAGGCTAAGAAGTCGCTCATTGTCAGATTCGAGGAAGATTGGTTGAAGTGAGTGGAGCTGCTTACCTGGATCTCACAGATGTCCATCAGGAGGAGACTGGTGTCCTCGCCATCTACTGTCAATGTGCACTGGTACAGCTCTGAATAAAAGAGTCAGCGGTTACTGATGATGGACCCCTTTGGCCATCACATTATCACATAAAAAAAAAAAAAATAGAGAAATAGATTCTTCCATAAATTAAGCATAAAGCAGCAGATCATGCTCTGAAGGAGAGAGGACATCCTTTTATTTCAGAGAAGCAGTGTCAATGGCAGAGTGATATGGTGAAGGGGCATCAGTTCCAACTGCGCTCCTGTTGCAGGGGGCTGACTTCTAGCATAGGTCACCATTGTTATTCAGACCAAGACGGTAAACTTAAGGCCTCGTTCAAAAGTCAGTATTTTTTATGATAAAGCCAGGAATGGAACTGACAGAGAAACTATAATCCAAAGGTCGGGGTCACACTTGCGAGTGCAATGCGAGAAACTTGCATGAGTCTCTCGCATCAATACCCGGCACTGCCACCTGCACTCGGGACCGGAGCGCTCAGCTGCATAGAAATACATGCAGCCACACACTCCGGTCCCGAGTGCCGGCGGCAGTGCCGGGTATTGATGCGAGTTTCTCGCACTGCACTCGCAAGTGTGACCCCGGGCAAAGGCTGATACCTGTTCTGTGTTGGAGACACTCCTGGTTTTGGCATATACAGTGGGTACAGAAAGTATTCATACCCCTTTCAATTTTTCACACTTTTTTTTCATTGCAGCCATTTGGCAAATTCAAAAAAGTTCATTTTTTCTCATTAATATACACTCTGCACCCCATCTTGACTGAAAAAAAAAAAAGAAATGTAGAAATTTTTGCAAATTTGTTGAAAAAGAAAAAGTGAAATATCACATGGTCATAAGTATTCAGACCCTTTGCTCAGTATTAAGTAGAAGCCCCCTTTTGAGCTAGTACAGCCATGAGTCTTCTTGGGAATGACGCAAAAAGTTTTGGCTGGGCCAGTCAAGAATGGTCACAGAGTTGTTCTGAAGCCACTCCTTTGCTATTTTAGCTGTGTGCTTAGGGTCATTGTCTTGTTGGAAGGTGAACCTTCGGCCAAGTCTGAGGTCCAGAGCACTCTGGAAGAGGTTTTCATCCAGGATCTCTCTGTACTTGCCCGCATTCATGTTTCCTTCAATGACAACCAGTCATCCTGTCCCTGCAGATGAAAAACAACCCCATAGCATGATGCTGCCACCACCATGTTTCACTGTTGGGATTGTATTGGTCAGCTGATGAGCAGTGCCTGGTTTTCTCCACACATACTGCTTAGAATTCTCACCAAAAAGGTCTATCTTCGTCTCATCAGACCAGAGAATCTTATTTCTCATAGTCTGGGAGTCCTTCATGTGTTTTTAGCAAACTCTATGTGGGCTTTCATATGTCTTGCACAGAGGAGAGGCTTCCGTCGGGTCACTCTGCCATAAAGGCCTGACTGGTGGAGGGCTGCAGTGATAGTTGACTTTGTGGAACTTTCTCCCATCTCCCTACTGCATCTCTGGAGCTCACCCACAGTAATCTTGGGGTTCTTTTTTACCTCTCTCACCAAGGTTCTTCTCCCACGATTGTGCAGTTTGGCTGGACGGACAGGTCTAGGAAGACTTCTGGTGGTCCCAAACTTCTTCCATTTAAGGATTATGGAGGCCACTAAGCTCTTAGGAACCTTGAGTACTGCATTCTGTTGTAACCTTGGCCAGATCTGTGCCTTGCCACAATTCTGTCTCCAAGCTCCTTGGCCAGATAATTAGACCAAATGAGAATCATGAGGTCTGACATGCACTGTGAGCTGTGAGGTCTTATATAGACAGATGTGTGCCTTTCCAAATCAAGTCCTATCAGTTTAATTAAACACAGCTGGACTCCAATGAAGGAGTAGAACCATCTCAAGGAGGAACACAAGGAAATGGACAGCATGTGACTTAAATATGAGTGTCTGAGCAAAGGGTCTGAATACTTATGACCATGTGATATTTCAGTTTTTCTTTTTTAATAAATATGCAAAAAATATACATTTCTGGGGTTTTTTTCGGTCAAGATGGGGTGCAGAGCGTACATTAATGAGAAAAAAAATGAACTTTTTTGAATTTACGAAATGGATGCAATGAAGCAAAAAGTGAAAAATTTAAAGGGGTCTGAATACTTTTCGTACCCACTGTAAATACTGATACAAAAATACTGACGTGTGAATGAAACCTCAAGGGAATGTGTCATCAGAACATGACCTATTGTATAAATCAGGTTTTTGTGTTAAATGTATTTTTTTTGTCAATTTTTTTTTGGTACAAATGACAATGCAGTAGTATTAAAATTAATAATAATAATAATAAAAATAATAGAAGAAATCTTGCAATTTCACACCAGCCACTGGGGCTTTTTTAGAATTTAGCTTCCTATTGTTTCAGTAGATAATAGTAATGAGCGAGCATACTCGTTGCTCGGGTCTCCCTGAGCATGCTACTCGCCCATCACTAGTAGATAACACATGTACATTTGCCACAATGGTTGGATGTGCAGTATGCGCAGATGTCGTTGTGAAGGGAGGGGGAACAGAGGAGCTGTGACATCGGCTTTTGTGATCGGTGGATCCTGTGTTATCAGCTGCTTGGTGTCGCCTGTCATTACAATCCTGCCCGTGATGAGACTGCTGAAAAATCTTCAGAGAAAGTAGGAGTCTAAAAAAGCCCTAGGAAGTTTGCAGATTTAGTCATTCTCTTTATAATGATTGTAGTATGAAAAATAAGCCGACATTTTAAATAAATAAATGTAACACAAAATATTAACATAAACAATAGGTCATTATCCAATTATACACTCCCTTTAATCTATGACTAGAGAGTCTACCACCCCTTTATTTCTGCTCATCTGGCCTCGGCATCAATCTTTAGGGTCTTAAATTTAGTATCTGACCTGGTCTTTAACTGTTAAAGGGGTTTTCCCATGAACAAAAGAACATTTTAATCAATAGATCTTGGAATAATAATAGTTTCCACACTTGGATGCCTGTAAATAAAATGTTGCTGTGCTGAGATAATCTTATAAATGTGCCCCTGCTGTGTACTGTGTAATGTCTGTTTCTGACCGTGCAGGGACATGGTCTGATCATACCACAGCTCCTGGCCAGGGGAGGAAGGAAAAGAGTATACAGAAAAGACAGGAGGGGATCAAAGGTGATTCTTTCTTTGAAGTAAAAAATTGTTTAAAAACAGGGATGGAAATCTTTCACTTCACAAAAAGAATCAGCTGTGATCCTGTCCTGTCTGTATCCTCTTTTGCATCTTTTCCTGCCCAGGATCTGTGGTATGATCAGACCATGTCCCTGTACGCTCAGACACAGACATTACACAGTACACAGCAGGGGCACATGTATAAGATTATCTCAGCACAGGGACATTTTATTTAAACACATCCAATTGTGGAAACTATTATTATTCCAAGATCTATTGATTAAAGTGTACTTTTGTTCATGGGAAAAACCTCTTTCAGTGAAAACGACTTTGGTTATTGTGAACTGTAATTTTTTCACTAGATATGACCAATAGGGGGCAGTGTAATGATAATCTCATGCTCCTTGCTGTCACCTGGTTGTTGTTCTGCTGTTTCTCTGTCTTGCTCTCTTCTGAATATACCGACCAGACTCGACTTCCCAACACCGGGATCTCCCAGCACGACGACCCTGAAGAGTCCGTCACACATTCCCTCCGAGCCCTGTGATTCTGACGGGCCGCTTCCATCTGTTTCTGCGGCACTCTGAGAAAAAGCTGAGGCTTCCATCATGGCGGCCTGTGAGCGGTTCTGGTGTGCGCAGGGTAGGGGTGTGCTGGCTCTCCTCCGCAGGGGGACATGGGCTGCACACATCTAGACGCGAGCAGAGACAGGATCCTGTCACACACCTTACATCTGAGGCCGCCATACATGAGACAGAAGTAGGTTCATGGTCGCACAAAACCACCATTGATTGAACGAACGATCGTCTAATAAGTGGTTTCTGACACCACCACCGTTGTAGATGACATTGTTGGGTACATACTTTTTTGACCCTGACATCATCTGTCCGGGGCCTCATCAGCCTTTTTTCGAAAGTACATGGGGGCCTTAAAGGGGATGTCTCATTAATATGCGTAAAAATGAAAAGTGCTTAAAACAAACAGTGTTATTAAAAAAGGGGGATTTTTAATCTAATTGTATATGGCTTGTTGCCTAGTTCACCGGCCACTGCAGCACTCTCAGTGGTGGCCGAACATGCAGTGCTTACAAGATCTGTCCGGCCGAGTTCAGTGACCCCGCGCTCCTCTAATATCGCAGAGGCAAAGCTGCCTCATAGCATCTTCGGAGCGCACAGAATTCGGGTCTGTGGAGCAACCATGCTGCTGGTCTGTACTGTCACCCAAGCAGGAGCACAGCGTCCCCCGGGAAGTAGGAAATAGAGGAGCTGTGCATTCTTGCACGGATGATGAGACAACCCCTTTAAGGGTTGGTCATCAAATCTTTATTTTACCATGTTGGTGAGATGATTTTGTGTCGCTTTCTCATATTTAAGTATAACAGGTTCTCCTCACAGACGGCACGGCTCTCCTGTTGTCAACATGGCCGATGGTGGAGGAGCATGTAACCAGACCTGTCAGCCTCCTCAGATTTAACAACACTGGACATAGGAAAACGGTTAACAAATTGGAGGCGGCCGATGGACAGGTCTGGTCACGTGCTCCTCCACTGTCCGCCATTATATGCATAGGAACTCTATGAGGTTTGTGAAGAAGTAACAAGTGCAGGAGGAGAGCACGTGCTAATATAAAGATCACAGCCCCTTTAAGGGTGCATTGCCCAAGCGCAAAAGCAGTCAATATTCCATATGGAAAATACTTGGCATCTTACAATACCATCACTACGCTATGTATGGGGTTTTACGGACATGGGATTTTACGGACATGAATGGATTTTACGGACATGAATGGGATTTTACGGACATGTATGGGATTTTACGGACATGTATGGGATTTTACGGACATGAATGGGATTTTACAGACATGTATGGGATTTTATGGACATACATGTCCGTAAAATCCCATATATGGGATTTTATGGATATATATGGGATTTTACGGACATATAT